>NW_028145706.1:0-355000 GCF_977016875.1 Pavona decussata
ATACTCAAACGCGATAACCAACTGCACTTTTTCAGACGTCTTGAAAAGTGTAGTCAACGCCTCATCAAATGCGAAGGCGCCATTGAATTTTTACGTTTATGTTTGAACTTTGGTGTTACACCAACTTTCGCACAAGTCGACCGTACAAGAGCACGCAAATGGAAGAAATCTTCAGAAACTTATCAAAAGGATGTCATCGAAGAGGAATTGAGTTTCAAACTCTCCCAGCTCAAACACCTCAGAGAAGAAGTACAGAATGCTTACAAAGATCTCCGAGATAAATGCTCTTTGCTTCGCTTCATCGCCATCTTGCGAACATTGAGTGTTCTACGCAACAACCAGTACGAAGAAATGATGAAGGGCCATGTCAGCAAAATCTCGCGATTAATATCAAAGAAGCTTGATGTCAATGAGCATATAAACAACCTATCTTCTTATCGCCTTACGTTCTTCGAGAAGCTTCTTATATGCAGAGGTCTGAAGTTTTCAGTACCACAAAAGGTCTCGCCCATCGACATACATGCGAGCTTTGAGAAAGCATATTGGAAAATAGAGCCGTTGTTGGATGATTCTGAGAAGGAACTGGCAAGCTCAACTCTACGCTCAATCGCCTTGAACTATATCCATCGTACAAGCCCCAAACCACCAAAGGCTCTTTTGAATGCTCTTAATCGCTTGAAGAAACGTGACGACATCATAATCACCAAGCCTGATAAAGGTTCTGGCGTAGTGGTAATGGACAAGACCGAATACATCCGTCTTCTAAGCGCTGCTTCAATCGATAACACTTCTAAGTTCGTACATGTTGATGAAAAGCGACCAAAGAGGCGTGGACGTCCAGCTCAACATTTCCACCCGCTCTTACAGAAAGAAAAAGAGTTGCGCACAGCCTTACGTCAAATTCTACCTGAAGAGATCGCTAACTCGCTTTCTCCGAAGAGTTCCAGATTGTCACACTTGTATGGCCTTCCGAAGACCCATAAAGCCACACTGAGTATGAGACCCATTTTATCAGCAACTGGCGCCTACAATTACAATCTCGCCAAATGGCTCGAAGAGAAACTTAAGCCACTCTCCATCAATGACTACACAATCACTGATGCCTTTGCTTTTGCTGATGAAATCCGTACCATTTCCGTGAATGAGGATGACATCTTAGTCTCCTATGATGTGACATCACTTTTCACCAACGTACCTTTGAGTGAGACGATTAACATCCTAGTCCACAAAGCGTTCACCAACGATTGGTTCAACAAGACCTACGGCCTTAACTTGCAGAAGGATCAGCTTGCCAAATTACTGGAAATTGCTACAACCAACCAGCTTTTCCAGTTCAATGGTCTTTTGTACGAACAGACTGATGGGGTGGCCATGGGCTCCCCTCTTGGTCCTCTGATGGCTAATGTTTTTATGTGTCACCTGGAAGAGAAGCTCTCCCGTGATGGTCTGATGCCTGACCTGTACAAACGTTACGTGGATGATACCCTGGCCAAAAGGGAATATTTGTTTACAAATAGGATTTTATGTCTTCAATCCGATCTGTTGTTTGTCTTTTTATTCAGTACTGAAGTTTCTTTAGGAATTTTGTTGTATTGTGTGACATAATGTCACGATACCAGGGTCACGGGCTGGGGCCCTGACAATCTATATTGTACCACCCTCTAGCGTTCATGACCTTTGCACCAAGACACGCACCACGTTCGTCAGTGGATTACTTCTGAACGAATTCAGCCGCCTTTTATTTTTAAGGTAAGCTCTTTCTTATTTGCATACGCTTAATTACGGCCGTATTTTAAGGTTCAGTGGCTAAGTTCACGCGTTTGCAATTGTTTTTCTGGTACGACTTGAGAGTCGCTTTCACCGCCCGCATTCCTGCTTAGTCGCGACTCATACGCCTTGTGTAATTTCTTTTATTCTGCAGTAACGCCTTTGTTTCATGGCTTCTGCAGCGGCCACAGTTCTTATTTTAGGGCATTCCTTTGTTAAGAGGCTAAAGAGCGATATAGAGACTGGATTTGACTCGCGTGTTGACGGGAATTTTAATCTGCATGGCAGTGCTTTTGTCCACATGTTCGGCGTGGGAGGTCGAACTGTTTCGAAGCTTCAAGCCCACGACCTTAACGTTATTTCACGTCTTGCTCCGGACGTGGTGATCCTAGAGATCGGTACCAATGATCTTTCACAGTCAGGGCCTGAAGTAGTAGCATCGGAAATTGAAGTCCTTGTTTCTTTACTGCGCGAAAAATATTCTGTTCGCGTCATAGGCGTTTGCCAAGTCATTCCTCGTGGTCAGTCGTACGCGGGCTTTCAGTCCTTCAATATAAAAGTGCCAGTTCTACATCAGTGTCTTAGTGCATTATTAGAGCACATCGATAATGTTTTCTGTTGGTATCATAAGGGTTTTTCTAATTTATCACAGACCCGACTTACTCATGATGGTGTGCATTTAGACCCACTGGGTCAATACTTTTTGTACCGTAGCTATCGCGGCGCCATTTTAAAGGCGTTAAACATGCTTTAGGTGTACATCATTGTCACCCAGATCACCGTTTTATTCTGGTTTATGTTACGTTTGTTAAGGCTAATTTTCTGCTCTATGTATTAATTTTCATATTAATGTATATTTTTGTTTTGTTCATGTGTGGGCTCTTAATTGGCATTGCCACTTTGGCGACATTTTGTCAGCCCGGCTTGTCCTGCCCAATTTTTCTTTTGTTGCATTACATTTTATTTTTATTTTTAAAAATAAAAATAAAATCTGAGAGGGCTTTGTTCCCTTATTGGCTGTTCATATTCTTATGACAGCTCTGAATTTGAGGCTTTGTTCCTCATTTATTTTGCTCACTCTCTTGTTATGTCAGCTGTGCTGGTCATATGTTTATGCCAGCTGTAATTCGAGGCTTTGCTCCTCGTGTCAATTGCTGTTCGTAAAATTTTTTACGTCAGCTTTAATTTGAGGTTTTGTTCCTCTTTTTATTCCAAGGTTGTTGCGGCCTTGTTTTTTGTAATGGGCATTGCTCCCTTATTTGCTGGCCATATGTTAACGCCAGCTTTAATTCGAGGCTTCATTCCTCGATTTTTATTTTTTGCTGGCATGTGAGCATTATTTTGAGGCTTTGTTCCTCTATTTTTATTATGGGGCTTTGCTCCTCTGATATTGAAATTATGATTTACTATCTTGTGTAATGGTCTTAATTGTTATGTAAGTTCATTGAGACTCCATGTCTGTGTATTTCCTATACCAGTACCAGCCTGTAAGTTTGTTTTTGGACCACAGAGTCTGCCGCTTTTCTCTGTATCCTAGAATGCCTCCACGTCGCCAGAAACGTCCATCAGTTCATCCGCCCGTGCAACCTCCTCCTAAACGGACACGGCGCGTCACTAAAACTACTGGCAAGGACAAAGTTCAGCGTGTGCCTGCCGCCACTGCAGAATCACCCACCACAGGTCTTCATCCTTCTGCAGCATCTTCCATCCCTCCTGGTCTTCTGGAACAGATTGTGTCCAAAGTAACCACAGAAGTTACCAAACAGTTAACACCCCTCCTTATTCCTGCTGGCCAGTCTGCTCCTCCAAGTTCTCAGCTTCAAGAGGAAGTTCCAGCCTGTACTCCTACTGATGTGACTATTGCAAGTGGGGATTCCCAATCATCGCGTAGTGTTGCTGCTGTAGTTAGTGATTCAGTAAATGCAGTTAATGCAACCCTCTGCAGTTAATGCCACCACATCAACTCCTTTACCATCAGGCCCTTTGTTTAACTCTGCCAGCCTCCCAATTGATTCGAGGGTTTCTCCTAAACTTAAGGGAAAGATTTGGCTGCAAGAGTACATTGATTTTGGCTCATTACTGGTTAATCCAGTGCTAGACAATAAATTCCAGCTAAGTTTGCAAGCAACTACAGAGGGCAGAACCCCGTCTCTGTGTTTTGAACCGGCGGCCAGGCCTAAGAAGATTCAGAACATCGAAACTTGGATGCATGCCTTCCATATTTTTGCGGGCATTTATGTCCAGAAATATCCAAATGAGGCCTCAGTTCTCATGAAATATGCAGATGTTATCCAGGACTTGGCAGCCAGGGGGCACAACTGGAAATATTACGATGAGCATTTTCGCTTTCTGAGACAGACCCAGCCCACTTCCCTCCCCTGGGGTAATGTTCACTGGGAGCTCTGGTTACGATCACAGCAGACCCCATATCAGAGAACTCCTCAGAGTTCAGGGAAAACCAACCGGTTTGTAGCAATCCCTAAGGGTTTTTGCTATAAATACCATAAAGGCAATGAGTGTGCTGGCTGTAACTTTAAGCACACCTGTTTCAAGTGTGACGGCCAACATCGAGCCTCTCAGTGTAATTTTCGTGGCCCACGCAAATCCCCCATCACCCGCACCCAGGCTGCCAAGCCCTCCTCTTCCAACCCCAATAAGAGTTCATAATTTATGTCTTCTTCTTTCTGGTTACATTCATTCAACTGTTGAATTCTTGCGTTCTGGATTTACTGACGGTTTTCCCTTACATTATGAAGGTGATCATGTTTGTTTTGAGACCACCAATTTGAAGTCAGCTCTTGAACATCCTGAGATAGTAGATGCAAAACTAAAGAAAGAACTGGATGCCCATAGGCTTGCTGGCCCATTCCACTCTCCCCCATTTCCAATTTTCCATGTGTCCCCCATAGGTGTGGTCCCTAAGAAGTTGCCTGGTGAATGTAGACTTATTCATCATTTATCCTATCCAAAAGGTACATCAATTAATGATGGGATTTCTTCTGTGAATACAAGTGTCCATTATGCTACCATACGAGATGCCATTCACTTTATTAAACTTGCTGGCCCAGGTTGTTTTTTAGCCAAAACAGATGTTAAAAATGCATTTCGAATAATTCCAATTCACCCCCGTGACTACCATCTTCTCGGTATAAAATGGAATGGAAGTTATTATTATGATCGCTGCATGCCAATGGGTTGTGCCAGTTCATGCAAAACTTTCGAAATTTTCAGTACCTCGGTTGAATGGATTGCCCAAAAGAAGTTTGGCATTCAAAAGATTCTTCATTTACTTGATGATTTCCTGATTGTTGCCCCATCTGATTCACTTTGCCAAAAACAGTTGGATATTTTCTTAAGTTTATGTCAGTATTTAGGGATTCCCATAGCACCGGGTAAAACTTGTGGCCCCTCAACCGTCCTTTCATTTGCTGGTATTGAACTTGATACCGTTCAGTCTGAAGCTCGTTTGCCTCAAGATAAGCTTAACAAATGTACTGAGCTCATCTCCAATTTCCTCCATCGCAAGAAGGTATCTTTGCAAGAATTACAGTCATTAATAGGCCTTTTGAATTTTTGCATGCTCTGTTGTTCTACCCGGTCGGGCCTTCCTACGAAGGCTTATCGACCTTACTATTGGCATTAAAGCAGCTCATTACCGCATCAGACTTTCGGGCGAAGCAAAAGAAGATATGAGGGTTTGGTTGTCCTTCTTGTCATCATTCAATGGCAGATCCTTCTTCCTTGATGATATTTGGCATAGCTCAGATAAGCTTAATTTGTTCACTGATGCAGCCGGTTCGCTTGGTTTTGGGGCCATTTTTCAAAACCACTGGTGCTATGGGAAATGGCCTGTGGATTGGCTACATAAGAATATTGCTTTTCTTGAATTTTATCCAATTGTTTTGAGTCTCCACTTATGGGGTCATCTGATACGTAATCGCTGCATTTTATTTTTTACGGATAATGAAGCCCTAGTTTACATCATTAACAAACAATCCTGTCGTGACAAATCTTTAATGTCCTTTGTCCGAAAGCTGGTTTCAGTCTGCTTGAAGTACAACATTGTTTTTAAGGCTAAGCATGTCCCTGGGGTCCACAACAAGTTAGCAGATTCTTTATCTCGATTGCAGATTCCCATCTTCAAGCAGCTGGCCCCTGCTTACATGAACCCCTGTCCATCGGAGATTCCTCACCATCTGCAGCCCCAGCATTGGCAGCTATAGTTTCTAAGCTTATGCATGCAAGCCTTCAGCCAGCCTCAATACCTACTTATAAGAGGGCATGGGCACTTTTCAACCAATTTCTCTACGATGTATTTCAGTCCACAATGTTTTCACTCCCAATCCCACCACCTACATTAGCACTTTTCATAGCCTATTTGTTCGATAAGCATTATGCCCCTTCCTCCGTGAACACCTTCGTTTCTGCTCTGGGGTACTCGCATAAGCTCGCGGGTTTTTCTGACCCAGGAAAAGTTTTCTACATTGTGCAAACATTGAAAGGATATCGAAAGATTGGCCACCGCTTGGACTGCAGATTACCAATTACTCTTAATATACTGCATAGAATATTAGATTCTGCTTCTCATATCACTGGGTCACAGTATCGGATAACCTTATTTCGAGCAATGTGTTCTCTCGCATTTTTTGCATTTTTAAGAGTGGGTGAAATTACTGCAACACGGGCTTCTGCCACCCCTTTGCAAATTCATCAACTCACTAAGCTTCTTAACCCTGCTAGAGAAGTGGTGGGCATAAAGCTTACATTTCATGATTTCAAGCATAACTATAATCAACGCCCATTTTCCTTAGTAGTCAATCGTCAGGATAACCACTGCCCAGTTCAGTTAATACTTGATTATCTTGCATTACGAGGCAATGCTGCAGGTGCTATTTTTCTCACCATTCAAGGGAACCCAGTACCCAGGGTTTTGTTCGCAGACCTACTCTGTCAAACTATTAAATATTGTGGGCTTGACCCCTCCTGTTACAAGGGACATAGTTTTCGCATAGGAGCTGCATCATATGCTGCAGATCGTGGTTTTTCCGATGCTCAGATCCGTATTCAAGGGCGTTGGAAATCCAATGCATTTCTTAAGTATATCCGAGTATCTACTGTATCTACTTGATTTGTTTAGATGTCGTTGGAGGCTGACTTGCAAGGGCAGCAGTCTTATTCACCACCACAGCATTACTTATAGTTTTGGTTAATTAATTTTTATTCATGTAATTTGGTTACATGTATGCAGGAATTTGAGCGGAATTGTCTTGCAAGGGCAGCAGTTGCGTTCAACTTACAGCCGCATTTTATCTATTTCAGTACAACCATAGTTTAATAGTAGGTTTAGGCTTAGGGCCATGTACCAAGGGCATTAGCCCACCCCCCCCCCCCCCCTTCCTTTTTCATTTCACCATTTTTGTATTCCTAAAGCATTTGACTTGCTTGAGTGAGGCTGTCTCGCAAGGGCAGCAGTCTCACTTATCTCGTTAATTGTTGGCTCGTAAATCCTTAACTCTTGTTTGATTACTTGACGTAGGGACTGTCTCGCAAGGGCAGCAGTCTCATGCATCTCTACATTAGGTCAGTATTGTTGATATTATTTTATATTAAGTATATGCTTTGTTACAAATTTTACTGGGTTGAATGGGGCTGACTTGCAAGGGCAGCAGTCTCCTTCCTCTCGGCAATTTTATGCTCACTTTATCTGTTCAACTGATATTGAGAATTACGGCTGTCTTTCAAGTGCAACAGTCTTGCTTATCTCATTTCAGTATATTGGCACCTTGTCGCTGTTTTCATTATATTTCCATGGCCATGTTTTTAGGACCATATTTAATCTCCCACCTTTAACATACCTTTAGTAAGTTATTCAATTTAATCATGTTGCAATTTGGTCATCAATGCGTATTTTGTACATAGGGTGCTGCATTTCCCTTGGGTGGGGCGGCATCATGTCAATTGTCATGATGCTTTGGCGTTTTGGTTGCCCTCACCTTTACTGGGCAAAATCATTAATAGTTAATTCAGGACAGTAGTAGTCCTTTCGCTGATGTTGTAATGAGGTGGCTATGGGCCTTTGTTCATAGCCATACATTAGTTCAATTTATATAAAAAATAAAAGGGGCTATGAGACTTTTGCTCATAGCCATTTTCACCAAATCATGGTTTGTTTTGTTATCCTTTGCCCAGCAAACTGAGCCCGGGACATGCAGCACACAGCAATAATATTTATGTTAGTAGGGGTGAAGACATAAATGCCTAGTGGTGACGCTGCCTCTGAGTTTCTCAATACTCTGAATGGTCTCCATCCCAGCATGAAATTTACAATGGAACTCCCTGTCAGTGGTAGGATTCCTTTTATTGGCATTGAAATCATCAAGTGTGGGACTAAACTTGAAACTCAAGTTTACAGGAAACAAACGAACAGTGGCTTACTCTTGCATTACCATAGCCATACCGACAAACGATACAAGGTGTCTTTAGTGAAAACAATGTTACATCGCGCGTACGCTCTATGTTCCACAACAGAAGCTTTCAATTTAGAATGTAACAAATTGCGCTCAATTTTCAGTCGCCTAGATTATCCTAGGGCTCTCATAGATTCCATCATTAGTAATTTTCTTCGTAATGTATCGGAACAGGCAGCGGAAGAGAAGCCTGAAGGCGGTCGTAAGATCAGAATTATCCTTCCTTTTAAGGATCAAGTAGCTGCCAATGCGGTTCGCAGGCAATTTAACGACCTAAGTAATAAGATTGGCCCCATATTGCAGCCAGTTTTTGTTAGTAGGAAATTAGAACATGATCTTAAGCCTAGGGAAGTTAAGCCGTCGATTGTGAATCAGCAATGCGTTGTTTACTATTTCTCATGTGATCTGTTCGATGCAGATTATGTCGGCTATACAGCCAGACACCTTTTTCAACGCGTTGCTGAGCACAAGAACTCGGCAATTGGCAAACATTTTCTTGAAGCTCACGGGAGCAAACACCTATTGAATCAGGGCCATTTTAACATCTTGAGAAAGTGTCAGAGCAAATTTGATTGTTTGGTATTTGAAATGCTGTACATCAAGAAACTTAAGCCTTGCTTGAACACTCAAACGGACTCTATACGTGCGAAACTTTTTGTTTAACCGGTAGCATTCTTCAATGCTACTATTTTAATTAATATCTATTGTCCATTTTTGTATTTATAGCCGCAATCTTGCATTTTTAATTTCACTTGATAATGATGTAATGTACATCGAAACGTCGTGTTTTTTAACCTTTTTATAATGTTTTTACGAAATGTTTTATCGCAATTTTTTATAGTCAAATGTTTTTCTAAGTCTTTGCCTCTAATATGAATGGTTAAATTCATGTAGACACCTTTAAACTATTAAGATGTATTTTTTTAGCTAAAAGTCCTGCCTTGTTTTGCTTATCCATTTTTTTCAGTTTGTTCCTCAAATCCACAAATGTTGGTCTTGCATCGGGTTCTTCCTCCCAGCACATCATCATGATTTTATACCTGTCAGCAAAAAAACATATGCCTTAAGTTTAATAATGTTTTTCAAAACTGCCCAACGTTAGTGAAACGTTTGGTTAATGGTAAAAGTAAAACGAAATGTTTGAATGGATGTAGAACTCTCAACTCTAAATCCTTAGAGGGTGATCAAAACATTTATATTCTTTCTGTTGTAAAAGGTGAGATCACAAAAAAGGTTTCTTACATCTCTTGTTATTGTTTGGTTTTGGATCCCCTCTCCTCCAATATTTTTTATTCTTAAAGCGCTCGTCTTTTGCAATAGATGAGATTAACATTTACTTATAACCTGCGTAATTTACGACTGCAAAATGTGGCCTTTATACAACGTTGTCTGCGTTGTTCATCCAGAAACTGCTTTGAAAATTCAAATGCCTCGCCTTATTTGCTTAAGTGTCATTGTCTGAGAAAGTGTTCCAGGGGCCAAAACTTGTGGTCAACCGATTTGGCTGAAACTTGGCACAGAAGTTGGTTGCCATGAGATATTTGAAAAGCCAATTTGGCTCACTTCTCTGACTTTAAGTTTTAGAGTTTCAGGGGGGGTCTCATTTTTTGCCCTTTGAGCACAAAAAATCCAGCCTTTCAGGGGTCATTTTGAAAGTGCCATAAAACCCAACTGGTAAATTGTGCTACCAAATGAATTTGACCATGAATATTACTATAATAGAGCTTTCATTTCATGCATGTAACTTTGCCCTCAAGGTATTGGACAGAGAACAGCCTGGGGCTAGAGTTAAGCCAAAATTAATGTCAAAATTACAACTCAAAATTGCCATTTTTCAAAAAATCAGTGTATCTACCTGCCTTCTTGCATAACATCCGTACCTAAACCGTTATTTACTTTAGTGACCCAACTATCAAAATCAGTTGAGAAAAATTTGGCTTATCACGGTTTGTTGAATTTTTTTCACAAACACTCCATGTCTCTATAAGGTCATGCAAAATGGAATTTTGAGCATAATTCACGCCATAAACAAACCAAATTGTTGACATGAAGCCCTTATTCTGTATTTGGTAGGTGAAAATGAATTGCTAAAGCCAAATTAGTTTAATTGTTTAGAAATACTCTGGTTCTTACCTTACAATTGCTCTTAAAGGCCTTTGATTAGCAAAACAAATACCCTGATTTGGCAAAACAAGGTTTAGTTTGTACTTTGAAAACCTAGTACCCATCAAACAGCACAAATGATGAAGGCCTAACCTCGATATAACGATCTTTCTAAACGATGCTTGAATTTTTCATTGATTAATATTCAGTTCCAAGTCATAATTCTTCTCCGTTGCTCCAAGCATGGAAAGTCTCTATATTTTGTCAGGCCTGATTTTTATTATGATTACAAGATAAAGTTAGCTTAACGAAAACGTTCGTTAGCATATAATCTGTCTCTTAACAGCCTGAACAGTTCTTGTAAATACCCACCAGTAAAGGAGCATGGCCATGCATACATAGATGTATAAACTTACGCAGAGATATACGAGCTGCAGTTTATAGCAGTGCCGATGTGACCCGTTACTTCAGAGTCCTCTAGAGCGGAGTAAATGAAACCATCCGTCAAGAAGGAATGCACAGTTAGGAGAGCTCGATAGTAAAACAAAAAACTTGTGTTGCTAAATACAATAACCAAACGAGGCCAGGGCATTGAGATGATGCAAAATCAACTGGCCCGCCATTTTGGACATAGGAGAGAGTGTAAGAAATTCAAGGGTAATGTCGCGATGGCACTTTGTTCCTTTGAAGGGGTAAGTGATCAGTGCGGTGCCACCGCATGGGCTCCGCACGAAACAGGAATGGTTCCTTTATTATCCTGCGAGAATGATATGACTGAATGGTTGAAGGAAAAGTACAAGGGGTCAGGTGCATCCGGGGCAAGAGGAAGACCTGGTCATACTAAAGCAGCAGGCGATTCAAAATATCTGTTAGGCATCATACACGCGCACAAATGGCTTTTATCGCGATCCAGTGGACTCTTTTCTGTTGAAGAGAGACCACGATATTTTACGATATTGTCGTCTCAAATTGTTTGTTTATGACTGATTGAAGATTTCCCGAGGTAATTAGCCTGCGTAGCTGGCGGTTTTGGTGGGCAGGAAAGCCGGGCCAAAATGAGTGGTGCAGCTGCGGGTGAAATGGGGAGAGAACCACAACTGTCGCGGCGAAGCCACTCGTTTTGGCCCTGCTTTCCGGTGAGCCCACCCATAAAAACCGCCAGCTACGCAGGCTAGAGGTAATTTACTTGATTCTTGCGATGAGAAACAAACATTCAACAAATTGTTCACAGGAAGGGCAAAGGGGTTGACTAAAGCCCTAACTTTGAAAGGTAAGAGTGCAGTTATTTTATCGCAACAATCTCTATGACCGAAAACAACGATAAGAATAACTTGAAGTTGAAGGCTGTTTTTCGTCTGCTCGCTCTGTTTGTTTACATTCAGCTTTACCTGTTCAGACGCTCATCACGCAACCTACATTTGCCAGTTTCGTCTAAGATAAGAGAACTTGAAAAATCTTTGCAAACATGCTGGATCGAAGCAAATCTTTCAAGCAAATCTCATAACAAATCGGCAGATTTTGAGACAATATAAGGACTTCTTAACGATGCGAATTAAGCAGAGAGTCCATATACGGGAAAACATTCTGTACGTATGTCATGGTGTCATTATCAAGTGGGTATCTGTAAAACGCGGACCGGATGGCTGCGGATGGCGGATGCGGATGGCGGATGGCGGATGGCGGATGGCGGATGGCGGATGGCGGATGGCGGATGGCGGATGGCGGATGGCGGATGGCGGATGGGAAAATGCGGATGGAAAAATGCGGATGACAAAATAAAATAAAAAAATGAAAAAAATGAAAAAATGAAATAAAATAGAAGGTATAAATATATAAATAGACAGATTAACAAGAAGAAAAAAATTGAATGGAAAATAACAACAACAATAAACAAAGGACTAACGTTACCCGAAAAAAACCGCCAGTAAACAAAGAACGGCGCTGGGACTTAAAGAGACCACTAAACCAACCATCAATTTGCTTTTAGTCGGTAGTCTTCATAAGACGTGTTAATACTCCTTGCGTTCCGTTCGTTGAATCGCTTTCTTTGCTTCCCGGTTTTTCACTTGTATTTCTTCTATTAAACATGGCATAATGGGGTTGACAGGCCTACGCTACTCTCATGTGCGTGTTTAGCCTAAATGAGAGTTTTGCCCCAACGGGTTATGTCTTCCAAAGAACACCCTTCAAGGGTAAGGATAGGATTTGAGAACGGATCAAGGGACAAATAACCGTGATAAGAAGCACAGTATCTTGCAACAAAAGCAAATAGCCGGGCCCGGCAATCTGACAAAAGCTGCAAGATAATGTATAGTTATTACACGGTTCAAATCCTATCCTTACAACTATAAAAAGAGAGGCTATACTGTCACCAGACGCACTGAAATGAGCCATACCAAGCCTAAACTAAATGCCACAAACGGCATAAGAACGACAGTCGCTACATTTTTAACGGAAACGTAACAACAAGAGGTCAAAATGACCTTTGAGATCAATTACAACACATGGCTTTGTTCAGTGTCTATCGCGCAAATCCTCCAAATCATAGATGGCATTTAATAAGAAGAAAATCCAGCGCTAAAAGAAAATTTTACCGGGAGCACCGCTCTTTTCATAGAGAAAAGGGTGTTCTTTGGAAGACATAACCCGTGAGGGCAAAACTCTCATTTAGGCTAAACACGCACATGAGAGTCGCGTAGGCCTGTCAACCCCATTATGCCATGTTTAATAGAAGAAATACAAGTGAAAAACCGGGAAGCAAAGAAAGCGATTCAACGAACGGAACGCAAGGAGTATTAACACGTCTTATGAAGACTACCGACTAAAAGCAAATTGATGGTTGGTTTAGTGGTCTCTTTAAGTCCCAGCGCCGTTCTTTGTTTACTGGCGGTTTTTTTCGGGTAACGTTAGTCCTTTGTTTATTGTTGTTGTTATTTTCCATTCAATTTTTTTCTTCTTGTTAATCTGTCTATTTATATATTTATACCTTCTATTTTATTTCATTTTTTCATTTTTTTCATTTTTTTATTTTATTTTGTCATCCGCATTTTTCCATCCGCATTTTCCCATCCGCCATCCGCCATCCGCCATCCGCATCCGCCATCCGCAGCCATCCGGTCCGCGTTTTACAGATACCCTTATCAAGTCGTAATACCGTCTCAAAATCGAATGTAGTTTCTTTTTATCGTGATTCATCCATTCTTGTAGAAAAAAATGTTTAATCGATTAGTTGAGCTCAGAATACAACGATAAATCTTAGGTTTTAAACTGGGTGTAAGATTCCTAAAATTATACCGCCTCTATTTACATACTAAAAAAACTAATTATAAGTAATTAAAAAATGTATCCGAATAATTTTTGTTACCAAGAAAGTTATCCGTGAAACAAGACATTTTCTCCCTCAAAATGTCAATTTCATCGAAAAGCTTCGATGCAGCATGTTTGCAAAGATTTTTCAAGTTCTCTCTTCTTAGACGAAACTGGCAAATATAGGAAACCGGTAGGGTTTCACGCTCGAATTGTGATTGCATGATAAGCGTCTGAACAGGTAATGCTGAATGTAAACAAACAGAGCGAGCAGACGAAAAACAGCCTTCAACTTCAAGTTATTCTTATCGTTGTGTTTGGTCATAGAGATTGTTGCGATAAAATAACTGCGCTCTTACCTTTCAAAGTTAGGGTTTTCAGTCAACCACTTTGCCCTTCTTGTGAACAATTTGTTGAATGTTTGTTTCTCATCGCAAGAATCAAGTAAATTACCTCGGGAAATCTTCAATCAGTCATAAACAAACAATTTGAGACGACAATATCGTAAAATATCGTGGTCTCTCTTCAACAGAAAAGAGTCCACTGGATCGCGATAAAAGCCATTTGTGCGCGTGTATGATGCCTAACAGATATTTTGAATCACCTGCTGCTTTAGTATGACCAGGTCTTCCTCTTGCCCCAGATGCACCTGACCCCTTGTACTTTTCCTTCAACCATTCAGTCATATCATTCTCGCAGGATAATAAAGGAACCATTCCTGTTTCGTGCGGAGCCCATGCGGTGGCACCGCACTGATCACTTACCCCTTCAAAGGAACAAAGTGCCATCGTGAGATTACCCTTGAATTTCTTACTCCTGATAAAACATAGCCGCGAAACGGAAGAAGAACGTAACCTCGGTCCAGTCCCCACTCTCTCCTATGTCCAAAATGGCGGGCCAGTTGATTTTGCATCATCTCAATGCTCTGGCCTCGTTTGTTATTGTATTTAGCAACACAGGTTTTTTGTTTTACTATCGAGCTCTCCTAACTGTGCATTCCTTCTTGATGGATGGTTTCATTTACTCCCCTCTAGAGGACTCTGAAGTAACGGGTCACATCGGCACTGCTATAAACTGCAGCTCGTATATCTCTACGTAAGTTTATATATCTATGTATGCATGGCCATGCTCCTTTACTGGTGGGTATTTACAAGAACTGTTCAGGCTGTTAAGAGACATAGATTATATGCTAACGAACGTTTTCGTTAAGCTAACTTTATCTTGTAATCATAATAAAAATCAGGCCTGACAAAATATAGAGACTTTCCATGCTTGGAGCAACGGAGAAGAATTATGACTTGGAACTGAATATTAATCAATGAAAAATTCAAGCATCGTTTAGAAAGATCGTTATATCGAGGTTAGGCCTTCATCATTTGTGCTGTTTGATGGGTACTAGGTTTTCAAAGTACAAACTAAACCTTGTTCTGCTAAATCAGGGTATTTGTTTTGCTAATCAAAGGCCTTTAAGAGCAATTGTAAGGTAAGAATCAGAGTATTTCTAAACAATTAAACTGATTTGGCTTTAGCAATTCATTTTCACTGACCAAATACAGAATAAGGGCTTCATGTCAACAATTTGGTTTGTTTATGGCATGACTTATGCTCAAAATTCCATTTTGCATGACCTTATAGAGGCATGGAGTGTTTGTGAAAAAAAATTCAACAAACCGTGATAAGCCAAATTTTTCTCAACTGATTTTGATAGTTGGGTCACTAAAGTAAATAACGGTTTAGGTACGGATGTTATGCAAGAAGGCAGGTGGATACATTGATTTTTTGAAAAATGGCAATTTTGAGTTGTAATTTTGACATTAATTTTGGCTTAACTCTAGCCCCAGGCTGTTCTCTGTCCAATACCTTGAGGGCAAAGTTACATGCATGAAATGAAAGCTCTATTATAGTTATATTCATGGTCAAATTCATTTGGTAGCACAATTTACCAGTTGGGTTTTATGGCACTTTCAAAATGACCCCTGAAAGGCTGGATTTTTTGTGCTCAAAGGGCAAAAAATGAGACCCCCCCCTGAAACTCTAAAACTTAAAGTCAGAGAAGTGAGCCAAATTGGCTTTTCAAATATCTCATGGCAACCAACTTCTGTGCCAAGTTTCAGCCAAATCGGTTGACCACAAGTTTTGGCCCCTGGAACACTTTCTCAGACAATGACACTTAAAATGTTATTTAACAGTTATTCCACGAGCGCGCGCTGGGTATGAGATTATAGATAGCCAACGAGCCGCGTAGTGCCAAGTTGCCTATAATCGTCTCATATCCAGAAAGCACGAGAGGAATAATTTTTTTATTCAAAAACAATCGCAAAATATTACTAGATCTTGCTGATTTCGCTTTGTAAGAACAACCAGAAGACAATTTAATTGTCGCTATTTCTCAAGCATGGTATAATTAACAATTATTCCATGAGTGCGCGTTGGATATGAGATGATAGATAGCCAACAAGGCGCACAGCGCCGAGTTGGCTATAATCATCTCATATCCAACAAGCGCGAGTGGAATAATTGTTTTATTAAAAAACAATAAAGAAACATGGCTAGATCTTGTTGATTTCGCTTTGCAAGAACAATTAGAAGACAATTTAATGGTCTCTATTTCTCGGGCATGGTATAATGGCTCATATACCAAGGCCGCTAAGCCAATCAAATCGCTCGAATTGCATTATACAATGATCCAGTTTTTAATAATGGCTGTTATACCATGGCTGCTGAGCCAATCAAATCACTGGAATTGCATTTTACAATGATCCAGTTTTTAATAATAGTAATTATTTTCAACATATAGGGATAACTGTTAACAATTAATTGCGTTTCAAGTTACAATTCATCATCCACATGTTGTGGTTTAGGCATCCTGTATCCTTGCTGAAGTAAGCTTGCAATTTTTTCTGCCATCCATCCGTGGATACGGTGAACCACCTGGAAAACGAACATTTTCCGGCAAATTATCGACGGTCATGAAACATTGGTGTAATCATGTAATTCATTTGGCCATCATTAGAAAGTAAGGTCGATTTCTGATTCAAACGTGTATCAATTGTATGCTTGGATTCAAGCGGAATTGAATTAGATCCTGGCATGGTAAAGGTTACCTTAGCGCTTTTTCATCGCAACCCAGCCATTTTCCTCCCTAATCGCTCGTTTCATTGTGACACCTAACTCACCAGAAAATTTTCCGTTATAGACAGCATTTGTTACTTCATACGTCATGAAAAAAAAAAGAGATCGCAGATCCTATATCCAAGATGGCAGATGCTCAGATAGTATGACGTAAGTTTTAAGCTAACAAATTCTAAGCTTCATTGTTATGGTTGCAACTGTGTAAGAGCTGTAGTTGCTTCATCGGTCTTACAAGGCCAAGAGATGAGGATTGGAGAAATAATGCAATAGAAGTGTCCTGCAATGAAAGGAATTTGACGAAAAAAGGGAAAGCGATAGAATGTTTCTATATGCTTAAAATTACCAATTGTGAATATCTCGTAAAGAAGGACTCCATGGCTCCATCTGTAAAGAAAATAACATACGATATAATGGGTCATTTCATTTAATCCTTTTTTTCTTTATAAGTAAGATAATTAAGAACTCTATAAGAATTGACTGTTTACTTCTACCCTCATATTGCACATATATACAGCCTTGTGCCACACCGTAGATGACGAGGATGAATGAATGAGTTATATTGCACATGACGACCAAAATTAAAAATGACGGCTGAGGTTAGCCCAATAATCAAAAATTCGTAGCATGGAACGACTAAGATTAAATACATTGCTACCCACGCTCTTTAATCTGGCGCTAAACTTTTTCCATAACCAGATGCCAAACAGAGCCATGAGAGGAAATTTGTGGCAGTGTCTTGTATGGGGCAAAATTCTTTTCTATGGCTAAAAATCACTTACATGGATGTGTCTGTTGAAGTGTTTAAAGGCGTACTTACATGTCGCTCTTTGTGGTGTACTTTCCATATAACAGCGCCTCATACGCAGTCCACTTAACGGGCAAACGACCCTAGTATTTGATAAGAACGAAAATGTATCCACCAAGCCAAAAATTAACGTTTTTTGGATTAAATTCACTTGCTCATAGAACTGATTCTATCCTAAAACCAATTACCACATATCCTCTTTTACTGGTTGATGAATTCATAACCTAAAATTGCCGTTAGGGTGCATAGTATTTAATGGAGTGTCGAAAGTAAATCGCGTTTGACTTTGTTTTGCTATCCACGCTCTTTGATGGTTGGCAAATCTCAAGCCACTTTTGCAACCAATGGGTAGCAAAAAAAAAAAAAAACAGAACCAATCGTGACCTGATCACACGCGTCTTCCTGCGCTTGGCACCGGTTACATACATTTGCTTTGAGTTCTGATTAGTTCATTGTACCGTGTGCGTCTGTTGTGATTGGCCAGAATAAGAACTATGTTATTATTGTTAAGACACTCAGATGGAAACCATTCTAATGACGTCAATAAAACTCTTTGGATGTTCTAAAGCTGATAACACGATAACATTCTTCGTTATCTATTTTCGGCTGTTTTCAATACCTTTGTCTTTCTTTCATAGATGTTTTCGTGTTGCACGTCTCTAGCCATTCCGAAGTCTGTCACTTTACACGTTTCTCGTTCTCCGATCAGCACATTACGAGCAGCAAGGTCTCGGTGAATGATCTGTAACAAAGCACGAATAGCTTTTGGATTTCGCCATAAAGTAGAAAGTTGTCGGGGTTTTTTTCCAAGTGGAGGATAAATACATAGTATGGTCACTGGTGTTCTGCGTAGTATACGTGTGCGAGAAATAGCATAATTATTCTTGAGCTTCACAAATTTATGTTTCTTAAGAACTTCAAATACGTTCTTCTTTATAACCCTTGAATACGGTGTATATGACGTCCCAAACAAAAACCGACAGCGGGGGCGGGGTGGACGAATCGGTGAAACTGTAACATCACCCCGTGGGATTTGCTATCTTTTAACCCATGAGTATCAACCAATGGGCGCAAGGTAAGCTTTGCAAAAAATGAATTGTAGAATTCCTTTAAGGTGCTTGCACTTACAGATCTTGATGAGAGGTACCTCATCCCATCAGCAACCTGCCAAGCAAACTTAATCAGCTGCTGTGACGTCAGGCTGGTTTGTGGTTTGATATCCAGTTCTTTGTAATAGGTGTCATTCAATCCACGGCTCTTCCTCAGGTAACCCAGGAGATCCCCATACGGAGCATACTCGATTAACACCAACAACGGCTCTAAGGAAAATGAAAGATACAAACATTTGCTAGTTGTAAACATTTGGAAACACCTGAAGATTCTCAAAAGAGAAAAAACCGAGATTTTCCCTCGTTGTTGTTCTTCGTACAGCCCCTTGTTCAAACAACGTTTCCTCGGTCACAACATGTGACGAACGAAGATAAAAAAAGACAGACACCTTTTCTGTGCATACAGATCACAATTGGCCAATAACAACGGTGTAATATCAAAGTCAAATGACGATGAAACCTAAAAATAACTTAATGTTTTAGTTAACACCTTACCAGATTCAGTGACGCAACCCAATAGCTTGATAACGTGCGGATGAGGTTTAAGAGCCTTCATCACTTCAAGCTCTGCTAACAAGTCTTTCTTGTCTGACTCGGGGGCATCAGCTACAAAATGCACAAAGAAAGATTTCACTTCTTTCGCAAAGTAGAAGGGCACTCAAAGATTACAATGCTTATATATCGATTTTGCCTGTGTGCTACATACATTATAGGAAGAGTGGCTATAGATTACATTCAAAGTAAATAAATAAAATAAAAGTACGATACATGTGTTTCATAACCCAAGGGCTGCTTGCATCTGCTTTTTCCTGAGTATGTATCCCTGGCCCCTTAGAGCCCCACCCTTATTACAGCCTATCCCACAGCCAACTGCTAGCCCCACCTCAGTTAATTTTGTTTGCAAGTGTGAATTAAGGAAAGCAAATTCAGTAACTTTGTATTTGTGCATCTACCCTTTGAGCCCTTTTATCTAGCAATTCTTTTTACAAGATGGAGGCAGATTTCAGTCACTCGAGTTTTTAAAAGCTTTTTCAATTTCAAATGAGGTAATCGAGTTGAAAATGTTTGACGTCATTCTAGTAACTGTTGAAAAGGTAACCCAATTATACTCAATCAAGGCGCTAATATGCGCCCGCATTTTCATTCCGTCAATATGCTGGTGAAAATATACAAATCTGTATCTAGAAAATGTGGGCAGAGATTGGAAACATGTGCTGAAAATGTTTCATTCATGGCATATTTTAATTTTCTTCGTTTTTCTGAAGAAAAAGGAAGGATATTCAAAGCACTCGAAACAAGAAAATCTGGTTCGTTAATTTCTCAATACAATGAAATAAAGAGATAGCTGGTACCTTTTAACATTTTTACGGCCACCAATGTTTCTTGGGGGATTCCTCGGAGACCAACGGCTGTTCCCTTGGCAACCTGACCAATAGCACCTTTACCAATTACTTTTTCAATTTTGACGTGTTGCCTAGAAATCTCGCAAGAAAGTGTCGATGGGTGTAAAGGTGCGTATTGGCTAATTTGTGGAGTATTTGTCTGTGAGGCGTCTGGGATGTCATGTGATCGCCGTGCGTCGTCTAGGTCCATGTATTGCCCTTGATAAGAACCTTGTAACTCTTGTTGCCTTGTTTCTTTTAGATTTGATTCGAGTTTCGCCATTTGTACTGTAGTCTAAAGAGCGAAAACAAAAGAGGAAAGCTAAACCTTTGCGGTTACATACGGAAATAATACTCGGGAAAAAAATAACCTAGCCCTGTTTTTTTTACAAGGAGACAGACAAAAAGAGGAGCAAGCTATTTTTGTTGCTTTTCTCAAAACATTACACAACTTTAAGTTGAAAGGATCGAAAGAGAGAAACTTTCACTTTGGGTATGTAGTCCTGTAAATAGAAATTGAGTGCAATACATTGATTCTTACTTGTAAGACAAATCAGAAAATTATAACATTTGTCAACACAGGTAAATAATTAGTTAATTTCGGTTTAGGTATTGGTGTTGAACCTAAGCCCTTCCGTCTTCTAGTCTGAATACATTACCACTGCGCAAGAGGAGACTCGTGGGATCTAAGTCATTTTACTAGGCTCATCTCATAAACATTTTGGAAAAAAAGTTGATCGTTTATTCTTAAGCATGGTGATTAAATTGTAAAGATGCATCTCATCAACAACTGACGCAGGCAAAAGATACGATATTACATGCCTTTTCATCAGGCGACTCTGGATATGCCCTAAAATTAATAGAAAAGATACAAAAGTAAGAGTGTGATGGACATCTTGAACAGTTTGTAAAAGATCAGGTAGAACCCAGAAGATAGTATTACTAAGAAAAATACAATGAAACGAAATTCAGAAAAGATAAAGCGCTCAGGCATATTAAGGCATGGCCAAAAGCCTAATTTGCATAAAAAATAGAAAACAATCAAAACATTTCGTACATCAAACAAAAAACTGTCAAACTTGGTAGTTATATAAAACTTGAAGACCTTAACTGATTTTTGCTTCAAAGTGATAAGCAGTTTGGTCACGTGACCTGTAAATGATCATTGATTGTTAAAGATCTTCTAAGCCAAATGGGGTATATAAAATGAAATAGAATTAAATCTCCTTTGGTGTCATACGTTTACATGTCAAGGGCTAGAAATGAATTAGCCTTGTTTGCGTGTCCACATTAAATAGCAGTCCTGCAATTAAGGGAAATAGGTCACGTGACATTAGAAATGGCTTAATAACTTCTAATAGGAATGACAGGTACCACCATACAAGGCTAATTAATAATGAACTTTTATAGTGTAATAGTATGACACCCGAAAAGGTTTGATTATAGTTTGTTTTATATACCCCGTTTTACTTTAAAGATTTTAGACGTTAATCGTCATTTAATGGTCACGTGACCAAAATGTTCCACACTTTAAAGCAAGAATCAGTTAAGGTCATCAAGTTTTATAAGATTGCCAAGTTTGACGTTTCTTTGTTCAATCCACGAAATGTTATGATTGTTTTCTGATTTTATGCAAATGAGGCTTTTGGCCATGCCTTAATATGCCTGAGCGAGCATTTAAAGTCTCCTCCTTGAAGACTTTTTAAAAGACTCGTAGGTTAGAGAGTATGTCTAAAGATGTGTCCTTTGATTTCCACAAAGGAAAACAATGGCAACAAATGACGCGAAAATTACGTCATGACATCCCAAATCCCAAAACCTCAGGAAAACCACCCAAACTGACCAAATTGTGATAAAGCTGAAAGGAAATCATAGGAATGATATAAGATCATGAAATTAACTGTAAGAATTAAGTTAATTTTTCAAAATAAACAGAAGAAAATATAACTACTTCTGAAAAACATGCCTGTCAAAGAAAGGTTGCCATGGTAACATTAAACTCACTAGATCCTTACCTACCATATTAAACTATTGGTAGGTAAAATTCTGAAAAAGTCAGGAGGTTTCGTGTTGTTTGCGAAAATATTACAAAGGTTATAAACTTTTAAAGTGGGTGCCGGAGGAATCCGCCCGTCCCTCAGTCCAGATAGGTTTAAGTCATCTAGTATATTCTGAGCAACATTTTGATGAAGACTTTCATTTTAACATTTCTTTCTCGGTTTTGATCACTTTTGAGTTAATATTTGACATGCTGGCTTAGACTGTTTTCAGAAATCTAGTGATTCAAGATGGCGGTTTCATGAAATAATGGGGCAAGTTTCACTTCATATAACCAACTGAAAGGGTACATCAACAACTTACCTTTCCTTTATTCTTGCCACTAGAAAACAGTCAATGTGAAAGATATTAGGTAAATGGAAATAAAGTTTTTCTCTATTAAGAGCCGTTGTCAGTAACTTTCGAGAATCCGGCGACAGAAGCGAAAATTCGAATTTCTTTTTATTTGCCCAAAAAGTCCCTTTTGCTGAACTATTTTCAAAAATAATATTCAAAAGTTCCAGCGAATTTTTATTTTGGCAAAAATTGGGAAAGTTCGAAATCGGCCTAAACGTGCCCGATTGCCCGATTGAAATTATGCAAATTAGTACATTTTCAAAACTCTCGTTCAAGTAAAGGAAACGTTTTCTCGAGTTGATGTTTTCACTGACAATAGTTTTTATATCCCTTGTGCTTGTTTCTAAACTATATTTTATCTCGACCTGAACATTCTTACATTTGAAGTTGCCCACGTAAATAATACAATGTTTGCTATTCCTTGGATAGAGTGATTTTTGCCATATTTCAGATGACCATATCATTGAGGGTATACGAATACGCTGCTAATCAAAGAACTTTTTTGAACGGACAATTTTTCTTATTTCTCATGTTAAAATATTTAGTTTGGCCCGTGAAGAGTGAGCGTTCTAGGTCGAGATGTGTGGTCTACACTTTGGCACAATTCGCCATTTCAGTACTTCATGTTCCTCCTGTTACTTTGCACGCGTTAGTACAGTTCACGGAAGCATTTGGATAAAAGCCAAGGTCTATGGTTTCATCTCATGATTTTATACACGTAAATAATAAGCTTTAAACTTGAGTGCTCCCCATATTAGCATTAAGTTATTAAATGATTCTTTTTGGGTGAAATCAGTTTCGAGTTTATATTGACACTTTCAAGCGAGAAAATAACTTGAAATCAGTGAAATTAATACCCTGTCTCTCACATCATGCTACACTTCCAAACTACCGTTATTTTTAAGCTAGAAAGTATAAATTCTCCCTTTCTACGTGACCTAAAAAAGAATTTGCTTAAAATATTGCGAATGAAGTCCACCGCAACAAAAAAACTGAAAGAATCGCGCACCGACGTTAATATAAACATCAGCCGTTTCTCGACTTGCCACACGGTTGAAATGCGTCCGTTGTTTTACCTTTGTACACACTTATCACCTGATCACCAGAAAGTAGAAACAAAAAATCTTCTCTATGCCCATCTGTATAAATACACTTGCCAATCAAGTTTAGCAAGTGCATTTATACAGATGGGCATAGAGAAGATTTTTGTGTTTCTACTTTCTGGTGATAAGTGTATACAAAGGTAAAACAACGGACGCGTTTCATCCATGTCGTGGCAAGTCGAAAAACGGCTGTTGTTTACATTTACGTCGGTGCGTTTTTTGTTGCAGTGGACTTCATTCGCAATATTTTAAGTAAATTCTGTTTGAGGTCACGTAAAAAAAGAGCATTTATACTTTCTGGCTAAAAAATAACGGTAATTTGGAAGTGTAGCATGATATGAGAGACAGGGTATTAATTTTACTGATTTCAAGTTATTTTCCATGGGAAGGCTCTTTGATCTCGCCTGAAAGTGTCAATATAAACTCGAAAATTTCACCTGAAAAGAATCATTTGATAACTTAGTGTTAATATGGGGAGCACTCAAGTTTAAAGCTAAATATTTACCTGTATAAAAGCATGAGATGAAACCAGAGACCTTGGCTTTTATCCAAATGCTTCCATGAACTGTACTAACGCATGCAAAGTAACAGGAGGAACATGAAGTACTGAAATGGCGAATTGTGTCAAAGTGTAGACCATACATCTCGACCTAGCACGCTCACTCTTCACGGGCCAAACTAAATATTTAAACATGATAAATAGGAAAAATTGTCCGTTCAAAAACGCTCTTTGATTAGTAGCATATTCGTATACCCCCAATGATAATGTGGCAAAAATCACTCTATCCAAGGAATAGCAAACATTGTATTATTTACGTGGGCAACTTCAAATGTAAGAATGTTCAGGTCGAGATAAAATATAGTTTAGAAGCAAGCACAAGGGATGTAAAAACTATTGTGAAAACATCAACTCGAGAAAACGTTTCTTTTACTTGAACGAGAGTTTTGAAAATGTACTAATTTGCATAATTTCAATCGGGCAATCGGGCACGTTTAGGCCGATTTCGAACTCTCCCAATTTTTGCCAAAATAAAAATTCGCTGGAACTTTTGAATATTATTTTTGAAAATAGTTCACCAAAAGGGACTTTTTGGGCAAATAAAAAGAAATTCGAATTTTCGCTTCTGTCGCCGGATTCTCGAAAGTTACTGACAACGGCTCTTAATATACACCAAAGCAATGTCGTTTTCTCATCCTCGTTCATTGTTACTTTGTTAAATTGAATTTATCATAGGACCCCGATGAAAAAAGTGATCTCTCTTTTTTAAATTTATGAGTTGTACAAGGTTTGAGAAACTAAGAAAAGCAGTGACCCTGTATCGGTAACAAATTCAAAAAGGATATTATAATGAATTGCATGTTACCTTTTCTGTGTAGCCAAACGACGTAAGTGAGAAGGACTATGATGACTGCAACAAGTATGACGACCACAGCTATAAATGCGGTGTAGTTACAGGAATATCCATTGCATGCCTGAACTGTAATGGGGAAAATAGTACCACATTGTAGAGTAACAAGCTAATATTTTCGCAGGCTTACTCATTGTATTCCCTTGATTGATATTTTGTATACAGAATAACTGGCACTCTCGTGCCTAAAGTGGAAACAAAAAAGTTATTAGTTTCACACTTTTCTTGATATTAGGGTTGAACCACAGAGCACTTGATGGTCCCCCTCAGTGCTTGAGGTAACACAATATCTGTGCTTCAACGGTTAAAATACTTAACCAATGAAAGAATTCCCTAAAGAATTGTATTGCGAATACAACAAGTTTTTAAAGTCAATTGAGGACTTGAAAAGCCTCTGCGTGAAGACATCTCCAGGAAGGAAAATCTGTCACTAATATACCTCTAATTACCTGGTGTCGATCTTGTTGTTGTGGGAGTATTTTTGAAGCCATATTCCTCTGTTGCTATTATAGATGAACCATTGACTTTAAAGGATCCAAGATTTCCGCTTTCTGCAGCTGCTTTCAACATTGATATCGCGTGTTCTTTAGTGACATGTTCTTTGAACGTCAGAACGAAAGAAACAGTTACGCT
This sequence comes from Pavona decussata, assembly GCF_977016875.1. Taxonomy (NCBI): domain Eukaryota; kingdom Metazoa; phylum Cnidaria; class Anthozoa; order Scleractinia; family Agariciidae; genus Pavona; species Pavona decussata. The sequence goes on from NW_028145706.1 coordinate 25,611, forward strand.
ACCCGGCCTAGAATTTGAACAGAGAATGCATTTTGTACTCTAATGGGATGAAGTACAGTGGAAAAATGATCAAAGGAATTTTCCTTAGAATGTTTCACTTACCTAAATCCTACAACATCTGTGTTTTTAAATCTGCTTTCACATTTAAATACTGCCTTCACCTGAAAAATACCCGGACAAAAACCTGAATAAGGAGTATCTGAACGAAGATACAGGTAACTCCTCAGAAGTAAGTAAGCAGTTCTTATGGTCATTCCCCTGTTTTGCAGTTGCCAACTCTACTGCGCACAATTTGCAAAATAAAACATTTACGCTCATTTCTAGCTAACTACTGAGTATCAATCAATCTAACTTGCATCTAACAACAAAATTCTTAATTTGCAATTTTGCGTGGAAATTAAGGTGTTTTCATAAGACTCGCCCTAGTCCCTTCGCGGAGAAACCAGTTTTGAAGCTCGATTTACCACTGCTTTGTGAAATATCTGCAAAACCAACCCGGTGAGCCTATTTTCTCTTTTCTTTTTTCTAGCTACAATATCGTTTGCCAACTATCGTAAAAATTTCAGGAAAATCCTAGTGTTAGAAATATCAAATTTTGTGCCTAATATCTAGCCAACGGACATTTTGGCCTACATTCAGAGGTAACGAATTAGATTAGTTTGTTGAATATCTCAGTAGTACTGATTAGGAATAGTTTTCAAACAGATTTCACATTGAAAATGATTTATGAACAGGAAAAAATGCTATGAAATGAGAAGTTAACTGTTCTCTTCAAAGAATAATTCCTGTTTTTGGCAAATGCTCTATTATACTCCTTTTTGTCCAAACATGCATAAATTACCATATTTCAATGCTTCTATGCCAAAGAACAAGCATGGTGACCCCCTCTTTTTATTTCATTTTTGCAGTTTATATATCGTGAACCACACATGGGCAAAGTTTGGAAAAAAATCTGAGTGTAGGTTCTATTTTAGGGGAATGACCTTAAATGCAAGTGTGATGGAAATTAAGGTTAAAAAGATGCTGCATCTGTGACTTGACTTGATCATTTCGGCGCGGGCCAGAGGAAGTAGTGCATCTGTTTAGGAAAGATAACATGGAATAGCGATGTGTATTTTTATAGAAAGTGTCGGCCGAGAAGTTAGAAGCATCTTAGCGAAGTCGTTTTGCAGGTACCCAGCAAAGCATTTTGATGGCCGGAAACAGTGTTGACGCAATGTCGGTTTCTGTTCCGTGCTTTAAATTTCGAACTAAAGAAATTCAACCAAGCGCGAGTAAGGTAGTGGAACCCCTGAAAACCCTGTAATACACTGTACAGCTTTATATAAGCTAGAAGCATATGAGCACCGTTGCTAATTAAGACTATATTATTGTCGGATACGTTTTTTTAGCACCTTACCGCTTCTTTGATCCTTGCCACCAGAGACTGAGATTTTTCACTTCCGAGCCTCTCAATATCTTCATGATATTTTTCGTTACTTATTGTCATGGTGACATTTATCAACGTGATTCCTTTTTCTTAAGAGTTAAAGAAAGAATAATGCATCAATAGAAGATTTCCGTTAAAATGACTGCAATATTTCTGAATATTAGTTATTAAAAACGTGTTAGGGGTAAAAAGGATTCAAGGGTTGTGCTTTTCTCTTAAAATTAGACAATATTTGATTTACTACTACCTTTCAAAATGTGAACCAATGTTATAGCATGGAATTTCAAATAGATGTCAAATTATCAGTACACTTAAAGTTGGAGGATTCATCATCATCATCATCATCATATCTTTATTAACAGAGTAGCTTAATGCAGCTAATATCTCCGAGCATTTACCCACCCAATCATGAGAGTATACACATAAAGACCAGACCACATCACCGGGAACTACGTCCCCTACTCTTTGCGAACAGTGAGTGGGTTCTTTAACAGAGCTATTTACAAACAAGGGTTGTGAGACGGGGCCTACGGTTTATCGTCCTTATCCGAGAAGACTAGAAAGTCTAACCATTTGCAGATGTCAGAGCAAAGGCAGCACTTTCTCCTCAGTTATTTAAAGACCCTGAGTGTTGGTCCGGCCGGGGTTTGAACCCACGACCTCCCGCACGGTAGTCCAGTACTCTACCAACTGAGCCAACCGGTCGGCGGTTGGATTACATGAGAATAATCATTCTTACCAATTACTTCAAGGTAAACATTCGCTCTGTCTTTTCCTAAGCTGTTTTCTGAACTGCACTTGTACCATCCACCGTCATAAAACTGAGTTGGACAAAAAACTAAGGTGCTTCCATAACCAACGATCTCATTTGTTTTGTCACGTGTCCATGTTATCACAGGAGTAGGATTTCCTTCTGACTGGCAAATAAGCGAGGCATATCCCCCGACTTGGGCAGTGTTGTCTTGACGTTTTATAATTTTAGCAGGATCTAGAAGGAAAATAGAAAACGATACCGAAAATTGTTGTAACACGAGAACAAACATTTTTGGCGTTTGCTGCTTAACCACTAGATCACGTTCATATAGAAAAATGAAACAAATAAGGAGATACATTTGTTAGGTCAGATTTTCCACTTGATTTCTTTTACACCTTTATGTTATTCCAACATGTACAGTTTCTGTTCCTATTAAGATTCGATGACGTCCTGATCAATGTTGCGAACATTTTCCTGTAAGGAAGCCTATAAATTAATAAATCCCATGCTATGTAAAGAGGGTGCATACACTAAAATTGCTCTTACATGTAACATTTATGTTCGCCACAGAGCTATCCGCATTTCGTACTCCATTATAAGCCGTACAGCGGTACGTTCCTTGATTGGTTCGCTTGATGCTTGCCATATTCCAAGTTGACCCTCTGTGCTGTATCTCGCTCTCACTTCCATTCCTAAAAGCCATTGTCCAGGTGATGCTTGGTGCCGGTGAACCAGACGCTTCACAGAACAACTTTAGTGCTGAGCCTTCACGCACTGTCTGGTCTTGGCTAACATTAATGAGCTTAGCTTGGACTAATAAGAATTCATTATAACAAATTAACGATTATGCATTAACGTACTACCTAGTTAAAAGTAAAAAGATAGAAACAAATCCTTGATAAACCTTAATTAAATTCAATACCAAACGTTACCGCAAACGAAACATCTTTGGACGTAGTATCTAACCTTTAAGTCTCAGGTCTCAATGTCATAGCTTTTATACTCTCGAAATTATCGATTGGGGGGTGGGGGAGGGGCGGAATCCACAACCCCTCCCGGTCCCAGAAGAACTTAAGAGCCCATTGTAGATAGGGTTAACAAGATGGAGTTTTCCAGTTTATACCAATGGCATACGGATGGACTACGGCTTTAGACATTTGTTACAGTGTTACCCGCAATCATCTTCACATTGATTTTGCTTTAATTTGCCATTGAATGGCACAGATTACGACGCTGCTTCCACAAATCGGTTCTGTTTGCTTGTATTTTGCCAAATGTGCCCGGAAAATATTAATATTCCAACATAACTCACACCCATGTAATTAAAAACAAGCTTTAAATTAAAGATTAGTTCACGTCATGTGGAATTTCAGTTAAGTTATCAGAATCCAAATCAATATTGCACAAAAAAATGAAACACGGTTACCATCCCTGAAATTCATTGTTGTAATTATATACAATCATGTAAATATATATTAAGTAACAACCTCACCAAGAACAGTCACTTTAATCTTTCTTCGCCAGCCAATACTGCCTCCTCTAAAAGTTGTCACTATACAGCTGAATTCTCCATCATCATGCGTTGATACCTTGAGGATAGTTAGACTAACTTTTTGGGGAATCCATCTTACATTGACTCTTCCCCTGAAAATCGTTGATATGTCAGATTGCCCACTTTGCGAAACGGTAGCAACCGTAGAACTACCTAATTGTAAATCCAACCTAGAAAAAGTTAAGTCCTGTGTCAGACTGAAGTTCCAGTTCAGTTCAACATTGGTAGATCCTTCAAGAAGCGAAGTGCTATATGTCCGAATATCGTTGGCATCAGCTGTTGTCTCAACTGGGGGAGGCTCAAACCAAGTGATACTGCCGCCATCTGAAAGCGAACATTTTGTCAATTTCAAAGATGTCATACACTGATGAAGTATTTTTGTTTTCACAATTGACATACGTGCATAGAGCTTTAATACTTCACTTTATCAATTAAATAGTTCAGTACTCTGTCAAAATATAATGTACATAAGGTCATTGCAGACAGTACCTGCTCAGACAAAAACTGTCTACATATACATGTATATCAAGTAATATATATATTTAGCCAAGCCTAAAAGCGGAGCTCCAATTTTTTTCATAGCATTTATAGAAATCTGCTTATCGTATGAACGTAGTAACCTTACCAGTTCCTCATCCTTTCTGCAGTTTTCTATACGTTTAGTGCATATGCAGCAAACTGCCCATCAACAATAACAATAACAATGTAATACAGAGGGCACAATTATTTAATGCTGATTTGTCGTAACAGAGGGCATTTTAGACAATTGTCTGATAAGGTGCCCCAATCTCGTCCCCAGAGCCCCCGCGCGTAGGAACCAAGATTGCTAGTACCCAAATTCTCCGTACACACGCGCGAAAAATTTCATAAACAAATATGGCGGCCGAATAGGAGAACTTAGTTGTCTTTGCTTTGTTCTAGAGATTTGGATAAAAATAGCAGTGTTTAGACGTCTTCCTGTATTAGGATGGTGCATCTCCTCAGCGAGGTGGATCAAGGATCTTTTTAAGCGCTAGGAAACTTTGCAGAAGTTTTCAAATTTGGAGGCGATCGAAGTTTTCCTACGCCTCATCTTATTTTTCCTGCGTGACTGTGTGAAAAATGTTCCGTTCTACAGCAGATTTGTTGGGTTGAAGGAAAATTTTTAGTGTGGTAAATGTCAAAAGTAGAAGGGGTTTTGCTGTGTCGGCGAAAGGCAAAAGGTCCGACGGCTCTGTCAATCTAGGAGGTAAGGACTAACTTCAAATCTTTATCAGTTTATGTATGGATGCACACCTTTGTATTAGAGGGAGCAATTTTCTAAAAGAAACCTTTGATGTTTAATCAAGAGTAATGTTAAAATTGCAAGTTAATACGGACAATAGTAGGCCAGTGTCGTTATATGAATTCATGTGCTCGGTTAGATTACATAATATGCACCATACTAAGAGATCGTTTCAAACTGTGGACCAATTAAAACACGAGTCATAAATCATTGGGATTTTCAAGATATTTTAAATTCCATCGTTTTCTAGTCAAATTGAGTGATTTTTTTGTTGATGTTTAGGTTCTATTTAAGCGAGATGCACATTGGAGATGTTTGAATACAGGATAAATATTTCAAGTCAAGTTAGCTTTGTGTCATTTTTCTATTTTCTTTAAAATACTGTACTTGTAGCTGATTAATTCAATAAATTAAATTAGATTAAAAAGCTCATTTTAAAAATTTCTATTTTTCCCAGGTTGATAGCTATTCTTGTACACATAAAGTTGTTTATTTTGGTTTTTGTATAAAATCAAACTAGGTGCTCAGTTCCATCAGCCTTTGATATTGATTTACTAGAGAGTCAAGATGTCTTTCTGGATCTTAACTTGATCTACATGTAAGAATGCAGTATAATTTTCCCATTTATTTTGGAAGGATAGGAAAAACATGAACCTTTCATACCTTCCTGTCAATCACATTAATTCTTTTGTTTTGAGAGTGTAAAGTGATACTGTTTTTTTCAGGGAAACCACAGCAGTAATTGCAATTGCCTGGATCTTATTCTTGATATCGCAAAGTCAACATGACAATCACTTGTGCCTTTTGCTACTTTATATATATGAAAACTAGTAATAATCAAAACTGGATTAGAGAGTGCATTTTTTGACCTCGATCCTAGGTTCTCCCTCCTTTGCCAAGTTGGTGATGATATCATTTGCCCCTACAAAATTTGCAGGGGGTGCCAGATTCATGTCCCAAGATCCTTTCATTCATGGCAATCAAGGTTGGTTGTCCCATACAATCTCGACTCCAATCTGTGTAAGGAGTGCATTCTTTCTATGTAATTGTTGAATGCAATAAATTTCGAAAGTCTAATAACTTATTTAACAGGAAAAAAATGTTTTTGCAGTCCCTAGCCATTTGTACCTGGTTTTCAAAGTAAGTAAATTGTTTGACATGAAATCAAATAACACTTGGGTAATTAAATCCTCAACTGTCCCTGTTAAAATCTTTACCAAAAAAACCCATCATGCAGTTATGGGGTCAGTTATCCCCAGTAGTTTTTTAACACGTTGCTACATGAGAGTGCAGTACGAGTAAAGTAAATAAATAACACAACAATTAAGGGATAATGAAATTTTGTGCCGTGCAGTACTGATTATACAACTGGGAAATCAGATAATTATCTCTGGAGTGTAAATTTCTGTGTGGGAAGGGGACCACTTAAATTTCGCATTGCCCTAGTGAGTACATTTCGTTCATCAGTGATCAAAGTCCTGGGCCCGGTTGTTCGAAAGCCGATTAACGTTAATCAACAATTTAAAGTTAACCGAGGCTTTCAGCTCACTCGTAAAAAATATCTTAAAAATCTAATTTTAAGCCAATGATAAAGAAAAGTCAAAGTCAAAACTGAGGGACAAAAATCTTTTTCAAAAAGCTTTATTATCTAGTAATTAAACTCGAATCAAAATTTCTTGTTTATTCAGGATTAGCTTAATCGGGCTTTAAACGACTGGGCCCTGGGGTAATGGGTTAAAATCCTGCCAAAGTCAAAGAGTTTCACTTTAGCTTGCATGGACCACATTTCCTTACTGAGGTAATACTGTGAAAGAAAATTAAGCGGTTTTCTTCACCACAAAAATTTACACTGCAGATTTTATTCTCTGGTTTCTCAATGTAAGTACAGGCCTTGCTTCAACCTATTAACCTTTTGTCCTTACAAGCAAAATCCTAATTGAAGAAGTCATTAGACTGCTAAACACTACACTGCTGCAGCCTCAGACATCACTCCAGCTTGTGGATAGCACCTCATCAGAGAAGTCCCATTCATTTTTACACAGCAAGATACCCACCATGTATCATTATATTTTAATAAGCATTCTGTAAAAATATTCCTTACTTTACTTTTCATCATCTGGTTTTTCCGAGAAAAAAAAAAATGGAAGGTACAAGAGTGCTTAAAGAGAGTTGAGTGTGCATATAATAGTCCACTTCTGAGTTCAAAAAATGATGCACAGCTAATATTTTGCTTGAAATATTGCAAATTTAAAGCATTTTATTACTTCATTTGTCAAAACAATCAGTTGTTTAAACTGTTCTTATATAAATAAAGATGGTTTTACCTCAACCCAGGGGACAGAATGGAAAAGGAAACTAATATTAGTGTTTTTCCTTATGTTACTGAAAGAGGTATACCAGACTATCTGATAAGGTGTAGAAAACTGTAGCACTGGTCACTGACCTCACAAAACCCATGAAAAATAAACAGTTATTGTAGGGTAATCAAAAGTAAGTAACAGAAAACAATTGACTTGGGGTATAACATTTGTATAACAATGATAACTGAATCACTACAGTGGAATACCAATTGTTTTTAACCTGCAAAGGACACAGAATTTTGTTCAAAAAATAGGAGGTAAAAATCTGTCTGAAGCAAATCCAAGAGAATTAACAACTATTTGTTCAAAGAATCAGAAGTGTCGAAAAATTGAGGGTTCAAATAGCTGAGATTGCACTGTAAAAATTAATACATGTATATATTAATTTTCATAATTCATTACTCACTACCAAGTTTGAAAGTTTTCTTTTAATTAAAAGAGATGGCTGATAAGAAGTTTGACCTTTTATCTGTAATCGCAGTTATCAACAGAAGCCAGGGTCTGGTTGCATTAAACATGGCCTGAATATCAGCCATCTCCTCTCCAGATTATTGGTGAGTGATGAGAAACGTATACAGGGAATGCCTCTTGTTCAGCATACTTTTGTTAAGCCTCTTTATCAATTGAATAGTTATAAGAAAGATTGAGTGACAGTGCTCTGTTGCTTATAAACACAGCTAGGCCCAGGCATCCAGTGGCCAATCTCTGTTGTACACACCATGCTAGAGCAACAGCCCTACCTGGCCAACTAATTAAAATCTTTACTGCTGAAGAAAAATGTTACATGCTCAGTAACTGCCTATTCTATTTGGTTTCTGCCATCATAAACATTTATAAGGTAAGACATTTAATACACAACTGGATCTATCCGTTGATGGAAAAGTGCACAGAAACGTTCACACAAGAATGCATAATTTACAAGTTTATGAACTGCCTCAACAAAAACTTCCATTAACAAAATGATTCTTGAGCCATACAGTGTTTTCATCACATCTGTCATGATCTGTGATGGCAACTAACAATATTACATTAATTTATTGTTTGTTACAACTAAAACACAAGGTCTAAATCTACCAGAGAAGGTTACACCCTCTGTGCATGGCTTTAGTTGCCCAGGCAGTGGCTAGTTGGGAGCAAGCCGCTTGAGGTGCAGTATCGGGAGCATCATTACAAAGGACGACTGAACATTTTTAAGAAAATTCCGGTCAAATACTTTAACGAAACATACGTTACGGTTCTTTCTCAAACGTTGTGTCCCAAAACAACAAATGAAATTTGAAACAATCAAGCCACATTCCATTTTGAAACGTACAGAAATTGAAGATAGGTGCGCCATAGAGAGTAGGTAAGTAAGTAAATAAGTAAGTACAAAATACGAATCAGTCCCTAAATATTAATTGATGGTCAAGGAAATCATTAAAAAAAAATTAAAAACAGTTGTCCACCACGTCTAGACTATAATATGTTATTGTTTGAAAAACAAGTCAACCAAAACGAAAGCAATACAGTGCATTTTAAAGCTTAATACGGTAATATAATACTCCTGAAACTTACTGGTTCAGTTAGATCCTTTTCCGAACAGTTCGCCGATTAAGTTGGATCGTTGTTCATCCGTGATGCAAGACTTAAAGCAACAACTAATGACTCAGAAGGTATAGCCGGTTATGTTCTTTGTTGGTAAATCTTCTTCGAGTCAGAACGAAATCGACTGAATCAGAAATGAAAATCCTGAACATACGAATGACAAACTAACCTGAAACTAAAAACCTAGCAATTTACACAGGTTGTTTAATTTGTGTCTTTTATATAAAAGATCGAAATAATACATGGTCTGGAGAGAATTATTGACTGAAAATGGCGAAGTTTTATTGACTGGTCTCGCTGCTTCCTGATAGAATATATGGATAGGAAGTTGACAGAATTGCTTTAGCCCTAAAACACTCGTCGCTTTTCTTGTCCGAAAAGATTCCTGACTTTGTTTTCCGAATCGTTTATTCGATTCATACTAACCTGAACACGCCAGATTCAATATGAAGTATGCAAGTAAAACACCACCAACCATATTCTTGCGGATATCATCCAGTTCATGAACTGTAGCAGTAATGAAGTTGAATAGGCTAAGTACTGTCCGTATGATTTTGCATACAGGGCTTCTGATATTATGCGATGTTGCGATTTTGCATAATTGACCTAAAATGGCAACAAATCGCATAATTCATGAAAAATCACACAATTTGTACAAAATCGCACAATTTAAGAAAAAAAGAGCAAAAACCTTGCTAAATGTTAAGTTCTCCGATAATTTAAACGTTATGTCAAGGAGTTTTTCTTTCAAAAGGCGTAAAATATCACCTGGAAGCGTTGGTTCGTTGAACAAGCAAACAAACAGGCGTTCTATGCTTCATTTTATATATTGGGGACCTGGTGCTGGTTTTCAATATTAAGCGAGTGATCATTGGCACGGAATAAACAATCCTTTTGTGTAAATACACCAATCACAATAATTGATATATTTTTAAGATGTCATTTGAACCCTTCATACTTGCGATGTACAGTGGCCTTTTATACATAAGACCTTTCACCACTTAAATTTTGGCTCATCCACTCTAAGATGGATTAAGCTCTTTTATCATGACATAGAAAGCTGTATCTTGAACAATGGCTGGTCTAGTAATCTTTTCAAGCTAGAAAGCAGGGGTCCGACAAGGCTGCCCGCTGTCGCCTTACTTCAGTTCATTCTAGGCGCAGAATTTCTTGCTGACGCAATAAGGAAACACAATAATATTAAAGGCACATTAGTTGATGGATAGGAAATTAAAATCAATCCATATGCAGACGATACATATCTTATTTTAGATGGATCTAGGGCATCCTTCCAAAATTCACTGCAGATTTTAGAGTTTTTTAGAGCGATATCCGGCCTCCAACTAAATTATAAAAAGACAGAAGTGCTGTGGATTGGCGCAAATGCAGGAAGCGAAGAAAAACTGTGCCCCGAGCACGATTTAAGATGGATGAGAGATAAAGTAAAAACTCTACGGGTATGTTTCTCAACTGACCCAGAAATAATGTCGAAAGTTAACTACGAGGAGAAAATAACAAAACTTAAGGCAAGCTTGGGCTGCTGGGAATTGCGTAGATTAAGTCTACTGGGAAAAATTACTGTATTAAGAAGCTTAATTGTCTCTCAACTCACGTATATTTTGTCACCTTTGCCAACAAACCAGTGTGCTATTGATGAAGTCAACACCCTATTCTTTAAGTTTTTGTGGGATGGCAAAGGTGACAAGATTAAGCGTGACATAATGATAAGTGATAATGAAGATGGAGGTCTAAAGATGATTGATATAAGACTCTTTACCCAAGCTTTGAAACTAAGTTGGGTGAAAAAATACCTTGACAAGGGAAATGAGGCAAAATGGAAGCTTTTCTTCAATGTACAATTAAGATACTTAGGCGGAGACATTATGTTCAAAGGTAATCTCCACAAGAAGGATATATTAACTTACTTTAAGGTATCGGATGTTTTCTTGCAAGAAATTTTGCAAACTTGGTCAAATGTTATCTACGAAGATTACATTTGCTCAAAAAAACAGTTACTGTCACAGAGTCGCTGGTTAAATTCTCTTATTCGTGTTAATAATAAACCAATACACTATTTATCGTGGTCTTCTCAAGGAATACAGAATATCGGTCATTTGATGGAAAATGAGACTAGATTTTTATCTTTCTCGAATTCAAAGAACGCTATAACATCAAGATAAATTTTCTGTTTCTGTGGAGTGATATCAGCTGTAAAACATCTGGTTATATATAATCTTTAAAAATAACGCCTCTCAAGAAAACATCAACTACGAAGGTTTTCTTGATAAGTTTCTTAAGGCCAAAAATACAAATAAGATAGTACACAGAAACGTATAGAAAAGAAACGAAAGCAGCCCGTAAATAGCCAAACGAAATGGTCGGAAGACTGCATGATAGAAAAAAATGAACCTATTGACTGGAAGACTGCTTACAGGCTGCCCTTTAAATGTACGAAAATCTCAAAACTTCGCGTTTTCCAATTTAAACTGCTACACAGGAGACTTGCCACTAGTGATTTCTTAAAAAAAAATAAAGCTACGGGATAACGATCTTTGCAATTTCTGCAAAATTTAAGAGGAAACTCTCATCCATCTTTTCTGCAACTGTACGATAACGTCCGGTTTCTGGCATAATTTTAGGCAATGGCTGCTCAGAAACGACTCTCCTGTGCGTTCTCTTGAAGTAACCCCTTCCATGGTCATAGGCTTAAAGACCCACCCACTATTTTGCAAAAATTTTTACCTTTTATTCTTAGTCGCAAGACTCTATATCTGGACTTGTAGAATACAAAAGACTCATCCTACAATTGACACGTTCCCCCTTTTCCTCTGATCTCACATTACAATCTTTAAAAGGTACGTGCTTCTTGTTTTTTTTTTTATTTTTCTTGCCTTTTGCGGAGTATGTTCCACGTGGGTGGAACGGTAGCTGGTGTGGATGCATGTACGTAAGTAGTATAATTATTTAGTATCACGTATTTGCTATGAAAAAAAAATGTAAACATTGTGTAATATTGTATTTATTTGACGTAATTGCTGTAACTGTTGCGTGGCAGTAATAGTGTTACAACTGTACTGTAATGTAATTATTTATTAATTATTCTAAACAGTGTCGGGAATATTGTCAGTATTGTAATGTGGTAATGTAGGTATTGTAAGTATTGTTTAGTGTAAGCATTGTAAGTATTGTAAGTAGCTATTTAGTTTTGCAAAATAAAAGAAAAAGGATTAGCTGGCGAAAATTGAAAGCCCTGATTGAACAGACAAATACAAACATCACAACCTAGGCACGAATTTCGATTTTTTTTTTTATCGCGGTGAGTACAAAATCCCCTCAGTCATTGTAATCTATGTTCTATTCACTTTCTAATCACGTACGTAGTTAAGAGATTCGTTGGAAAAAAACGCGAGAAACATATTTTTTCATGCAAGAGTGTTACATTATATTTAGCTGTCGAAACATTGAAAGCCGCGATTGAACAGACGAGCTAACATCACAACCTCGACACGAATTTTGATATTCTTATCAGTGAGTTCAAAATCCCTTTGGCCATTGAAATCTACACTCCATTAGCTTTCTAATTACGCATGTAGCCAAGAGATTCTTAAAAGAAAAAAAAACGAGAAACAAATCTTAGCTTTTTTTATGTAAGAGTGTTACATTACGTTTAGCTGTCAGAAAATTTAAGCCTTCTTTTACGGAAGTGTATGATTATGATTTAAAAACGGTGATGATGATGATGTAACGCGCGAGGTAACATTATCCGCGAGAAAATCGTTACCTTCTAAAAGTAACTTCAGAGGGATTACGATGGGAATAGGGCCTATATGGGCGATAACCTCTTACCTTCATCCTGTTGATTTGTATGGACTCACAGGGCTAATATCTCGCCCTCAAATTGCACTAAAATGTTTTTTGGCAAGTAGGTATTTTTCATCATGATCTTTCTAGAAGCAACGACTGGAAATACGTCTGCTGTTCGTAGGCTATTTCCGAATATACTATATATATACTATACTAGCTCTATCTGGATAACATTTAAGAATCATAACAACACAGCAAGAGAGGGTGGTTTTTAACCGGTTTGTAAGCTATAAGGGAAATCATTAAAAAAAATCTTCAAAAGTTGTCCGCACGTTTAGACTACAATATATTAGCAAGTCAACCAAAACGAAAGCAATGCAGTCCACGACAACATAATACTCACTGGTTCAGTTAGATCCCTTTCCGAACAGTTCGCCGATTAAAGTTGGATGGTTGTTTATCCGTGATGCAAGCCTCAAAGCAACAACTAATAACTCAAAAGGTTTAGTTATGTTCTTTGTTTGTAAATTTTCATCGAGTCAAAACGAAATCGACTGAAACAGAACCGAAAATCCTGATCATGCAAATAGAAAATTTACCTGAAACTGAAACCTAGCAAATTACAAAGGCTATTTAATTTGTCTTTTATAGAAGATCGCAACAATACATGGTCTGGAGAGACATTAATGGTTGAAAATGACGAAGTTTTATCTCATCAGTTTCATTGCCTCCTTACAGAGTGACTAGATAGAAAGTTGGCACTCGGAATTGCTTTAGCTAAAGCACTCGTCGCACTTCTTTTGCGAGAAGCGGCCTGACCGTGTTTTCCGAATATTTATTCTATTCATACTAACCTGAACACGACAAATTCAATATGAAGTATGCAAGTAGGACGCCACCAACCATATTCTTGTGCATATCATCCGGTTAATGAACTGTAGCAGTACTGAAGTTGAATCAGCTAAGCAATGTCCGCATCACTGAGTTTTGGATACGGGAACACAGTTACTTACGACCTTTCGAGTATTTTAGCAAGTGTCACGTTACCATTAGTCTCCCTCGCAGCCGTTTTAGTGTCGTCACGCGACGCTCCTCGTTGCGTGACGACACTAAAAACGGCTGCAAGTGAGACTACGTTACCATTTGAGCATCACGAAAGCCGTTTCGTAATAAAGAAATTATAAGGTTTTCTTACGGATTTGAAGGTAAAAATTCGAATGATTTTCGAATAAAAATTGTTCGCCTAAACTCCTGTAGAGGGATGCCATAATCTTCCTACTCAACTTTTGCTGAGACTTACATCTACATTCACTGTTTCGTAAGCTTTTTTCTGTAGTTTCATTTTCTTATTTATTTAATTTTCCCATTTCTTCAATCTCCATTTATTTTGGTCAAACTGAGATGATAGCTTCAGAGAAACCGGAAATCCAAACTAATGGTCCAATATGGCGTTTATTCAAAAAACAACCTCGTTCCCAGGGTGAGAAGAGAAGAGACCTGGGAACGAGGTTGTGTTATGAAGTCAAGTTCATATATGGCGTCATCGTCGACATATGACTGCATGCCCTGTTCATCATTAATTGTAACAGAAGAAGTCGAAGAAAAACCCAAGCGGGGCTTCAATTAACCTTCCCCTCCCCAGGATGTCGGTTTTTTTTACGGAATTGCTGCGTGCAAGTCTTTGTCCTGTCGGTGCTTAAGTTTGGCATGCAAGTTTGTTTGTAGGTTTTGAACTTTATTTACAATTACCTAGATTTGAGTCCTGTTAGGTACTACTCTAGGGGATATTCCATAAGTTTCATACTGAGGGTCCAGTCTCCGCGGGAGATTCAATTCCTTACTTTTCACATACCAATTTGTAAGAAAATAGTTCTCCTTTCACTTCCAGGAGATAAAAAAGTGTACTTCAGGAATTTGCTCAGTTGTTGCTACCTCATTACATGTAGGTTCGTAAAAATACGAAATTGTTACATTTTCGATGCTTTCGAGTAATGAAAAGGCAGCCCTTTTTCGTTTTCTTTGTTTGTATATATCGTCGGCCAGCTGATTCAGGATGTGACAGTTTCCTCCGCCCTGTCCAAAAATACATCAGCAAACAAAACAAAAGAAAGAACGACAAAAATAACAACAACGAGATCGATACTATTTTGCCCAGTAGTAACTCAGTAGAAAAGCCGATTAAACTGGAGTAGAGTTCACAATTCGTCTTTAGCATAGAGCAGCTTTTTCGCCAACTAGAATTAAACTATGACCCGTGTTTTAATAGATTTGGTTTTCAGACGAGTCTTTTGTTTCTTGGCAACTGTGTCGGCTTAACCTCGGAACATTCCTTTCATTTCAATTTCTGACTGTTCTATGTTTTTTTTTTTTAGTTCTACTCGACCTTAATATGAAACAGAAAAATGATCACAATTTGCCTACGGAACTCCGTGTTTCCAGAAAACGTAAAGTGCTATTAATAGCAACAGGCCCTACGCGACGCTATTTACGCGGGATGCCCTGAGGGGGCATACCGTGTCTAAAAACGGATCGATTTCTTTTTTTTTTTTACGCGGGATGCCCTGAGGGGGCATACCGTATCTAAAAACGGATCGATTTCTTTTCTTTTTTTTTTCTTTGTCGTAGCTACAAATCGGTACATTAATTTATTCATTAAACTCTCCTCTCTCCTACTCGGGATGTATTGTTCTGATTGTCTTCAACAATAGCAGGCTAATCAAAATCCATTCTTGTTGCTTATATCGCTAGGGAAGGGACCCACTCACCCTTACCTGTGTGACGTCAACGCATCATTTGATTTCTTCATTAAAACTGCATTAAATTGTGGCGCCATATTGTTTATATCATATTCTGGACTAAAGTGTGCCGTTTTCAAACAGCAATTTCACCATTTTGAAGCGGCAAATCGAAAGAATAACTTCTAAGAAGCACTCGACATTTAAAACGGTGGAAATTGGTGAGTTCATGGCGAAGGAATCGTGCTTTGTTTGACAGTCTTAGACCACGACACGAGAGTGAGAAGAGGTCATTGAGAAGCTTACGTTATCGTAATAGAATTTCACAAATTTCCGGTGAAAGTCTAAGTCGCGTAACACAAGGGAAACAACGTAACGCGATCGTCGTGACTTAAACTATTCCATTAGCAAGGATAGTTTTATCAATCGGCGAAGCATACAGTTGGAATAAATGAATCAGCCCCAGCATAACGCGTAATGCCAGTATAGCAGGCATCTTGTTTTTTTTTTTCTTCGTCGTAGCCACAAATCGGTACATTAATTTATTCATTAAACTCTCCCCTCTCCTACTTGGGATGTATTGTTCTGATTGTCTTCAACAACAGCAGGCCAATCAACATCCATTCTTGTCGCTTTAATCGCGAGGGAGAGGACCCACTCACCCCTACCTGTGTGACGTCAACGCATCATTTGATACATTTATTAAAGACGGATTAAATTGTCGCGCCATATTGTTAACATGTTGTGGACTCAAGTGTGCCGTTTTCAAACGGATATTTCACCATTTTGAAGCGGTAAATCAAAAGAATAACTTCTAAGAAGCACCCGACATTTAAAACGGTGGAAATTGGTGAGTTCCTGGCGAAGGAATCGTGCTTTGTGTGACAGTCTTAGACCACGACGCGAGACTGAAAAGAGGTCATTGAGAATTTTACGTTATCGTAATGGAATTTCACAAATTTCCGTAGCCTCCCACGCAGACGTTCTCCCACGCGTTCCTGCCCTAAGAACGTCTGCGTGGGAGGCTAAAATTTCCGGTGATAGTCTGAGTCGCGTAACACAAGGGAAACAACGTAACGCGATCGTCGTGACTTAAACTATTCCATTAGCAAGGATAGTTTTATCAATCGGCGAAGCATACAGTTGGAATAAATGAATCAGCCCCAGCATAACGCGTAATGCCAGTATAGCAGGCATCTTGTTCAATATTGTATTCATCTGCGGTTATGGCGGTTCATTCAATGAAAAAATGCATGCATCACGTAACTTAGATTAAGCAAATTGAAAAATTATCGATTGTCGATCTGAGTTGTTAAATAGAGAATAAAAACATATAGAATTTAATTTAGACAAGCCATAAGTACAGTTAAGTAGTTCGAATTTTTTTTTAACTTTAATATTCAAGTCACGTGGATCTTCAGCAGGGCTGAATCTTCCTGAACGGAACTCTGTACTATCGATGACTCTCCGCTTTGTGCTTCCGAACTTCCTGACAGCTGCCCTAACTTATTATCTCTTTCTTTGCATTGTACACGCCATTTTTACTCCTTCGACATCAAAATAATTATCATTTCACTCGATACGAGATTTGTTAAGAGATATTTCGGTAACAAGAACATGGTTTTCCACCGCAATTATTATCTGGAAATCTGAAATGATGTTAAAAGGCCTTCCGGGCAGATATTGACCAAATGTTATTACGCGGGATGCCCTGAGGGGGCATTCCGTGTCTTAAAACGGGTCATTTCATTTTTTTTTTCTTCGTCGTAGCCACAAATCGGTAAATTAATTTATTTATTAAACTCTCCTCTCTCCTACTCGGAATGTATTGTTCTGATTGTCTTCAATTACAGCCCGCTAATCAAAATCCATTCTTGTCACTTATATCGCGAGGGAGGGGACCCACTCACCCTTACCTGTGTGACGCCAACGCATGATTTGATTTGTTCATTAAAACTGCATTAAATTGTGGCGCCACATTGTTTATAACATGTTCTGGACTCAAGTGTGCCGTTTTCAAACGGATATTTCACCATTTTGAAGCGGCAAATCGAAAGAATAACTTCTAAGAAGCACTCGACATTTAAAACGGTGGAAATTGGTGAGTTCATGGCGAATGAATCGTGCTTTGCTTGACAGTCTTAGACCACGACGCGAGACTAAAAGAGGTCATTGAGAAGCTTACGTTATCGTTCTGGAATTTCACAAAATTCCGGTGAAAGTCTAAGTCGCGTAACACAAGGGAAACAACGTAACGCGGTCTTCGTGACTGAAACTAGTCCATTAACAAGGATAGTTTTATTAATCGGCGAAGCATACAGTTGGAATAGATGAATCAGCCCCAGCATCACGCTTAATGCCAGTATAGCAGGCATCTTGTTGAATCTTGTTGAATGCTACTTCCATTTTGGTCTGGCATCTGTCCTTATTTACCAACTAGTTGGATAAAATACCTTTTTTGAAGCACTCTGATAATCATATCGTTTGTTTTTCTTTTTTCCTATTTTTTTTTAAATGCTTTAAAATTTATTTGGTCCATTTTTATCGACCGCGTGGCGGGTGTTGTTTGTTATAATTATAGCATCATGGGATACTTCAATGACTTCCTTGTTGGTTCACATATCTGTTTAGAAATTTTCAGTCGTGTGCATTTCAACCTAGTTGTGAACTCGTATTTGTGAGAGATGTGACTTAAATGAAAGAGCCATACCACTGATTGTCCACTTAACTTCTTTACTCCTTCAAATCCTCCTGTTTTGCCCCGAAACAGGTATTAAGCTTGTAGTTTAGAATTAGATAACCGTGCTGCCGTCGACCGTTACAGGTAGACTTTGGTATTTCATGCTCATGAATTTGGTGAAAACTTCGCTTAAAATGAGCCCTGTTCTCATTTAGGACCTAAAAATACAATTGGTCACTTCTTTGAGGCATTTTCTTAAGGTTTCGTTTATTTTAAAGGTAATACTGAAGGAATACTTATCGCTGAGCTTATATTATTTAAGCTTAATTTTGTACATGTAGCTTCAGTTCATGTTTAAGCTTAAGTCCTTAAATGTTGGGATTAAGCATTGACTCTGAAACACTAACTAATGAAAGTTTTTAGTAAGTTATTTCATGGCAGTCGATTGCCAAGCAGAGATATTTCCCCTTCTTTATAGAAGACTCTTCTGTAAAGATGAATGCAGTCGACGAGTATGCGGTATTCGACGAATGTGGTTCGCCCGCAGCCAGTGCAAATGAGTGCTACCTGGTTACAGTTGCTGTGGCGACTTTGCTTAGAAGTGTAAATTCAAAGTCAGTCCCTAACGTCGAAAGCGTTATTGAATATTTTCTAAGTTCTGGTTCTATGACAGTGAGCAAGAAATAAGATTAAACCCATTCCCAGAAAACTCCAGAACTATTTAAGAGCCGATTTCTGAAATTGATTGAAATTGATTGAGGTTTTAAGACAAGAAAGGCGATTACTTTAGAATTATCAAGCAAAGATGGTATAAATTCACTTAGAAGAGGTCAAAGTTAACAGCAGAGATCAGCTATGTGATTGTCACATCGCAGTATAAATATTTATGAAATATTGCTATAAACTAGCAGTTTATTCTTGCCCTGAATTCGAAAAAACTCGCTACGGAGGACTTACCACAGTGATCTGATCTGCAGCGCCAGTAACTCGTTTTAAACGGAAAAAGTTGAAATGCTTGTAACTGCGTGACTCTGACAAAGGCGTGATCAAAACCGCGTGGGACCTGGTAACCGAACTATCTTCTCACGCACTACGAAGGCGAACAAGTAACAAACGAGTTACTGGCGCTGCAGATAAGATCACCGTGGTAAGTCGTCCGTAGCGAGTTTTTTCGAATTCAGGGCAAGAATAAACTGCTAGTTTATAGCAATATTTCATAAATATTTATACTGCGATGCGACAATCACATCTGATCTCTGCTGTTAACTTTGACCTCTGCTAAGTGAATTTATACCATCTTTGCTTGATAATTCTAAAGTAATTGCCTTTCCTGTCTTAAAACCTCAATCAATAGATGAAGTACAGCTTAGAAATACTCTGACTTTTGGTATTTCCTGACTGTTGTATTTTTGAATGTAGCCGAAGCAGAATAATATAAACAGTTTCCTATTACACAACTAACAGCAAAATGTGCCTAATCCTGACTTCTACATATGTAAAAATACATGAGTTAACAAAATCATACAAAATGTTATCCTACTAAGTTCAACAGAGAATAAGCTACTATTAGCAATTTCTGTACAGCGTATAGAAAACATATTCTTTGTTGCAAGTAATTATTTAACAAAAGACTTGGTTTGTAGCGTGACGGCGGTTGTTTGTTTCACAGGCTCTCCTCGTGTCAAAGTACCCTTCACATTTTGGTCTCTGGACGGGATACTTTTGCATTGCCGCCAGAAGTATTTTAACGCAGTCAACTACAAAGGTTGTGCTTCAACGTTGTCTGCATTTTAAATTTATACTTGACGTACCAATTGGGTTTCTTTTGTGTTGAAATTGGATGAAATTTGCTAATTTTTTAAACTGCCGAAATTGGGCTTCTTCTAACGGCCGAAGCATTTCCAATTTCCAAGCTTATCTAAATTTAACTAGTGCATTATGAAGAAGAGGGATGTGTTTATATTTCGTAAACATTTCATCAATGGAGAACATTGCGTTTCTTTCTACGAGCGAGATGAAAATGGGTAATTTTCTAGTAAGTTTCGTGACCGAAAGGACGGTAATTTGCCATATTTCAAACTTTGCCCGATTTCGAAAAAAATAACACGCTGATGAAACTTTTAACGTTATTTTTGAAAATACTCCACTATAGAGATTATATGGGCAAAATATGAAGGAATTCGAAATTTCACGACTGACGCCCGATTTTTGATAATTTCAGAAATCGGCTCTTAAGGCGCATTTTCACACCAATTGATTTTTTTTTTGTACATATATGTACTGCATGATCTCGGCATAACCAATCCAATCGTTGGGTAATCCAACTTAATCATACATTTGGGTTTGTTCAGTGTGGAATTCAAACACAATTGAATAAAAAAAAATTGCATGAGAGTTTCAGGTTCTCCGCAGAACAACCATTTTTTACAGGCAATCTGTAATGTGCCAATTAGGGTTTGGTGAAGTTCCACCAGCTATGCGGATCGGCCGTAGATGGATTACTGATGCATTTCTTTTATCCTAGAAAGCGAAAGGGAGGTGAGCCTCCATGCGAATGCTATCTAGCACAATACCTATGAACGCAAGGGACGTACGGGCCCAAGGTCTTAGAGGCAACTACTGGGGCCTTAACCAACATGAACGTCTGCAGTAAAGTACAAAAACTACAGTTTTGACACCAGCAAAGACTGCTTCAAGGGCATTATAACTTGACAAATAACCGCTCTCACTAATTAACACTTAATTAAAACGTTGGCTTTTATGACAGTATTCACACTGTTCCTGTCACACTTGATAGATTTTTACTACACATTAATTTCATTAAAAGTAAGTTAAACTGATTCCAACACTAAGTTAATGTAGTATAAATGTAATTAATATATTATGTATCATGTACTGTACATGACTTGACTTGAACTTGTCTAATTCTGTTTTGAGGGGTCCTTGAGTTGTAATAAAAATTAATTATACATTTTTTTAATTGTATATCGATGATTCTGTTATAGACGCTTCCATCACATGGACTGTTCCATCTCCACAACATAGCCCTGCTGATACAAGTGATATGAGAAGAACAATACAAAGAATCGGAATTTAAAAAATGTTATGCAAAATGAATTATTTCCAGCACTGGCTCCATGGCAGTCAGATCTAATTCTGCTGGAAAGCGTAGTAGACTAGTCGATATTTGGATAAAGTCAATCTCAGATAAATCAAGGAGCATTTCTTAGTAAAAGTTGGTAACAGTTTTCTTAAGTAATTTAACGTGCTGAAAACGAAAATGCTTGTTACCAAAGTTCTTTTTGCGATCTTCAGTCTGAAAATGACGTCACAAAAATGTCATCGAAAATGAGGTCATCGCAATGATAAAATATGTAGAAAAGGGGGAACTACTGAGCCAATTTTCACAAGTTTGGACCTTGTAATGCCAATTCACTCATAATTTGTGTCTGGCTTCGTAAATTGTGAAAATAGGCACGTTGCCGTCTCGTGGCGCAACACATGGCGTCATGTAATGTCACAATATTCTTTCACAAGGAGAAACATGTTAATTTTAAACTGGACGAATTATAACAGAAAACTATTTACTGTTATCCTGGATTCAAAGCAGTGCTTTTTTTTTATAAATTTGATTGCTTCCTTTTTTTAGTATGACAGCAGATCACGTGTTTCCGATCACGCTTCCTAATTTCGCTCCAGGTCCTTGAGTCCAGTGACTAAGCACACACAACGAATCTACTCGTGGAAGGAAAGATCGTGACAAGATGGATGAATGTTCATCGCTCACCATACTCAAGCAGTACAAAATAGTGTCGCCACCAGAACATCCAGCTGGTCTTTGTAACATTTCCACTAAAGAACTTGTCACTGACGAAAGTCAAGTCTGCTGAGCTTGGTCAGCAACAGATGAACGAATTCGTGGAGCAAGGGTTGGCGGCTGTTTCTTAACAGCAGCAAGATGAATCACCAAAACTGAAATGCACAAGAATAACGCTCCAACTCTCCTGTTTCGCTACTTACATCAAGCAAGTTGTAAAGAGCAGCAAAGAGAAGGACAAGTCCAGAACTTTAAGAGCCGAGATAAATGTTGTTCAACGCCTAATCATTGCCAATGAAGCTGGGCTAAGAAGAGAAGTCTGGTTCAGCAGGCTCATAACTGGGCAGATATCTGACATAATTACAAGTAGAATAAATTGCCAAAGTAAAAAAAGGAAGAGCTTGAAAGTGGCTTCTTTCCTGTTAATAGATGGTCTTACATCAGTTGCTGCAATTGGGAGCCGTCTTGTGCTCAAACGTTTGGGGACTTTGCAGATGGCTTTCTTTCTTTTCTGAAGCTAGATCCCGCTGTCAGGGAATATACGTCATATTTGATCGGTTTGCGGAAGATTTCAAGTCTGAAACGAGACGAAAAAGACGCACAAAATCCACTCACCCTACCCGACGTGTTATTGACCATGGAAGTTGCCCTCTCCCTTACAGCTGGTCAAGCTTCTTTCCATTGCCAGATAACAAGTTAGGCCATCATCATCATCATTATCATCATCATCATCATCATTTGATCATCTTTATTTATTTATTTAAACACTGAATCCCTTTCATAAAAAATGCTTTTACAGAGAAAAAGATCAACACATCACTGTAATTAACTAATGTTCGCCATGAAGAAAGAATACAATGCCATATTTTTACCAGGTACACAAAGTTACGTATAAAAAACAAAGAAATATAAAAGTGTAAATTTGAAAACGCACCCCCAGACAAAGTAATTTGTATCTGCTGGAGGATTCGTAGATAAGTAGATAAAAGGGAAGTGCAGTCATCCGAAAGGGCTATCAACCTGTCTGCTCTAAAGGCAACCGAAGACGAAGCAGATACACGTCTGATACTTCATTGCCTCAACAACAGCCATGACAACATAGTTGTATCGGTAAGAGATACGGATGTTCTGTTGCTTCTTGTCGCACATGTCCCCAACATGCCTTCTTCTGGCCTGCCTGGAACAGCCACAAATTGAGCGAAAGTATTTCATCAACAGGCCTATCTACGAAAATCTTCCAGCTAGTTTTGCATCCGGTCTTCTGCCGTTCATGCCTTAAATGGTTGCGACACAACATACTTTAAATGCAACTATTAAAAAAAATCAGCATGGAAAGTATTTCTACAGCCCCGCAAACTTCTCTCCTTGATAGGAGAAGGAGAGCTTACAGAAGGAAAGATGAAAGAAGTGGAGAAATTTGTATTTAAAATGGATCACATAGGATCGGTCGACGAGTCTCGAGTTATTTTGTTTTCGAAGAAAGGAAAACCAGGGGCACTGCTGTTGACAAGCGATGCCTTATCACTACACGTGAAGCGTGTTCCCTATTAGGCAATTGTCTGGAAACAAAATCACTGTTGAGAGCCCGCTGAGACATTAAAAATGGAAGAAAATTGCTGCCCACATACTTCAACCGCTCCTGATCACACAAGATCCGATTCCGAAAGCACGGCTAATTGTTCTTGATGTGCCTTTGGCAAGCCATACAAGGAGAGCTTCGGCAGTGGATTTCTGTAGAATCTTTCGAACGAGAGTTTCCAACGCCTTTTCTTTCTGGAGGAGAGGGTGGTAATACGTTGAGGTCGTCCTCTGGTCGTCCTCTGGTTTTCGGTCTCAATCGATTTGTAAATAATACGTTTCTTATATAACTAACAACATAAATAAAGTTGATGCTTGTACTTAAATGCGTGGTTTTGATTTCAATTTTATTTCGTTCTTATTGTGTCCAGGCTAACCTAAATTAGAAAAACAGATTGGATGCTAAAGAATGCGACCAATCGCAACTGCACCACTCACTAGTTAACAATAGGAGAGGGCGTCGTTTTGTTTTGTAGCTTGATCTGATCAGTCCAGTGTGTTCATGTCGAACTAAATTCTACGTAACTAATTCAGTTGTAACAGTTCAATTCTTTTATCGCAAAGTCCAAAAGCAAAAACTCTTGTATCCTTTCTTTCCTGTTAAGAAAGGTTTATATTTCGGATGCTAATGCCAACTTATTGTCGCGGCGTTTTACACAAAAAGCAAATAGAATATTGTGGCAACTTTAAAATGCAATGGTCTTACATTAGCTACTAAAAAGCATTGAAAGCATTGGCTAAATGCAGCTGGCATTGTATTGAATTAAATTCCCGTATAATGGATAAAGACTATTAAAGGGAACCACCACTCTTAGAGCAAATTGACTTTAAGTCGATGAGAAATGGTGTCTAAATTTTCAGAGCTGAGAAAGCATTAATAAGATTGTCACACATTTTCACCTCGAAATTTCCCACGCTCTGCAATTTAGGATTCTGTGTCGTCCAATGGTTGCATCTTTTGTCCGTTTTGTAAAGGATAATTTGGCAACCGTAAGACGTCATGGAATCCAAAATGGCGGCGCGCAAAAAATTAAAAAACGAAAACAGGCGACAATAAATCCAATTTTTCGAATTTCTTAAACTAAGCTTTAAAGTTAAACAAAACCCACTTTTGTAAAGGTGAAGATTTCCTTTGAACCAACTATGCATTGTTTCTTGGTTCCGTGTCTAAACAAAACCGGTTTTCTGGCCGGATACATGTTCTAAGCAATTGAGGAAAACTTTAGCAAAGTACGCTATCCACCACTTTGGTACATCAGTAGAGAAAAAGTAGAAAAATCCAGCGTTGAATATGAAAGTTCAAGATATCCGGTACATTGGAAATTAAGTCATAAATTTGCATCGTAGCAAAATTGATGCTTGGCTCCGCAAAATGCATGAAAGTCCCAGATGAGCTCTGTTTTTTTAAACAACCAGGTCTTCAACGTTTGCGTATAACTTTGTGTCATACATGCTCATATTGATATACTTCTGCAAAGAGAAAGAAAAAATACTTGTTATCTCACAATCGTTCTCACTATAAGACTACAACTGCAAAGTTACTGAAATGATGCATGCACTAATAAGGCCTTTTACGCGAAAACTTGACTATAAAACCAGGGTCGACTAAAGATCACTGATGGTATTTAAACGAGTTGAACCATCATAGCCATGTTTTTATCAGTTGTTTATTCCCAAAATGTGGCTGTTATTTATTACTTAAGACCGTTTTTTTTATATGTTTTGACAACACCTTCTTCAGTTTTGTCACCTTATCATCTCAGGTTTTGATTAGTTTAAGTCAATAAGCAAATGATCGAAAATCAGGACATAATTCCCACCTCATGTAAGGTATTTCTCACTGACTTATGGGTAGGGAAGACGTTTTTTGTTGAAGTTTATTCTATTTAAAATGTCACTTGCCTCTAAAATGAAGGGTTAAATTCATGTAGACACCTTTAAAATATTAAGATGTATTTTCTGTAGCCAAAAGGCTTACTTTATTTTGCTTATCCATATTTTTCAGTTTGTTTCTCAAATCCGCAAATGTTGGTCTTGCATCGGGTTCTTCCTCCCAGCACATCATCATGATTATATACCTGTCAGGAAAAAATGTGTAATAATGATTTTGAAACTACCCAACGTTAGTAAAACTTTTGATGAATGATAATAGTAAGACAAAGTGGTTGAATGGATGTAGAACTCTCAACTTGAAATTCCTACATGGTGATCAAAACATTTATATTGTTACTGTCGTAAAAGGTGAGATCACAAAAAGGTCGCTTACATCTCTTGTTATTGTTTGGTTTTGGGTCCCCCCTCCTCCAATATTTCTTTTATTTTTAAAGCATTCGTCTTTTGCAAAAGATGAGATTAACATTTACTTATAGCCTGCGTAATTTTGGTCTGCAAAATATGGCATTTATACAACGTTGCACTTCCAATAAATGCTTTGAAACTTAAAATGCCTCTCCTTATTT
This sequence comes from Pavona decussata, assembly GCF_977016875.1. Taxonomy (NCBI): domain Eukaryota; kingdom Metazoa; phylum Cnidaria; class Anthozoa; order Scleractinia; family Agariciidae; genus Pavona; species Pavona decussata. The sequence continues at coordinate 51,627 of NW_028145706.1, forward strand.
GCTTAAAATGTAATTTAACAGTTATTGCACGAGCGTTTGTTGGATATGAGATGGTAGATAGCACGAGGAGTTTGGTGTTGAGTGGAAAAATTGTGTTATTAAAAACAATCAAGAAATATTACTAGATCCTGCTGATTTCGCTTTGTAATTTTAGTAATAAATTTAAAAGAACAACCATGGCCAGATGACAATTCAATGGTCGCTATTTCTCAGGCATGGTATAATGGCTCTTATACCATAGCCGTTGAGCCAATAAAATCCCTGGAATTGCATTTTAAAATGATCCATTTTTTAAGAAGAGTAATTATCTTCAACATATAATGATAATTGTTAACAATTAATTGAATTTAAGTTACAATTCATCATCCACGTGTTGTGGTTTAGGCATCCTGTATCCTTGCTGAAGTAAGCTTGCAATTTTCCTGCCATTCGTTCGTGGATACGGTGAACCACCTGGAAAAAGAACATTTTCCGGCAAATCATCGACCATCATGAAACATTGGTGTAATCATGTACTTCATTTGGCCATCATTAGAAAGTAAGGTTGATTTCTGATTTAAAGGGGAACAATTTTATGCTTGGATTCAAGTGGAACTGGATTAGTTTCTGGCATGGGAAAGGTTACCTTGGCACTTTTACTGCGCAACCCAGCCATTTTCCTCCCAAATCGCTAGTTTCATTTTTACACTTTAACTCACTACAAAATCGTTCGTTATTGACAGAATTTGCTACTTCCTAAAGTCATGAAAAATCAACAAATCAAAGATTCTAGATCTAAGATGGCGGATGCTCAGATAGTATGACGCAATTTTTAAGCCAACAAATTCTAAGCTTCATTGTTATGGTTGCAATGGTGTAGGAGTTGTAGTAATTTATTCGGTCTCACAAGGCCAAGAGATGGGGGCCTGAGCAATAATGCAATAAAAGTGTCCAGCTATGAAAGAAATTTGACGAAAAAAAGGAAAGCGATACAATGTTTCTATATACTTTAAATTACCGATTGTAAATATCTCGTAAAGGAGGACTCCATAGCTCCATCTGTGAAAAAAAATAACATACGATATAATGGGTCATTTCATTTAATACCATTTTTCTTTATAATTATGATAATTTTAAAATGACTCTGTATGAAAAGATTAGACTGGTTGCTTACATCTCCCCTCATATTGTACATACAGCTTTGTGCCATACAGATAAAGGGGATGAGTGAATGAGTAATATTGCACATGGGTATCAGAATTGAAAAATTACGACTGAGGTGAGCCCAATAATCGAAAATTCGATTAAACACATTGCTACCCACGCTTTTAATCTGGTGCTAACTTTTCTATAAGCAGATGCCAAACAGAGCCATCAGAGGAAATTTGTGGCAGTGTCTTGAATGGAGCACATAGCGAAAGTAAAAGCCAGAATTAGACATCGATTTTCACGTATTAGAAATATCAAAAATTCTTTTCTACTGGCTAAAGATCGGCTACATGGATGTGTTCATTGAAGGTTTTCAAGACGTACTTACATGTCGCTCTTAGTAGTGTACTTTCCATATAACAGTGCCTCATACGCAGTCCACTTAACGGGCAAACGACCCTAGTGTTAGGTACAGACGAAAATATTAACAGAACAAGAAGCAAGGTTTTTTTCCGGATTAAACTCGCCAGCTCAAAGGAGTCATTCTATCCTTAAAACAATTACCACATACTATTTTAGTGGTTGTAAGATTTATTGGATAAGTTCGTGATCCACAATTGCATATAAAGCGATTTTCAAGTAATTCGCGTTTGCTTTTGTTTTGCTTCACTACTGTGATTGGCTGCAAAACTCACACCACTTTTTAAACCAATGATAAGGAAAAGCCACAAAACCAATCGTGACCTAACCCTCACACACGATTCCCCGTGTTTGACGGAGGTTAAATACATTTACTTCTAGCTCTAATTGCTTCATTGTGCTATCTGAGTCTATTGTGATTAGTAAGAGTAACAACTTTGCTTTTGTTACAACACTCAATTAAAAACCGCTCTAATGACGTCAGTAAAATTCGTTGATCTAAAGCTTAACACACGATAACAATTCTCCTGATCTATTTTCGTGGTTTTTCAATACCTTCGTCTTTCTTTCATAGATGTTTTCTTGCTGCACATCCCTGGCCATTCCAAAGTCTGTCACTTTACACGTTTCTCTTTCTCCGATAAGCACGTTACGAGCAGCAAGGTCTCGGTGAATGATCTGTAACAAAGCACGAATAGCTTTTGGATTTCGTTATAAAGTAGAAAGTTGTGGAGGTTTTTTTTTCAAGTGGGGGGCAAATACATAGTATGGTCACTGGTGTCCTGCGTCGTATACGTGTGCGAGAAATAGCATAATTATTCTTGAGCTTCACAAATTTAAGTTTCTCAAGAACTTCAAATACGTTCTTGTTTATAACCCCTGAACACGGTGTATATGACGTCCCAAACAAAAACCGACAGCGAGGGCAGGGTGAACGAATCGATGAAACTGTAACATCACCCCGTGGGATTTGCTATCTTTTAACCCATAAGTCTCAGCCAATGGGCGCCAGGTAAGCTTTGCAAAAAATGCAACGTAAAATTCCTTAAGGCACTTGCACTTACAGATCTTGATGAGAGGTAACTCATCCCATCAGCAACCTGCCAAGCAAACTTAATCAGCTGCTGTGACGTCAGGCTAGTTTGGGGTTTGATATCCGGGTCTTTGTAATAAGTGTCATTTAATCCACGGCTCTTCCTCAGGTAACCCAGTAGATCCCCATATGGGACATACTCGACCAACACCAACAACGGCTCTAAGGAAAATGAAAGACACAAACATTTGCTAGTTGTAAAACATTTCGTAAAACCTAAAGATTCTCAAAAGGGAAAACGTGTTTTTTTCGTTATTGTTCTTCGTACAGCCCCTCAGTTCAAACAATGTTTCCTCGATCACAACATGTGGCGAAAGAAGATAAAAAAGACAGCCACCTTTTCTGTGAATACAGATCACAGTTGGCTAATAATAACTTTGTAATATCAAAGTCAAAATGACGATGAAACCTAACAATAACTTAATATTTTAGTAAACACCTTACCAGATTCAGTGACGCAACCCAATAGCTTAATAACGTGCGGATGAGGTTTGAGAGTCTTCATCACTTCAAGCTCTGATAACAAGTCTTTCTTGTCTGACTCGGGGGCCTCAGCTACAAAACACGGAAGAAAGATTTCATTTCTTTTCGCAAAGTAAAAGGGCATTCAAAGATTACAATTCTTATACAGTGTATATCGATTTTGCCTCTGTGCTACATACATTATAGACAGAGTGACTACAGATTGCATTCAAAGTAAATGAATAAATAAAATGAAATAAAAGTACGATACTTGTGTTTCATAACCCAGGCGCTGCTTGAATTAGCTTTTTCCTGAGTATGCATCCCTGGCCTCTTAGAGCCCCTCCCTCATTACAGCCTATCCCACAGCCAACTGCTGGCCCCATCTCAGTTAATGTTGTTTGTAAATGTGAATTAAGAAACGCAAACTCAGTAACTTTGTATTTATGCATCTATACTTTGTGCCCCTCTATCTAGCAATTTTATTACAAGATGGAGACAGATTTCGGTCATTTGAGTTGTTTAAAGCTTTTTTAATTTCAAATGAGGCAATGGAGTTGAAAATTTTTGACGTCATTCTAGTAACTGTTGGAAAGGTGACCCAGTTATACTCAATCCAGGCGCTAATATGCGCCCGCATTTAGCACTACACTCCGTTGGCCTATTGCTAGGAAATACCGTACCCCCGAGTTTTATAAGCATCAAGCAATTCTAGTCAATATGTTTGTGAAAATATATAAAACAAAATCTAGCAAATATGGGCAGATATTGGGAAAATGTGATGAAATGTTTCAATCATAACATTTTTAATTTTGTTTGTTTTCCTGAGGAAAAACAAAGAGAATTCTTAGAACTCGAAACATGGAAAGAAAGGTAGTTCGTAAAATTCTCAATACAAATAAAAAAGAATTAGCTGGTACCTTTCAACATTTTCACGACCACTAGTGTTTCTTGGGGAATTCCTCGGAGACCAATGGCTGTTCCCTTAGCAACCTGGCCAAACACACCTTTTCCAATTACTTTTTCAATTTTAACGTGCTGTCTACAAATCTCCCAAGAAAGTCTCGATGGCTGTAAAGGTGCATATTGGCTGACTTGTGCGGTATTTGTCTGTGAGGTTTTTTAAATGTTATGTGACCGACGTGCTTCATCAAGTTCCATGTATTGCCTTCGGGAAGAACCTTGAGACTCTTGCTGTCTTGTTTCGTTCAGATTTGAGTCGAGTTCTGCCATTTTTACTGTAATCTAAAGAACATAAAAAAGAGGAAAGGTAAAATAAGCCAGCCCCTTTCTTTTTTACGGAGACAGACAGACAGACTGACAGACAGAAAGACAGAGAGTCAGATAGACAGAGAGGAGGAAGCTATTTCCTTGATTTTGTCAAAACATTACACAACTTGAGCAAGTTGATTCTTGAACTTTGGGTATCAACTAGAGTATTAATCTTTGCCTGTGAGACATAATTTAGAAAATTGTACTATTTACTAACACGTTTAGTTAATAAGGGTTTATGTATTAATTGAACAATTTGGAACTACATAAACCGTTTATAACTTGAGAAAGGTGCGTTTATCAGTCACTTTTAGTGACATAGCTGTACTCGTAAAAACACCCGAGTTTCTGTAACAGATGTCGAACCCATGACCTTCCGTGTTCTTGTTCGAATGCCTTACCACTGCGCTACAGTAGACTTGTGGGATCTAAGTCATTAAACTAGGTTCATCTGTTAAACACCTTGCATACGTACTGCTTGACTGTGAATGTTGATGAGTGGCACAAGCGCAATAGAAAAAATCTGATAGTATATTCCAACGTTGGGGATTTAAAAATAAGATAAACTAAAATGCATTTCATCAATTGGTAAGGCAGGCATACTCGAAAAAAGATACATATAAAAAAGATACATAATACATGCCTTTTCATCGGGCGGCTCTTGATATGCCCTAGAATTAATAGAACCGATAGAAAAGTAAGAGTGTGATGAACAGCTTGAACAGTCTGTAAAAGATCATGTATATGTAGGACCCAGAACGTATTATCCAACGAAATTCCGAAAAGAAGGAGTGGGCATTTTTAAGTCTCCTCCTTCAATTGAGACTTGTAGGTTGGAGAGTAAGTCCAAAGATGTGTCCTTTGAATTCCACGAAGGGAAATGATGGCAACAAATGACGCGAAAATTACGTCACGTGATCCTAAACACCCCAAACCTCAGAAACCGCCAAATTGACCAAAATGTAATAAAGCTGAAACGGAAAACACGATCATGCTAAAAGATCATGAAATTAACTGTAATAAAGTTAATTTCTCAAATTAATGACAGAAATCTTGCTACTTCTGGAAACTCTACCTGTAAAAAAAATGTTTTCATGGTAACACTAAATTCAGTGGACCCTCACCTACCATATAAAATTATCGGCAGGTAAATTTCTGAAAAAGTCAGGAGCTAGGTTATAAACTTTTGAAGTCGGCAACCGCCCGTCCCTCAGTCGAGACAGGGATAAGTGATCTGGAAATGATTTAAATAAACTGTATAGTTTAAGCAACATTTTGATGAAGGCTTTCATCTTAACATTTCTTTATTGATTTTGATTACCTTTGAGTCAATATTTGACATGCTGGTTTTGCCTTTTTTCTGAAATCTTGGGATCTAAGATGGCGGTTCCAAGATTACAATGGTTTAGAATAACGAGGGTAAGTTTCATTTCATATAACTCCGAGATCAACATGAAGCGTTTATTGACAACTTACCTTTCCTTTATTCTTGCCACTAGAAAACAATCAATGTGAAAGATATGTAAATAAATGGAATTCAAGTTTTTCTCTATTAATATACACCAACTGTATGTCGTTCTCTTATTCTCGATCATTTTTACTTTGAAATTGGATTTATCGTAGGACTCTGATGTAAAATAGTGGTCTCGCCTTTTTAAATGTATCAGTGATGTAAAGTTTGAGAAACTAATTAAAGCAGTATGTCCTTGCATTGGTAACTAATTCAAGATTGCATGTTACCTTTTCTGTGTAGCCAAACGACGTAGATGAGAAGGACTATGATGACTGCAAAAAGTATGACGACCACAGCTATAAATATGGTGTAGTTACAGGAACATCCATTGCGCACCTGAACTGTAATGGAGAAAATATTACCACACTGTAGAGTAACAAGCTAATATGTTCACAAGCTTACTTATTGTGTTGCCTTGATTGATATATTGTGTACAGAACAACTGGCACTCTTGTGCCGAAAGTTGAAAAAAAACAGTTATTTGTTTCACACTTTTCTTGATATTAGACTTGAACCTCATAGCACTTGATGATCCTCTTCATTGTTTGGCTTATTTTGTTTTGTCTCATTTTGAGGGACATGGAATCTGTGCTTTCAACAGTTAAAACACTTAACGAATGAAGGAATTTCCTTAAGAATTGCATTAGGAACACAACAAATTTTTAAGGTCAATTGAAACTTGAAACATCTCCGAATTAAGACATCGTCAGGAAAGGAAAATCGGTCACTATATATATCCAGGGGCGTTGCTACCTGTACGCACATATGCACGTACGTACCTGAAAAAGTCGAAAATTAAACAAATAAAATCTGGTAAGATAAAATCAAATAAAACGAATAAAAACCAAATAAATAAATTCAAACGAGAAGTGTCTAGGTGGCGTCATCAGCGGCTGTTGGTTGAAAATGGTATTCCCCAGACCTTGGTGGAAACGCGAGACTTTTCTATCCCACATTTTTACCCTGGAATTGCTGTTTCAGTCAAGAAGCTTCTCGCATACCCTGTGTTGACGTGTGCTGCAGAGAGGAGCTTTAGTGGCATGAAAAGGTTTAAGACGCCACGCAGAGTGCTATGTCTGATGCGAGGTTGTCCTCGCTATCCGTGATACATATCACAAGCATAAGGAAATAGACCTAAATGAGGTTAGCTTTGTGTTTGTAACAGTAAACCGTTATATCTCTTATGCCTTAAGGAAAGCCATGCCTCAGCAATTTTACTCTTGGTGATGTAGATCTAGACATGTACACTTTGATTGTTTATCTGTAGATTTATACTATCTTAGTAAGCGCGTACTTAATGCTGCTCAAAAACAGTGAAGTTACCCACAATGGTAAAAAGTGCTCATTTGTGAATAAAACCTTGAGATACGACTAGCTTATTGGCTTTATTAATGAATAAAGGGATCGAAGCACTTCAATGAACCCAAGCAAGCAACAAACAATTTAACGACGTAGTTGTCATTTTATATCACGCTTACACTTACAGCATAACCTCACCATCCTGACGATAACGAAAATTTAATCATAGCATCATGGCACATAAAAATAAATTGAAGGGTGGTTGGGAGGGGGGGGGGGGGGTGGAGTTGGAGGGAGTTTTGAAAAATTGTGCGTATCTCAGGAAAAATCCTGGCAACGCCCCTGATATCCTAATTACCTGGTGTCGTTCTTGTTGTTATGGGAGTATTTTTGAAGCCACATTCCTCTGTTGCTACTATAGATGAATCATTAACTTTGAAGACTCCAAGATTTCCGCTTTCTGTTGCTGTTTTCAACGTTGACATCACTTGTTCTTCAGTGACGGGTTCTTTGAACCTCAAAACGAGAGAAACGATTACGCTGCCCGGCCTAGAATTTTAACAGAGGACATATTTGGTATTCTATCTAATTGGATGATGTACAGTGGAAAACTGATCGACGGAATTTTCCTCAGAATGTTTCACTTACCTAAATCCTACAACATCTGCGTTTTCAAACCTGCTGTCACTCTGAAATACTGCTTTCACCTGAAAAATACCCGACACTGAAAAGCTGTATAAGGAGTGTCAGTATTATCTGAACGAAGATATAGGTATCTCCTTGGAATTGAAGTAAGTGAGCAGTCCTTAACAAGTGTGATGAAGATTAAGGTAAAAAGATTTTGAAGCTGTGACTTGACTTAATCACGTCAGCGAGAGAAACAGGAATTAGTACGTCTGTTTAGGATAGTTAACATACATAGTTTCTTTTATTAATAAAAAAAAGTTGGTCAAGACAGCTGAGCAAAGAAGTGTTCCTTAAATGGTCATTTAGCTCGGTTCCCAGCAAAGAATTGCGCGGAAACAGTGTTGACGCAATGCCGGTAGTTTCTGCTCATTAATCTGAATGTCCAACTGATTTCAACCGAGTTCGAGAAAACGACGCGCGTACCTGTATCTTATGTTAGATAAAGAAACTCCTATAATACATCTTTACATTAGAAACAAACGATTCCAGTTAAGACAATGTGATTGTTAGCTACCTTTATGAAACACCTACCGCTTCCTTTACCCTTGACATTAATGACTTAGATCGTTCACTTCCAAGCCTCTCCAGATCTTCATGATATTTTTCGTTACTTATTGTCATGGTGATATTTATCAACGTGCTTCTTTTTTCTTAAGAGTTAAAGAAACAATCATGCATCAATAAAACAATTCCGTGAAAATGTCAAATTTAAGATGCTAAGGGTATGATGCAGTCATCCAGGGCGTAAACAATCATAATAGACTTCAAGGGTTGTATTTTGCCCATAATATTTGATTCACTACCACTTATGAAAATGTGAGCCGATGTTATCGCACGAAATTCAAATAGAGGTTACATTACTATTATACTAAACGTTGGGAATTGCATAAAATAATCATTCTTACCAGCTACTTCAAGGTAAACACTCGCTCTGTCTTTTCCTAAAATGTTTGCTGAGCTGCATGTGTACCATCCACCGTTATAAAACTGAACTGAACAAACAACTAAGGTGCTTCCATAACCAACGACCTCATCTGTTTTGTCACGTGTCCACGTTATAACCGGAGTAGGATTTCCTTCTGACTGGCAAGCAAGCGCAGCATATCCCCCGACTTGGACAGTGCTATTTAGATGTTTTATAATTTTCGCAGGATCTAGACGGAAAATGGGAAACGTTACCGAAAGCTGTTGTTACTGGAGAATAAGAATGGTTGATGCCCAGTTCTAAAATTTTAAATTCTAGAGTTCTCAAATGTTTTTTTGTTGCATACCCACTAGACTACGTTCGTATAGAAAAATGAAACAAACAAATAGAAAATACATTTGTTAATTCAGATTATCCTCTTTAACTTCTGTTACACCTTTATGTTATTCCAACAGTTTCTGTTCCTATTACGATTCGATGACGTCCTGCAGATCAATGAATTAACAATCAGCTCAAAGATTTTTAAGTTTTCGAGTTATGTTTGCGAAACTTTTCTTGTAAACTACAGGTTTGTAAATTAATCTATAAATTGTTGAAGCTTATGCATGCTATAAAAAAGAGCATGCAACTTGGCAAAGCACCACTGAATTTTTTTCTTACATGTAACATTAATGTTCGCCACAGAGCTATCAGCATTTCCCGCTCCATTATAAGCCGTGCAGCGGTACGTTCCTTGATTGGCTCGCTTGATGTTTACCATATTCCAAGTTAACCCTCTGTGCAGTACCTCGCTATCACTTCCATTCCTAAACACCATTGTCCAGGTGATATCTGGCGCTGGGTTACCTGACGCTTCACAGAACAACTGTAGATCTGCGCCTTCAGGTACTGTCTGGTTCATGACAACATTAATAAGCTTAGGTGGAGCTGAAAATAATAATTCCGATAAGACTACAAGAAATAATTTCAATACCAGAAGATAAAAACGTATTCCCTTCATGACTATGCATGCAATTTGGGAAAGCACCACTAAAATTGTTCTTACATGTAACATTAATGTTCGCCACAGAGCTATCAGCATTTCCCGCTCCATTATAAGCCGTGCAGCGGTACGTTCCTTGATTGGTTCGCTTGATGTTTACCATATTCCAAGTTGACCCACTGTGCAGTACCTCGCTATCACTCCCATTCCTAAACACCATTGTCCAGGTGATATTTGGCGCTGGTTTACCAGACGCTTCACAGAACAACTGTAGATCTGAGCCTTCAGGTACTGTCTGGTTCATGCTAACATTAATAAGCTTAGGTGGAGCTGAAAATAATAATTCCGATAAGACTACAGGAAATAATTTCAATACCAGAAGATAAAAAAAGTATTCCCTTCATGACTATGCATAATGAAGCAGTGATAACATTTAGTTTTTTTTTTTTTTTTCATTTCCGTATGCGAAATAACCCGATAATTGGCAGGTACTCTGTTTTGACTTGTTTCGACTTTGGTTATGGCGGATATTGCAGAAACCTCATCCAATAATTTTTTCGTAATATTAGACTCGATCAGTTCCTACATGTAATATCTAGAAGTTATAGGCAATCGTCCTTCCTTGAATACTTTTCACTTCATGATGATGTCTACTTCCACAAGTGATTCAGGACTCCTGTTTATCCAGAATATACTGTAGCTTATACTGATCTCCGCAATTTATCTGATGACAGGGTGAAAAACTTAAAAAAAAAAAACTTACTTGAGTAGAATTTTATTTTAGCATAAGTGAAGATTCCATGTTTTTTTCAAGTTAATTGGTGGCACGTTTTGCTCAGAATTCTCCTCCAAGAAAATCGATGTAAAACGCGTTCCCTTAATTTACACGAGGTTAGATGACCAGTTTCAAGGCCCTTCAGCTATTCAATGACTACTACGATATGAATCTCCTGAGTTATGGACAAGGTTTACGTGGGAGAAAGTCGTAAGTGTACTTCATTTGTTATGAGACAAAGAACAAACAGCAACACCAGCCTGAGGATGGACACTAATCAGCTTCAGCATCAGCATTAGCAGTACGTATAAGGCTTTAAGACTCTACTGGGTAGAGTTGTACCTTTAAGACAGTTTCTCTCAAGTATTGTGGGGATGATAATCAATTTACCCTATACCTTTGAGATTGAGATGTATAACTGCTAATCTTCAGCTACTTACACTGTACAATTAATTCCACCTCATCCCGAATGGTACTGAAAATACTAATAACTTCCAATTCAAACTTCTTCCTGTCATCTGACATTTGTACTGCAAGCATGGTAATCTTTGCCTGAGTAACTGATATGTCTGCCGTGAACCGCTTTTGGAAATTGGGCTGCACAGTTGTGGATCCACCAGAAATGCTTGCAATGAGATCCTGGGCACCACCAGTGACATTGACAAACTTGGCAAACAAAAAAAATCCGCCACTAAGTGTGTTGTATCTCCACTCAAAAGTGATGTTCTGCCCTTCCAGCACCTTCCATGGGTTTGATGGCGTTGAAATAAACTCAGTTACTATACTTTCTACGAAAACAAATATTTGAACATTTTATATGTACCAGAAGCAAAAAGAAGAAAACATGCACTTTTCTTTGGAAAATAATATGCACAATGTTCATGAACAATCACACCTCCAGCAGCCACCCCAAATCACTGGAAGAGTGGTCACAGACAGCACATGCATGTAGTTTGCATGAAAGAGGTGTAAACTTTATGTAAGATTTGATCTCTAGAAAAAGACTGCCTGTGTATCTTGAGAGACTGCTGATGAGGGATGTGCCTCCTCATGTCCAGTGGTGTTTCGTATCAAGCGGGTGTCCGTAGAGCGGGGTTCAACTGTAACTGAATAACTGACTGACTGACTAACATACTATCTTTGAGACTTCTCTATGGCGATGAGTTTTTTAAATATCAGTTTGAAAATGAAATGTGAGATTGTTTCAAATTTCACTTGATTGCTACTTTGAGACAGAACGTCTTTAGAAAGAACTGTAACCAGACCGTAACATCTAGTTCGCTGTAGTATCAGATACTTAATTAATTTCAATATCAATCATTACCTCAAAGCAAACATCTTTGGACGTACTATCTAACCTTTAAGCCTCTAAAATTTCTCTAAAAAGATTGATTCTGCCATTGGTGCAATTAAGCCCATAAGAAATTTAATGTCATTTAATATTTTAATCAATGTTAATCATAGCCTTGTTCAACCTCACTTTGATTATTGTTATGAGGTGTGGGAAACTGTACCAAAGGCCTTTCTGATAACCTTCAAAAGCTTCAAAATCTCGCAGCCCGTATTTTTATGTCCGCTGGATATGATAGTAATTTGGATGCTTTATTCCGGACACTAGGGTGGCGATAACTCTGTCATCAAAGACTGGATAAGAAATCAATTATGATATATAAAACTTTAAATGGGATGACACCAGAATGTTTACGATAAAGCTTTGTTTTTCGCGATAATTTGAATTTTAATCATTTAAGGAATACTAAAAACACGCTAAACTTCCTCAACCGCGCACTGATTATTTGAAGAAAACTTTCTAATACAGTGGCGTTCAGTTGTGGAACAGTTTACCAATACAATTACGGCAAGCAACTTCCTTGAATGATTTTAAGACTAAATTGAGACGCCACAGTTATAAGTAAGATTTTAAACACGGCCTCCAGGGAAAGCAGCATTTATTGTTTTATTAATTAAACTTTTTATAACCCTAGTTAGGTAGATAGATAGTAAGTTGATAATGATAATTGAGTAGCTGATGGAAATACAGTGTATAAATAAAGTCATTCTATCCTATCATATCCTCACTGTCATAGCTTTTATACTTTTATACTTACCGTGCCAAACGATGTGAAATTAGGATTTGGTACGGGTAAAAGGCTAAACATCTCGGCCAGCGTACTCGATTCTTGCCTAGTGCGCATGCTGCTTCCTCTGTAAAAACATGGCGGACGAAAAGCTCTTAGAATTTCTTCTCTAAAGAAGACCGCGCGTATTTTAGCAGGAAATTTGGAAAACGACCTTTCTCTCGTCTACTTTACAGAAGAATAGAAAAGGCGAAGGTGCAGGTTGTCATTTATTGCATCAGTTCTTGCTTGTACTTCTGTTGAGCGACGGTGTTGGACACTGACACGAAGTGGTCAAAGGTTTGAGATAGTGGAGACAGCGTTCACAGAAAAAGAGTGGTATGACAAATTCCTTAACATCTTGGTCCTTCCATGCTATCCCGTGAGATTTTCTTGGCGAATTTTGCAGCGTCTTCCTGCTATGGGCCATCTTGAGTGAATCGCGGGCCGATTTGCACATGCTCTCCCAATTTGGTGCTGATCAGAGGCACGAAGGCTCAACAGAGAAAAGTTAGTTGTGCACGGTTAATCGTTTACACTGCACACTTTATCCGAGATGGGCTAGATTTTCAGGATCGCGTACCAATTTTATCCGTGCTCGGACTACTTCTCGGAATGGTCCGAGCACGGGTGAAATTTTGGTCCGGCACGGATGGGGCAAAGTCGTTTACACGACTAAATCTATCCGTGCCGAACCAATTTTTTTTAATACGCATACTTTTTTTCATCTAAGCCGTGCCAAAAATTTTCTGCCGTGTAAATAGGGCTTTATTGAATGGCACAAATCACGGCGCCGCTTTCAAAAATCAGTTCTGTTTGCATGTATTGGTCAAATGTGCCCAATCAATATTAATTTTCCAACATAAGTCACACTCATGAAATTAATTAAACAAAAGCTTTACAATAAAGGTGAGCTCACTTCATGTGGAATTTCAGCATCGTTATCAGAATTAGTAGAAGTCAAACCAATAAGAGCCTACAAAATGAAAACGCCCTCCCTGAAATCACAATATTATAATTATCTATTAGAGCCAACCTCACCAAGAAGAGTCACTATAATCTTTCTTCTGGATTCCACACTTTGCTACCTTCCCCTCTAACAGTTGTCACTGCGCAGCTGAATTCTCCATAATTACTTGTTGATACCTTGAAGATAGTGGGACTAACTTTTTGGAGAATCCATGTTACATTGATCTTCCCCTGAAACCCACTAATATGTAAGATTGCCCACTTTTGATAACATTATAGCAACCAAATTGTTGTCCAATTCTAACCAAAAGCTAAATCCTGTGTCAGTTTGAAGCTCCAGTTCAGTTCAATATTGGTGGATCCTTCAAAAACAGAAGTGTTGTATGTCTAAATAACGCTGTATCAGCAGTTGTCTCAACTGGGGAAGTCTTTAACCAAGTGATACTACCCCGATAACTCGAACTCCCGCTAACTCCCTTCAGAGATCGATTTACCGGGGTTCTACTTTACATGTCTTACATGTATATCAAGTATAACACAAGAAACAATTCAAGAGGGGCTTCTCTTCTCAAAACCAATTTTTTTTATGGTACTGCTTGACATCATGATGTATACACATGTTGGAGTAGATGACTCAGCTTTACTTTTGTTTTGCGTACTTATGCGTGCTTCATTACATTGTTGCTTTGACCAGGGCAGACTTGACATTTGAGACCGTCAACAGCAAACGAAAACTATGTGCAATTTCCTCACAAAATAAAGAATGCATCATGCAGCATTATTAAGAACAGGTTGAAAAACACTAGTTAGGAACACATACAAGGGTGATGTGACTGTATTTATTCACGTTAAAGAAAACAGGTAGTATTTTAGAAGGGGGCTTTGAGTTTTCATTAACACTTTTTCAAATCAGAGAGTTCTAATATCCTTCAGTGCAACCTGGAGAAGAACATGCAAAAGAAAGTCCATGCCCACAGCAAGAAGGGTTTGACGCAAAGCTGGCGAGAACCCCCGCATTGCCCCAACATACCTCTGGTTAGTCAAGAGCAAGCCGATTGAGGTACCGGGAGCATCATCACAAGGGCGACTGAACATTTTTAAGAAAATTCTGGTCAAATACTTTAACGAAACATACGTTACGGTTCTTTCTAAAACATTGTGTCCCAAAACAGCAAATGAAATTTGAAACAATCAGGCCACATTCCATTTTGAAACGTACTGAAATTGAAGATAGGCGTGCCATAGAGAGTAGTTAAGTAAGTAAATAAGTAAGTACAAAATACGAATCAGTCCCTAAATATTAATTTGGATAATATTTTAAAGAATAACAAAAAATACAGTGGGAGACGGTGGTTTTAGATTGGTGGTAAAGGAAATCATTAAAAAAATTAAAAACATTTGTCCGCCACGTCTAGACTATAGTATGTTATTGTTTGAATAACAAGTCAACCAAAACGAAAGCAATACAGTGCATGTCAAAGCTTAATACGGCAATATAATACTCCTGAAACTCACTGGTTTAGTTAGATCCTTTTCCGAACAGTTCACCGATTAAGTTGGTATGGTTGTTTATCCGTGATGCAAGACTTAAAGCAACAACTAGTAACTCAGGAGGTATAGTTATGTTCTCTGTCATCAAGTTCGAAGGAAGTCGACTGCCGGAATCAGAACTGAAAATCCTGAACAAGCAAATGGCAAACTAACCTGAAACTAAACCTTAGCCCAAATCACACATGCTGTTTAATTTTTGTCTTTTATAAAAGATCGCAATAATGCGTGGTCAGGAGAGAATTACTGACTGAAAATGGCAAAGTTTTATCTCATTGGTTTCATTGCTTCCTTAAAGACTGTCTGGATAGAAAGCACTAGTCGCTCTTCTTGTCAAAAAAGCATCCTGACCTTGTTTTCCAAATATTTATTCTATTCATACTAACCTGAACACGCCAAATTCAATATGAAGTATGCAAGTAGGACGCCACCAAACATATTCTTGCGAATATCATCCAGTTCATAAACTGTAGCAGCAATGAAGTTGAATCAGCAACGTACAGTCCGCATTTTGCATACGGAAACGCAGTTACTTGCACTTTGACCTTTCGAATATTTTAGCATATAAAGTGTCACGTTACCATTTGAGCATCACAAAGGCCGTTACGAGAAATTGTGAGATTTGCTTACGGATTTGAAGCTAAAAAGTCGAATGATTCTAGGATAAGAATTGTTCGTCTAAACTCCTGTGGAGGGATGCCATAATCTTCCTACTCCACTTTTGCTGAGACTTACATCTAAATTCACTGTTTCGTAGCCTCTTTTCTGTAGTTTTATTTTTTTATTTATTTAATTTTTCCATTTCTTTAACCTCAATTTATTTTAGTCAAACTAAGATGATAGCTTCAGAGAAGTTCGAATTTTTTTTAGCTTTAATATCCAAGTCATGTAAATGCGGTAAATCTTCAGCCGGGCTGAATCTTGCTGAACGGAACTTTGTACTAGCGATGATTCGTTCTCCGCTGAAAATAGAAAATAGAAAAATAGAAGCTGGCCTAGCTTATTATCTCTTTCTTTGCACTGTACACGCCATTTTTAGAAATTAAACACAATTGACGTAAAGAAAAATTGTGTGAGAGTGTAATTGTGTTTGATTGAATTTAATTAAACCCATTGTGTGTTCTCAGATGAAAGTATAAGCTCAATTGCACTTGTTACACTGGTATTTTAATGACATCAACACTATCCTTTAATCACTGTGCCATCAAACCCAACAGATCGATTTCAACCACACTTAAGTGAACTTAATATATCAAAAGTTTGTTAGATTTGATTGCGCAAAATTTTTACTGAGGCTCCTATTGTGTTTGATTACCAAACCCAGTCACACAGTTGACTGAATTTGATTGTGTTTGATTGAGTTGAATAATCGTGTTTATTATCACACAGTGAAATTTTTTTGTCTCAAAGTACAAAAGCATTAAAACTTGTATACTTTCTTTCCTGTTAAAAAGGTTAATATTTCAGGTGCTGATGCCAACTTATCCTCACGGCGTTTTACGCAAAAGAAGCAAATGCAAAATTGTGGTAACTTTAAAATGGAATGATTTTACAATACCTACTAAAAAGCATTTAAATTATCGGCTAAATGCAGCTGACATCAAATTGAATTGTATTAGCGTATAATGATGGGCAAAGACCATTAAAGGGAACCACCACTCTTACAACAAATTGACGTTAAATCGATGAGAAGTAGTATCTAAATTTTCAAAGCTAGGAAAGCATTAAAAAGATTATCGCCAATTTTTACCTTTAAATTTCCAGTGCCCTGTTATTTAGCTTTTATCCGTTTCGTATAGAATAATTTGGCAACCGTATGACATCCTGGAATCCAAAATGGCGGCGCTCAGAAAATTTAAAAACGAAAACAGGTGACAATAAAATCCAAGTTTTTGAAGTTCTTAAACTAAGCTTTAAAACTGAACAATAACCAATTTTGTAAAAGTTGAGCTACCCTTTAAAACCGTCTATGCATTCTTTCTTGGCTCCGTGTCTAAAAAAATCCGGATTTCTGGCCAGATACATCTTCTAAGCAATTGAGGAAATACTTAGCAAAGTACTCTATCCACCACTTTCGTACATTAGTAGAGAAATGTAGAAAAGTCCACCGTTGAATATATAACTTCAAGACATCTGGCATATTGAAAATTATGTCGTAAAATTGCATCGTGGCAAAATCGATACTAAGCTCCACAAATGAGTCCCAGATGAGCTCTGCATTTTAAACGACCAAGTCTTCAACGTTTGCGTACAACTTTGTGTCATACATGTTCATATTGATATACTTCTGCAAAGAGAAAGAAAAAAATACTTGTTATTTTACAATCGTTCTCACTATCAGACTACAACTGTAAAATTGCTGAATGTGTTTGCGATTACGGAAAACGCACGATATGATGCACTATTAAAGCTTTTTAGGCGAAAACTTGACCATGAAACCAGGGTCGACTAAAGATTACTGATGATATTTGAACGAATCGAACCATCACAGCCATGTTTTTATCAGTTGTTTATTCCCAAAATGTGGATGTTTATTATTCATTAAGAACGTTTTTTTTTTATATATATATTTTGACAACACCTTCTTCAGTTTTGTCACCTTATCATCTCAGCTCTTGATTAGTTTAAGTCAATAAGCAAAAAGGTATTTCTCACTGACTTACGGATAAAGAAGACATTTTTTGTTGAGGTTTATTCTATCTAAAATGTTACTTGCCTCTAATATGAATGGTTAAATTCATGTAGACACCTTTAAACTATTAAGATGTTTTTTTTTTAGCTAAAAGTCCTGCCTTGTTTTGCTTATCCATTTTTTTCAGTTTGTTCCACAAATCCACAAATGTTGGTCTTGCATCGGGTTCTTCCTCCCAGCACATCATCATGATTTTATACCTGTCAGCAAAAAAACATATGCCTTAAGTTTAATAATGTTTTTGAAACTGCCGAACGTTAGTGAAACGTTTGGTTAATGGTAAAAGTAAAACGAAATGTTTGAATGGATGTAGAACTCTCAACTCTAAATCCTTAGAGGGTGATCAAAACATTTATATTCTTTCTGTTGTAAAAGGTGAGATCACAAAAAAGGTTTCTTACATCTCTTGTTATTGTTTGGTTTTGGATCCCCTCTCCTCCAATATTTTTTATTCTTAAAGCGCTCGTCTTTTGCAATAGATGAGATTAACATTTACTTATAACCTGCGTATTTTACGACTGCAAAATGTGGCCTTTATACAACGTTGTCTGCGTTGTTCATCCAGAAACTACTTTGAAAATTAAAATGCCTCGCCTTATTTGCTTAAAATGTTATTTAACAGTTATTCCACGAGCGCGCGCTGGGTATGAGATTATAGATAGCCAACGAGCCGCGTAGTGCCGAGTTGCCTATAACCGTCTCATATCCAGAAAGCACGAGAGGAATAATTTTTTTATTCAAAAACAATCGCAAAATATTACTAGATCTTGCTGATTTCGCTTTGTAAGAACAACCAAAAGACAATTTAATGGTCGCTATTTCTCAAGCATGGTATAATTAACAATTATTCCATGAGTGCGCGTTGGATATGAGATGATAGATAGCCAACAAGGCGCACAGCGCCGAGTTGGCTATAATCATCTCATATCCAACAAGCGCGAGTGGAATAATTGTTTTATTAAAAAACAATAAAGAAACATGGCTAGATCTTGTTGATTTCGCTTTGCAAGAACAATTAGAAGACAATTTAATGGTCTCTATTTCTCGGGCATGGTATAATGGCTCATATACCAAGGCCGCTAAGCCAATCAAATCGCTCGAATTGCATTATACAATGATCCAGTTTTTAATAATGGCTGTTATACCATGGCTGCTGAGCCAATCAAATCACTGGAATTGCATTTTACAATGATCCAGTTTTTAATAATAGTAATTATCTTCAACATAATTATAGGGATAGCTGTTAACAATTAATTGCGTTTCAAGTCACAATTCATCATCCACATGTTGTGGTTTAGGCATCCTGTATCCTTGCTGAATTAAGCTTGCAATTTTCCTGCCATCCATCCGTGGATACGGTGAACCACCTGGAAAACGAACATTTTCCGGCAAATTATCGACGGTCATGAAACATTGGTGTAATCATGTAATTCATTTGGCCATCATTAGAAAGTAAGGGCGATTTCTGATTCAAACGTGTATCAATTGTATGCTTGGATTCAAGCGGAATTGGATTAGATCCTGGCATGGTAAAGGTTACCTTAGCGCTTTTTCATCGCAACCCAGCCATTTTCCTCCCTAATCGCTCGTTTCATTGTGACACCTAACTCACCAGAAAATCTTCCGTTATAGACAGCATTTGTTACTTCATACGTCATGAAAAATCAAGAGATCGCAGATCCTATATCCAAGACGGCAGATGCTCAGATAGTATGACGTAAGTTTTAAGCTAACAAATTCTAAGCTTCATTGTTATGGTTGCAACTGTGTAAGAGCTGTAGTTGCTTCATCGGTATTACAAGGCCAAGAGATGAGGATTGGAGAAATAATGCAATAGAAGTGTCCAGCAATGAAAGGAATTTGACGAGAAAAGGGAAAGCGGTAGAATGTTTCTATATGCTTAAAATTACCAATTGTGAATATCTCGTAAAGGAGGACTCCATAGCACCATCTGTAAAGAAAATAACATACGATATAATGGGTCATTTCATTTAATACTATTTTTCTTTATAAGTAAGATAATTAAGAACTCTATAAGAATTGACTGTTTACTTCTACCCTCATATTGCACGTATATACAGCCTTGTGCCACACCGTAGATGACGAGGATGAGTGAATGAGTTATATTGCACATGACGACCAAAATTAAAAATGACGGCTGAGGTTAGCCCAATAATCAAAAATTCGTAGCATGGAACGACTAAGATTAAATACATTGCTACCCACGCTCTTTAATCTGGCGCTAAACTTTTTCCATAACCAGATGCCAAACAGAGCCATCAGAGGAAATTTGTGGCAGTGTCTTGTATGGGGCACATAGCGAAAGTAAAAGGATGAATTTAACATTAATTTTCACGTATTAGAAATATCATAAATTATTTTCTATGGCTAAAAATCACTTACATGGATGTGTCTGTTGAAGTGTTTAAAGGCGTACTTACATGTCGTTCTTTGTGGTGTACTTTCCATATAACAGCGCCTCATACGCAGTCCACTTAACGGGCAAACGACCCTAGTATTTGATAAGAACGAAAATATATCCACCAAGCCAAAAATTAACGTTTTTTGGATTAAATTCACTTGCTCATAGAACTGATTCTATCCTAAAACCAATTACCACATATCCTCTTTTACTGGTTGATGAATTCATAACCTAAAATTGCCGTTAGGGTGCATAGTATTTAATGGAGTGTCGAAAGTAAATCGCGTTTGACTTTGTTTTGCTATCCACGCTCTTTGATGGTTGGCAAATCTCAAGCCACTTTTGCAACCAATGGGTAGCAAAAAAAAAAAAAAAACAGAACCAATCGTGACCTGATCACACGCGTCTTCCTGCGGTTGGCACCGGTTACATACATTTGTTTTGAGTTCTGATTAGTTCATTGTACTGTGTGCGTCTGTTGTGATTGGCCAGAATAAGAGCTATGTTATTATTGTTAAGACACTCAGCTGGAAACCATTCTAATCACGTCAATAAAACTCTTTGGATGTTCTAAAGCTGATAACACGATAACATTCTTCGTTATCTATTTTCGGCTGTTTTCAATACCTTTGTCTTTCTTTCATAGATGTTTTCGTGTTGCACGTCTCTAGCCATTCTGAAGTCTGTCACTTTACACGTTTCTCGTTCTCCGATTAGCACATTACGAGCAGCAAGGTCTCGGTGAATGATCTGTAACAAAGCACGAATAGCTTTCGGATTTCGCCATAAAGTAGAAAGTTGTCGGGGTTTTTTTCCAAGAGGAGGACAAATACATAGTATGGTCACTGGTGTTCTGCGCAGTATACGTGTGCCAGAAATAGCATAATTATTCTTGAGCTTCACAAATTTATGTTTCTTAAGAACTTCAAATACGTTCTTCTTTATAACCCTTGAATATGGTGTATATGACGTCCCAAACAAAAACCGACAGCGGGGGCGGGGTGGACGAATCGGTGAAACTGTAACATCACCCCGTGGAATTTACTATCTTTTAACCCATGAGTATCAACCAATGGGCGCAAGGTAGGCTTTGCAAAAAATGCAACGTAGAATTCCTTTAAGGTGCTTGCGCTTACAGATCTTGATGAGAGGTAACTCATCCCATCAGCAACCTGCCAAGCAAACTTAATCAGCTGCTGTGACGTCAGGCTGGTTTGTGGTTTGATATCCGGGTCTTTGTAATAGGTGTCATTCAATCCACGGCTCTTCCTCACGTAACCCAGGAGATCCCCATACGGAACATACTCGATTAACACCAACAACGGCTCTACGGAAAATGAAAGATACAAACATTTGCTAGTTGTAAACATTTGGAAACACCTAAAGATTCTCAAAAGAGAAAAAACCGAGATTTTTCCTCGTTGTTGTTCTTCGTACAGCCCCTTGTTCAAACAACGTTTCATCGGTTACAACATGTGACGAACGAAGATAAAAAAAAGACAGCCACCTTTTCTGTGTATACAATTAGCCAATAACAACGGTGTAATATCAAAGTCAAAATGACGATGAAACCTAAAAATAACTTAATGTTTTAGTTAACACCTTACCAGATTCAGTGACGCAACCCAATAGCTTGATAACGTGCGGATGAGGTTTAAGAGTCTTCATCACTTCAAGCTCTGATAACAAGTCTTTCTTGTCTGACTCGGGGGCATCAGCTACAAAATCCCGGAAGAAATATTTCACTTCTTTCGCAAAGTAGAAGGGCACTCAAAGATTACAATGCTTATATATCGATTTTGCCTGTGTGCTACATACATTATAGGAAGAGTGGCTATAGATTACATTCAAAGTAAATAAATAAAATAAAAGTACGATACATGTGTTTTATAACCCAAGGGCTGCTTGCATCTGCTTTTTCCTGAGTATGTATCCCTGGCCCCTTAGAGCCCCTCCCTTATTACAGCCTATCCCACAGCCAACTGCTGGCCCCATCTCAGTTAATTTTATTAAGAAAAGCAAACTCAGTAACTTTGTGTTTATGCATCTACCCTTTGAGCCCTTTTATCCAGCAATTTTTTTACAAGATGGAGACAGATTTCGGTCACTCGAGTTGTTAAAAGCTGTTCAATTTCAAATGAGGCAATTGAGTTGAAAATGTTTGACGTCATTTTAGTAACTGTTGAAAAGGTGACCCAATTGTACTCAATCCAGGCGCTAATATGCGCCCGCATTTACATTCCGTTGGCCTATTTCTAGGAAATACCCTATCCCCGAATTTCATAAGCACCAGTTAACTCCAGTCAATATGCTGGTGAAAATATATAAATCTGAATCTAGAAAATATGGGCAGAGATTGGAAACATGTGCTGAAAATGTTTCAATCATGGCATATTTTACTTTCCTTCGTTTTTCTGAAGACAAAGGAAGGGGAGTCTTAGCACTCGAAACAAGAAAATCTGGTTCGTTAATTTCTCAGTACAATGAAATAAAGAGCTAGCTGGTACCTTTCAACATTTTCACGGCCACCAGTGTTTCCTGGGGAATTCCTCGGAGACCAATGGCTTTTCCTTTGGCAACCTGACCAAAAGCACCCTTACCAATTACTTTTTCAATTTTGACGTTTTGTCTTGAAATCTCCCAAGAAAGTGTCGATGGATGTAACGGTGCGTATTGGCTAATTTGTGGAGTATTTATCTGCGAGGCTCCTGGAATGTCATGTGATCGACGCGCGTCGTCTAGGTCCATGTATTGCCCTCGAGAAGAACCCTGAGACTCTTGCTGCCTTGTTTCTTTAAGATTTGGTTCGAGTTTTGTCATCTGAACTGTAATCTAAAGAGCGAAAGCAAAAGAGGAAAGCTAAACTTTTGAGGTTACTGCGGAAAAAAATTACTAAGGAAAAATAAGCTAGCCCAGTTTTTTATAGGTAGACAGACAGGAAGAGGAGGAAGCTGTTTTTGTTGCCTTTCTCAAAAAGTTACACAACTTTAAGTTGAAACTGTTAATGTGATCGATCGAAAAAGAGAAACTTTCACTTTGGGTTTGTAGTCCTGCAAATAAAAATTAAGTGCAAAGCATTGATTCTTACTTGTAAGGCAATTCAGAAAATTATAACATTTGTCAACACAGGTAAAGAATTAGTTAATTTGGGTTTAGGTATTTATTAAACAGTTTGGAAAGTTGAAGTTTCATCTATAGACGTTGGAAACTTTTCTTACCATCAGAAACTGTTTATAACTTGAGAAATATGTATTTTATCAGACAGTGATCGTGATACAGGTTTACTCGTAAAAAACAATCCAAGTTTTCCCAACAGGTGTTGAACCTAAGCCCTTCCGTCTTCTAGTCTGGATACATTACCACTGCGCTAGAGGAGACTCGTGGGATCTAAGTCATTTTACTACCGTTCATCTCATAAACATTTCAAAAAAAAAATTATGATCGTTTATTCTTAAGCAAGGTGATTAGATTGTAAAGATGCATCTCATCAACAACTGACGCAGGCAAAAAATACGATAATACATGCCTTTTCATCGGGCGACTCTTGATTTGTCCTAAAATTAATAGAAACGATACAAAAGTAAGATTGTACTGGACATTTTGAGCAGTTTTTAAAGATCATGTAGGACCCAGAACATAGTATCACTAAGAGAAATACAATGCAACGAAATTCACAAAACAAAAAGCGAGCATTTTTAAGTCTCCTACTTCAAATGAGACTCCTAGGTTAGAGAGTAAGTCCAAAGATGTGTCCTTTAAGTTCCACAAAGGGATCGAAATGAAGGCGACAAATGCCGCGTAAATACGTCACGATATCCCAAACCCCAAAACTTCAGAAAAACATCAAAACTGACCAAAATGTAATAAAGCTGAAAAGGAAAACACGATGATAACATAAGTTTATGAAATTAACTGTAAGAAAGTTAATTTTTGCAAATTTAAAACAGAAGATGTAACTACTTCTGCAAAACGTGCCTGTGAAAAATATGCCGCCACGGCAATATCAAATTCAGTAGACCCTTACTTACCATATTAAATTATTGGCAGGTAAATTTCGGGAAAAAAATCAGGTTTCGCGTTGTTTGCGGAAATATTACAAAGGTTATAAACTTTTAAAGTCGGCGTGGGAAGAATCCGCCCGTCCCTCGGTCGAGAAAGGAGTTAAGTCATGTAGTATATTTTAAGCAACATTTTGATGAAGGCTTTCATTTTCACATTTCTTTCTCAGTCTTGATTACTTTTGAGTCAATATTTGACATGCTGGTTTTGGCTGTTTTCAAAAATCTAGGGATCCAAGATGGCGGTTTCAAGTTGCACTTCATGTCACCAACAGGAAGGGTACGTCAACAACTTACCTTTCCTTTAATCTTGCCACTAGAAAACAATCAATGTGAAAGATATTTAGATAAATGGAATTCAAGTTTTTCTCTATTAATATATACTCCAACTGAATGTCGTTTCCTCATTCTCGTTCATTGATACTTTGAAAATAGAATTTATCACAGGACTCCGATGAAAAAAAGTGATATCTCCTTTTTAAATTTAGCAGTGGTACAAAGTTTGAAAACATAAGAAAAGCAATGTCCTTGCATTGGTAAAAATAAAAACTAAAAGAGGGTATTCCAATGAATTGCATGTTACCTCTCCTGTGTAGCCAAACGACGTAGATGAGAAGGACTATGATGACTGCAACAAGTACAACGACCACAGCTATAAATATTGTGTAGTTACAGGAACATCCATTGCATACCTGAACTGTAATGGAGAAAATAGTACCACACTGTAGAGTAACAAGCTTATATGTTCACAAGCTCACTTATTGTATTCTTGTCATTGATAATTTGTATGCAGATTAACTGGCACCATTGTGCCGTAAGTTGAAAAACAACAAAACAATCACAAGTTTCACACTTCTAGTTATTAGACTTGAACTTCAGAGCACCCGATGATCCCCTTCAACACTGTTTGCCTTTTTTTATGTCTCAGCGCTTGAGGGAACACAACATTTGTGCTTTCAATGGTTAAAATACTTAACCAATGAAGGAATTTTCCATAAGAATTGCATTGGGAATACAACAATTCTTTAAAGTCAATTGAGGAGTTGAAAAGCCTCGAGGTGAAGACATCTTCAGGAAAGGAAAAATGGTCACTAATATAGTTCAGCACCCCCACCCCGGGGGATTACCTGGTGTCGTTCTTGTAGTTGTGGGAGTACTTTTGAAGCCATATTCCTCTGTTGCTACTATAGAGGAATCATTGACTTTGAAGGCTCCAAGAATTCCGCTCTTTGCAGCTTCTTTCAACATTGATATCGCGTGTTCTTCAGTGACGGGTTCTTTGAAAGTCAGAACGAATGAAACGATTACGCTGCCCGGCCTAGAATTTGAGCAAAGAACATATTTCATCATCATCATCATCATCATCATCATCATCATCATCATCATCATCATCGTTTTATTTAAAACGCGATAAATACATAAGGCATTAACAATTTAAAATAAAAGCTACAACTTATTACGAGAGACTATGTAAACAGATTAATCTTCTATAATTTAAAACATGGCTAACTATTAAGGAAAAGTAAACTAACTTAAAGCCTGTTTTACATGAATGCAGTGAAGCAATTAGTCAGAGATGTTGCTTGCCTGGCAGCTGAGGGTAGACTGTTCCACAGGATTGCACCACTATAGCCTAAATTCTGGTATTTTAACTGACGGGATAAAGTGCAACGGAATTTTCCTTAGAATCTTACACTTACCTAAATTCTACAACATCTGCGTTTTCAAAACTGTTGTCACTGCGAAATACTGGTTTCACCTGAAAAATACCGGACACTGAAAAACTGTATAAGGAGTGTCCGTATTATCTGAACGAAGATATAGGTAACTCCTTGGGATTGAAGTAAGTAAGCAGGCCTTTACAAGTGTGATGAAAATTGAGGTAAAAAATATTTGAATCTGTGACTTGACTTAATCGCGTCAGCGTGAGCAAGAGAAATTAGTGCGTCTGTTTAGGATAGTTAACATGCAAATTTTCTTTTAAAGAAAAAAGTCAGTCATGATATTAGAAGTAGCTGTGCGAAGTAGTGTTCACAAACGGATTTCCCTGTTCCCAGCAAAGAATTGCGTGGTCAGAAACAGTGTCTTAGTTAACGCAATGGCGGTAGCGGTTTCTGCACATTAATCTGAAAGTCAAACTGATTTCAAGCAAGCGCGAGTAAACGGCGAGCTTACCTATATATTATGTCAGATAAAGAAACACCGTAATGCATCTTTACATTAGAAACAAATGAACACAATTCTAGTTAAGACAATGTGATTGCTAGCTACCTTAATGAAACACCTACCGCTTCTTTTACCCTTGCCACCAAGGACTGAGATCGTTCACTTCCAAGCCTCTCAAGATCTTCATGAAATTCTTCGTTACTTATTGTCATGGTGATATTTATCAACGTGCTTCTTTTATCTTAAGAGTTACAGAAAGAATCATGCATCAATAAAATAATTCCGTGAAAATGTCAAATTTCAGATGACTGCAATGTTTTTGTACATATTAAGTTTAAAATGTTAAGAGCATGATGCGGTCATCCAGGGCGTAAAAATTCTTAATAAACTTCAAGGGTTGTGTTTTAGCCTTAAAAGTAGACAACATTTGATTTACGTTCCAAATTCTAATTCGACCTGGAAACAGTGGACGAATAGCCACTCTGTGGATGTGCCACTGTGATTACCATTCATTTTACTATTTTTATTTATTTATTACTACCACTTTTAAAAATGCAAGCCAATGCCATCGTATGCCATTCAAATATAGGTCACATTACTATTATGCTAAACGTTGGGGATTGCATAAGATAATCATCCTTACCAGTTACTTCAAGGTAAACACTCGCTCTGTCTTTTCCAAAGCTGTTTGCTGAACTGCATGTGTACCATCCACGGTTATAAAACTGAGCTGAACAAAAAACTAAGGTCTTTCCATAGCCAACGACCTCATCTGTTTTGTCACGTGTCCACGTTATAACCGGAGTAGGATTTCCTTCTGACTGGCAAATAAGCGCAGCATATCCCCCGACTTGGACAGTGTTATTTTGAAGTTTTTTTATAATTTTAGCAGGATCTGGATGAAAAATAAAAAACGTCACCGAAAATTGTTGTTACACTAGAACAAAAATTTTTGGCGTTTGTTGCTCACCCACTAGACCACGTGCATATAGAAAAATGGAACAAACAAATAAGCAAATACATTTGTTAACTCGGATTCTCCATTTAATTTCTGTTACACCTTTATGTTATTCCAACACGTACAGTTTATGTTCCTATTATGATTCGATGACGTCCTGATAAACAGCTGCAAAGGATTTCATATTTGCGAACATTTTCCTGAAAGCAGTAAGTCTGTAAGGAAACCCTATAAATTAATAAAGCCCATGCCACGAAAAGAGTGTGTATACACTAAAATTGTTCTTACATGTAACATTTATGTTCACCACAAGGCTGTCAGGATTTCCTGCTCCATTATATGCCGTACAGCGGTACATTCCTTTATTGGTCCGCGTGATGTTTGCCATATTCCAAGTTGACCCTCTGTGCAGTACCTCGCTATCACTGCCATTACTAAACACCATTGTCCAGGTGATATTTGGCGCTGGTTTACCAGACGCTTCACAGAACAACTGTAGATCTGAGCCTTCACGCACTGTCTGGTTCTGGCCAACTTTAATAATCTTAGCTGGAGCTTAAAATAGTAATTCCGATAAGACCACAAGAAATATTTTTAAGCCAGAAGATTAATCAGTGTTCCTTTTATAAACACACATAATAAAATGTTAATAATATTCAGTTTTTTGCAGATTCATAGTATCCAAATTCTTGGCAGGTAAGTTGTTTTGACTTGTTTCGACTTTTCTGGATATCACAGGAACTTTATCCAGTGATTGTTTATACGCACCCAGCTTCTAATAACTGAACTAGGCAAACGTCCTTAGTGGAATACTTTTTACTTCATGTTGTCTACTTTGACCGTGAGTAGCGATTCAGGAGCGTTGTGTATCCAGAATGTAGCTAGCTCTTCAGGAATTTTTGCCTATGACTGGGGAATATCCTTTAAAACAATTACTTGAGCTGGATTTTATTTGAGCATAGATGCCGGAATATTCCATATTGATAGGTGACAAGTGATTAGTATTCTCCCAATCGATGTAAAAACGTGTTTTGAACATGTTTTGAACATTAAAGATTTCAGGTTTTTTGCACGTCTGTCAGCGAGGCTATTCCATTTAAGAGCATGGAGAATCGGGACAGATCTGGCGTCCCAACTAGACCCTGTTATTATGCGTGCAGCCCTGTTTTGTAATCAGTTCTCTAGTTCTTGGATAAGGCCGTTACCGAAACAGCCCCAGACAGCGCTGCAATAATCGAGATGCGGAAGAGTCAATTGACTTGTAAAACTACTTACATTGCACAATTAATTCCACCTCATGATCGTTTGTTTCAAAGTTACTGGTAGTAATGTCAAACTCATACTTTCCTTGATCTGACCTTTGTACTGCGAGCATTGTAATGTTTGCCTGAGTAACTGATATGTTTGCTGTGAATCGCTGTTGAAAGCTGGGCACCACAATTGTGGTTCCAAAATAATTCCTTGCAATGACATCATGGTAACTACTAGTAACCATCTTGGTAAACTTGGCTAAGACAATTGTACCATCAAAGGAATATCTCCAAATAAAAGTAATGTTCTGCCCTTCCAGCACCTTCCATTCGTCTGGAGGCGTTGAAATGAATTGAATTACTGCACTGCCTAACAATAAAAGTAAAATAATAATAAATGCTTTTATTATAGTGGAAATGCACTTAGCTACCCAAAGCTAGTTTACAGGCATTCCACTCAGAAATAACGGGAAACAAATAATAATCAATTCAAACATAACATGTTAAAAATCCCAACTGGCAGGAGGCAAACCAGCTGTCTATTTACCAGCGTGGCCGAGGCGGGACTTGAACCCGGGCCCTCCGGATTTCAAGTCCGGTGTCCTTACCATTAGGCCACGCCGCCTCCCTAAATAAAAAATAAAATCAATATGTAGGTAAAAGCAAGAAATGAGACGCCTTTATTTGGAAATACAATGAAAATATCTGCTCTGAATTTTTTTTTTTTTTAAATTTGAGAGTGGAGTGGTGCTTCGTTGCATGTAGTATTTTTAAAAGCAGGCTGAAGCTAGCGGTGAACACTAATTCAGAACAAATACAAAATATAACGGTAACTGTATGTCTCCACCACTTTTTCTTGAAGGAAACAGGTGTTATCTCAGAAGGGTTTGTTTTCATTAACCATAGATTTCAAATCAGATAATTTTAATGGAGAAATGGTCAACAAGTTCTAACTAATGTATGGCCGCATGACAACACAAAGAATAAACGCTTGATTTTCTGCTAAATCTTCATCGAGGAAGAGCAGAGTTTTTAAAATGGTCAAGGTTATGGGCACTTGCTAATTTAGATGATCAATCACAGGGGCGGCAAAAGCTCAGAGGAAGAGTTTGGCACGAAAATTGGTTAAAGTTCCTGGGCAAATGGGAAGCCGGAACGGTATATTGACCACGCTTGTAGCCGCTTAAGCATTGAGTGTAGGCTATAATTCTTTCAACGGGACTCTAAATGGAAGGAAATGAAAAAAAAAGATCAATTTTAGTATTGCCGAAAATCGCAACATGAACACCAAGACGTGTCGGCAATAGCATGTAAGGAGACGACTTAACTGTAATTATTGTTCAAAAATACCAACGGATTAACACTAGACTCACATATGATCACATGAATCCAATCCAAAGGTGATATTTACGGATGTTCTTTAAGAAGAAGTATTTTAAAACTGAAAACATCGAGCTTAGACTGCTGATTTTGATCGAAAACAACGTCTTTTTCTCATTCTGACGAACGCCTTTTAGTGCAATCTGGAGAAGACGATGCAAAAGAAAGCCCATGTCGACAGGGTTAGACGCAAAGCTGACGCAAAACACCATAGTTTTGGTTTGAGGGCAGTGCCGGAGAGCAGCGCAAAAAGGAAAGAAGGCAACACCATCACTAGGACGAGTGCACATTTTTAAGAAGGTTCCAGTAATAATACATATGCGTTATTGACCAAGCGTGAGGTCAGGATGGAAGGCAAAAAAAGAACGAGGCCAATATCCAGCAATCCTGACCGAACAAGCTTGGTCAATAAAGGATTTATTATATGGCTTTACCTTCAAGTTAAAACTACAACAACAAAACAAAACAGGACATGAAACTTCCCTACTCGGAAAGAAATTCTTCGTAGCCGGCCGGTGCATGCATTATTTTTTTAGTACATTTTTGGATTAGCATGTAATCGTGGAAAACAAGTGATCCTAAATTATCTTAGGGCTCTAACTTTATAATGGATTAAAGGGAGTACACAATTATTGAGAACGAAAAATTTAGATTTTCGCAAGCATTTTAACACAGTTTTCGGCTTCCCATCATTAATTATTGAATGAAACAATAGATTTTGAGATTATATGCAAACACAAGCCGAAAAAAAAGAGCGGGTAAATCAGAAAACTGGGCGAAACTTTGATAAGATTTTGTTGTTTACAACAATCAAGACGCGGCTAAATTAAAAACGTGAGCTTCTTCGGCGAACTTAAGAAAAATACTTTTCTGAATTGCTCTAAACACCTGACACATCTTCCACTATGCTATGATTTAAATACAGTCATTGCAAACCTAGAGAATTTATGAATTTGGCACTTGACTTGAGACAATTGTTTTTACAAAATCAACTCTATCTAAAATACTACACGCAGAGCAACTCACCGGTTCAACTCACATTCATTGTAGCTGAAACAACATTTTCACTACACCAGGACGATTCCATTCTCTTTCCCTTCGTTTAGGTAAATGTTGAGAGTTTACCAAACTTTTTAGTGAGCGTTTTCCCCCAAAACAACGAGAAAATCGAAGAAAAGATTGCATTGTTGTTGGGAATAAACTTTCGATGCCAAGCGAACGGGCAACGGGTAATCCCGAGCGGGCAAGATAGCTCCATCTTGCCCGCTCGGGTAGCCAATCACAGCGCAGGATTTGACTCATCTTGCCCGCTCGCGGAGTTCTTTCTAAAACGTCGTGTCTCAAAATAGCATTTGAATAGAAAACAATACAACATTTTTTTTTGAAAACATGCAGCACTGTTTAGAGTGAGTAAGTAGATAAGTAAATAAGTAACTGCGAGCCAGTCTATTACAGCAAGAGAGGTGGCTTTAAGGAAATTATTTAATTATTTTAAACATTTGTTTGTTTGAATAACAAGGTAACCAAACCGAAAGCAATACAGCTCATAACAATGACACGGTAACATAATACTAAAACACACTGTTTCAGCGAGATCCTTTCTGAACAGTTAGCTGATAAACTTATGAAGTCAGTTATCCGTGATACAAAACTTAAAGCCATGACTAATAACTTGGGTATCTTCTTTATGTCAACGGCTTGCTTGTAAATCTTCAGCGAGAACGAACAAAATGGAATGGAAATCCTGAACATGCGAAAGGCAAACTAAGCTGAAGCTTCCTAAAACCAAGCAAATCACAGATACTGATTAATCTGTCTTTTATAAAAGATCGCGATAATGCCTGGTCTGGAGAGACATTATTGGTTAAAAATGAATAAAGTTTTCTCTCGTTAGTTCCTTTGTGTTTCATTGCTTCGTTATAGACTGACTGGGTAGAAAGTTGACAGAATTACCGCTTTAGCCTTTAGCCTAAGCACTCGTCGCATGCACTTCAGTCTCGTGCGAGAAGCGTCCTGACGCTGTTTTCCGAATATTTAACCGATTCATACTAACCTGAACACGACAAATTCAATATGAAGAATGCAAGTAGGACACCATCAACCATATTCTTGTAGATATTATTCGGTTCACGAACTGTAGCCGCATTAAAAATGAATCAGGTAAGCAATTTCCGCGTTTTGCAAACGGAAACACAGTTGTCTAAAAAACTTTGACCTTAGTTGCGGAATATCACACTGTCATTTGAGTATCACGAAAGCTATTACATAAAAACAAAAATAATAAGGACTTGCACGCGGAAAATCGTTTCCAATTTAAAGGTAAAAATTCGAATGATTTTCGAGTAAAAATTGTTCGCCTGAACTCCTTTGGAGATAATGCCATAATCTACCTACTCGACTTTTGTTCAGACTTTCATCTAAATTCATTGTTTGGAAGGATTTTTTCTGTATAGTCTCACTTTTTAATTTATTTCATTTTAGCAATTCTCTAATGTCAATTGATTTTGGCAAACTGAGATGATAGCTTCAGAGAAACCGGAAATCCAAGATGATGTATCCAATATGGCATTTAAGGGTTAGAGTTCCTCGTTCCCAGGGTTCTCTCTTCTTCCTCCCTCGAAATAGGAGACAAACCCAAGAGGGGCTCCAGTCATCCTCCCCACCCCGGTTGGGATGTGAGTTTGTTTTATGAAGGCGCGGTCTCAGACTACCAATGTTTCGGAATTGTGCAACTCTTTATCCGTCAATACTTAAATTTGATATACAAGTTCTTTCTTTTTTGAACTTCATTCACAATTACCTAGATTTGAGTATTGTTAGGCACTGCTGCCGGGGATATTCCATAAACCTTCATACAGGGTGAAGCCCCCGCGGGACATTCAATCCTTTACTGACTTTTCACATACCAATTTGTAAGGAAATGGTTCCCCTTTCACAAACAGTAGATAAAAAACGTATGACTTCTTTTTCCACAGAGATAGCCAAAACTCCCGTTTGTGTTAAAATTGTTGTCAGGAATTTTTGCCCAGTTGTTGCCACCTCATTAGGTTCATATTAAAAATACGAAATTGTTATACCAAAGTATTTTGATTGAGGAAAAGGCGTCCCTTTTTCCTTTTCTTTCAGTTTTGTATCATCGACAGCCTGATTCGGGATGTGACAGTGTCTTCCTTCCTCTCCAAGAATACATCAGCAAACAAAACAAAAGGAAGAACGACAAGAATATAACAACAACGAGTTCAATCATGATACTATTTCGCTCAGCAGTAACCAGAAAAGCCGATTTAACTGGAGTGAGCACACAATTTCTCCTTTAGCATAGAGCTTTTTCACCAACTAGAACTAAACCACGACCCGTGTCTTTATAGTTGTTGGTTTTCTGGTTCTGTTGGTTTTCTGGTTCCCCTTGAACTTTTGAACTGTTGGTTTTATGGTTGTTGGTTTTCTGACGAGTCTTTTGTTTCCAGATAATATTATGCCTGGTAACTGCGTCGTCTTAGGTTCGGAACATTCCTTTCATTTCAGTTTCCTATTGTTCTATGTTTTTTTTTTTTAAGCTCTACTCGACTTAAATTTTAAACAGAAAATATGATCATAATTTACCTACGGAAGTCCGTGGTTACAGAAAACGTAAATTGCTATTAATAGTGATATGCCCTAGGCGACGCTATATTTCAATATTGTACGTATTCATCTGCGGTTTTAGCCGTTCATTCAACGAAGCTGAAGGCATAGATCACGTAACTTAGATTAAACAAACTGAAGAATTATCAATTGTCGATCTGAGTTGTTAAATAGATAAGACAAATGTAGACTTTAACTTAGCCAGGCTATAAGTACAGTTAAGAAGTTCGAATTTTTTTTAGCTTTAATATTCAAGTCATGTAAATGCGGTAAAATCTTTCAGCCGGACTGAATCTTGCTGAACGAAACTTTGTACAAGCGATGATTCGTTCCCCGCTGTGTGCTTCCAAACTAGAAGCTGACCTAGCTTATTATCTCTTTCTTTTCACTGTACACGCCAGTTTTAGAAATCAAACACAATTGACGTAAAGAAAAATTGTGTTAGAGTGTGATTGTGTTTGATTGAACTTAATTGAACCCATTGTCTGTTCCCAGATGTAGGTATAAGCTCAATCGCACTTGTTACACTGGTATTCAAATGACATCAACACTTTCTTTTAATTACCGTGCCATCAAACCTAATATATATCAAAAGCTTGGTTTGGTTTGATTACTGAGGCTCTTATTTTGTTCAATTACTAAACCCAATCACACAGTTGACGGAATTTGATTGTGTTTGATTGAGTTGAATAATCGTGTTTATTATTACACAGTGACATTCTTTTGTCTCAAACTTGTATACTTTCTTTCCTGTTAAAAAAGGTTAATGTTTCAGGTGCTGATGCCAACTTATTCTCACGGCGTATTACGCAAAAAAAGCAAATGCAACTTTAAAATGCAATGATTTTACAATAGCTACTAAAATGCATTGAAAGCA
The DNA here is from genome assembly GCF_977016875.1 of Pavona decussata. Classification (NCBI taxonomy): domain Eukaryota; kingdom Metazoa; phylum Cnidaria; class Anthozoa; order Scleractinia; family Agariciidae; genus Pavona; species Pavona decussata. Next base: position 86,244 of record NW_028145706.1, read on the forward strand.
TTGGCTAAATGCAGCTGACATTATATTGAATTGTATTCGCGTATAATGATGGGCAAAGACTATTAAAGGGAACCACCACTCTTACAACAAGTTGACGGTAAATCGATGAGAAGTAGTATCTAAATTTTCAAGCTAAGAAAACATTAAATTTCCAGCTCCCCGCCATTTTGCTTTTATCCGTTTCCTATAGAATAATTTGACAACCGTATGATGCCATGGCGCGCAGAAAATTTAAAAACTAAAACTGTTGATAACAGGTTTTTTTGAAGTTCTTAAACTAAGCTTTAAAATTCAACAATAACCAATTTTGAAAAAGTGGAGGTTCCCTTTAAAACCATCTATACATTCTTTCTTGGCTACGTGTCTAAACAAATCCAGATTACTGGCCTGATACATCTTCTAAGCAATTGAGGAAATCTTTAGCAAAGTACTCTATCCACTACTTTGGTACATTAGTAGAGAAAATGAAGAAAAGTCCAGCGTTTAATATATAAGTTCAAGATATCTGGTACATTGAAAATTATGTCGTAAAATTGAATCGTAGCAAAATCGATGCTAAGATCCGGAAATGAGTCCCAGATGATCTCTGTACTTTAAACGACCAAGTCTTCAAGGTTTGCGTACAACTTTGTGTCATACATATTCATATTGATATACTTCTGCAAAGAGAAAGAAAAAATTCTTGTTATCTCACACTCGTTCTCACTATCAGACTACAACTGTAAAATTACTGAATGCGTTTTGCGATTACAGAAAACGCACATGATATGATGCACAAATAAAGCTTTTTAAGCGAAAACTTGACAATGAACCCAGAGTCGACTAAGGATTCCTAATGGTATTTGAACCAATCGAACCACCACAGCCATGTTTTTATCAGTTGTTTATTCCCAAAATGTGGCTGTTTATTATTCTTTAAGACCGTTTTTTTATATTTTGACAACACCTTCTTCAGTTTTGTCACCTTACCATCTCAGGTTTTACTTAGTTTAAATCAATAAGCAAATGATCGAAAATCAGGACATTATTTAGGGGTTTTTTCACTGACTTACGGATAAAAAAAGACATATTTTGTTGAGGTTTATTGTATCTAAAATGTTACTTGCCTCTAAAATGAAAGGTTAAATTCATGTAGACACCTTTAAAATATTAAGATGTATTTTCTTTAGCTGAAAGGCTTACTTTATTTTGCTTATCCATTTTTTTCAGTCTGTTCCTCAAATCCACAAATGTTGGTCTTGCATCGGGTTCTTCTTCCCAGCACATCATCATGATTTTATACCTGTCAGCAAAAAAAACACATGCCTTAAGTGTAATAATATTTTTGAAACTGCCCACGTTATGGAAACTTTTGATAAATGATTAGAGGAAGACGAAATGGTTGAATGGATGTAGAACTCTCAACTTGAAATCCTAACGGGGTGATTAAAACATGTTTATTGTTACTGTCGTAAAAGGTTAGACCACAAAAAGGTTGTTTAAATCTCTTGCTATTGTTTGGTTTTGGATCCCCCCTCCTCCAATTTTTTCTTTTTCTTTTTCTTTTTCTTTTTAAAGCGGTTGTCTTTTGCAACAGAGAAGATTAATATTTACTTATAACCTGCGTAATTTTGGTCTGCAAAATATGGCCTTTATACAACGTTGGATATGAGATAATAGATAGCCAACGAGGCGTGTAGTGCCGAGTTACCTATAATACTCTCATATCCAGCAAGTGCGAGTGGAATAATTGTTTTATTAAAAACAATCAAGAAATATTAGTAGATTTTCCTGATTATGCTCTGTAAAAACAACCAAAAGACAAATAAATGGTCGCTATTTCTTAGGCATGGCATAATGGCTCTTATACAATGGCTGCTGAGCCAATCAAATCACCGCAATTGCATTTTACAATGAACCAGTTTTTAATAATAGTAATTATTTTTAACAAATAGGGATAACTGCTAATAATTAATTGCGTTTCAAGTTACAATTCATCATCCACGTGTTGTGGTTTAGGCATCCTGTATCCTTGCTGAAGTAAGCTTGCAATTTTCCTGCCATCCATCCGTGGATACGGTGAACCACCTGGAAAACAAACATTTTCCGGCAGATCATCGACGGTCATGAAACATTGGTGTAATCATGTAATTCATTTGGCCACAATTAGAAAGTAAGGTCGATTTCTGATTTAAAAGTTTATCAATTGTATGCTTGGATTCAAGTGAAATTGGATTAGATCCTAGCATGGCAAAGGTTACCTTAGCGATTTTTGAGCGCAACCCAGCCATTTTCCTCCTTAATCGTTCGTTTTATTGTGACAGTTTAACGCACTAACAAATATTCCGTTATTGACAGAATTTGTTACTTCATACGTCATGAAAAATCAAAAGATCGCAGATCCTATATCCAAGATGGCGGATGCTCAGATAGTATGACGTAAATGTTAGGCCAACAAATTCTAAGCTTCATGGTTATGGTTGCAATTGCGAAGGAATTGTAGTTGTTTCATTGGTCTCAGAAGGCCAAGAGAAGCGGACTGGAGAAATAATGCAATAAAAGTGCTCAGCTATGAAAGGAATACTTAAAATTACCGATTGTGAATGTCTCGTAAAGAAGGACTCCATAGCTCCATCTGTAAAGAAAATAACATATGATATTATGGGTCATTTCATTTAATACCATTTTTCTTTGTAATTATAATAAACAAGGACTCTATATGAAAAGATCAGACTGACTGCTTACATCTACCCTCATATTGCACACACAGCCTTGTGCCACACCGCAGATGAAGGGGATGAGTAAAGGAGCAATATTGCACATGGGAGGCCAGAATTAAAAATGACGGCTGAGGTTAGCCCAATAATCGAAAATTCGTAGCATGGAACGACTATTATTAAATACATTGCTACACAAGCTCTTTAATCTGGTGGTAAACGTTTCCATAACCAGATGCCAAACAGAGCCATCAGAGGAAATTTGTGGCAGTGTCTTGTGTGGTGCACATAGCGAAAGTAAAAGGATGAATTCGGCATCGATTTTCACGTATCAGAAACATCACGAATTCTTTTCTACTGGCTAAACATTGCTTGCATGGATGTGTCTGTTTAAGTGTTTGAAGACGTACTTACATGTCGCTCTTCGTGGTGTACTTTCCATATAACAGCGCCTCATACGCAGTCCACTTAACTGGCAAACGACCCTAGCATTTGATAAAAACGAAAATATATCGACCGAGCCAAAAAGCAATGTTTTTCTGGATTAAATTCACTTACATATTCTTTTACCGGTTGATGAATTCATAATCTAAAATTGCAGTTATGGTGCACAGTATGCAATGGAGTGTCGAAAGTAATTTGCGTTTCACTTTGTTTTGCTTTTCTACGCTCTTTGATGGTGAGAAAACGTTAAGCCACTGTTTCAACCAATGGGAAGCAAAAACTAAACCATCGTGACCTGATCACACGCGTTTTCGCGTGCTTGGCACATATTACATGCATTTGCCTCGAGTTCTGATTGGTTCATTGTACTGTGTGCGTCTTTTGTGATTGGCCAGAGTAATAACAATGGTCTTGTTGTTAAGACACTCAACTGAAAACCGTTCCAATGACATCAGCAAAGCCCGTTGGCTGATCTAATGTTGATTACAAGATAATAATCCTTCTTATTTATTTTCGTGGTTATTCAATAACTTTGTCTTTCTTTCATAGATGTTTTCTTGTTGCACGTCTCTGGCCATTCCAAAGTCTGTCACTTTACACGTTTCTCGTTCTCCGATTAGCACATTACGAGCAGCAAGGTCTCGGTGAATGATCTGTAACAAACACGAACAGCGTTTGGATTTCTTTATAAGTTAGAAAGTTATCGTTATTTTTTTTACGCGGAGAAGCATTAAATACTATGGTCAGTGGTCTTCTGCGTCGTATACGTGCGCGAGCCATAGCTTAATTCTTCTTAGGAGCATCACAAATTTAAGCTTTTTAAGGACTTCAAAGCCTTTCTTGATTATAACCCCAGTGAAGACAGGGTATTTGACTTCTCAAACAAAAAGCAACAGAATCAAAAACAACATTAACAAAATTGGGGTGGGGGAATTGAAGCTATGCCGTCACCCAATGAAATGAGCTATCTTATAGCCCATGAGCCTCATGCGCCCAATGGGCGTCAGGCACGTTTTGCAATAAACGCAACCTAAAATTCCTTCAGGTTCTTCCACTTACAGATCTTGATGAGAGGTAACTCATCCCATCAGCAACCTGCCAAGCAAATTTGATCAACTGCTGTGACGTCAGGCTAGTTTGGGGTTTGATATCCGGGTCTTTGTAATAAGTATCATTCAATCCACGGCTCTTCCTCAGATAACCCAGTAGATCCCCACACGGGATATACTCGATTAACACCAGCAACGGCTCTACGGAAAATGAAAGACACAAACATCTGCTTGTTGTAAACATTTGGTCGAACCTGAAGATTCTTAGTTGTTGTGGTTTGTACAGCCCCTTAGTTGTTCAAACAACGTATCCTCGGTCACAACATGTGACGAAAGAAGATAAAAAAGACTGCCACCTTCTGTTTACACAGAGCACAATTGGCCAATGACAACGGTGTAATATCAAAGTCAAAATGAAGTTGAAATCTATCAATAACTTAATATGTTAGTCAACACCTTACCAGATTCAGCGACGCAACCCAATAGCTTGATAACGTGCGGATGAGGTTTAAGAGTCTTCATCAGTTCAAGCTCTGATACCAAGTCTCTCTTGTCTGACTCAGGGGCTTCAGCTACAAAATCCCGGAAAAAATATTTCACTTCTTTTCGCAAAGTAGAAGGGCACTCAAATATTACAATGCTTATATATCGATTTTGCCTGTGTGGTACATACATTATAGGCAGAGTGGCTATAGATTATATTCAAAGTAATGAATAAGTAAAATAAAATAAAAGTACGATACATGTGTTTTAAAACCCAGGGGCTGCCTGCATCAGCTTTTTCCTGAGTATGTATCTCTGGCCTTTTAGAGCCCCTCCCTCATTACAGTCCATCCCACAACCAACTGTAAGCACCATCTTAGTTAATTCTTGTTTGCAAATGTGAATTACAAAGAAGGAAACTCAATAACTTTGTATTTATGCATCTACTTTTTGAGCCCTTTTATCTAGCATTTTTTTTACAAGATGGAGACATATTTCTGTCATTCGAGCTGTTTCAAGCTTTTTCAAATGAGGCAATCGATTTGAAAATTTCTGACGTCATTCTAGTAACTGTTGAAAAGGTAACCCAATTGTACTCAATCCAGTGGTGAATATGCGGCCGCATTTAGCGGCACATCCCGTTGGCCTAAATATAGGAAATACCCCACCCCCGAGTTTCATAAGCACCCGTCAATCCAGGAAATATGCTGGTGAGAAAAGATAAAAGTATAACTAGAACTATGGGCAGACATTGGGAACACGTGCTGAAAATGTTTCAATCATGGCATATTTTAATTTTCTTCGTTTTCCTGAAGAAAAAGGAAGAGAATTCTTAGAACTTGAACAAGAGAATATGATTCGTTAATTTCTCAATACAATAAAATAAAGAGCTAGTTGGTACTTTTTAACATTTTCACGGCCACCAGTGTTTCTTGGGGCATTCCTCGGAGACCAACAGCTGTTCCCTTGGCAACCTGGCCAAAAGCACCTTTACCAATTACTTTTTCAATGTTGACGTGTTGTCTAGAAATCTCCCAAGAAAGTGTCGATGGATGTAAAGGTGCGTATTGGCTAATTTGTGGAGTATTTGTCTGTGAGGCTCCTGGAATGTCATGTGATCGACGCGCCTCATCTAGGTCCATGTATTGCCCTCGAGAAGAACCCTGGGACTCTTGCTGCCTTGTTTCTTTTAGATTTGGTTCGAGTTTGGCCATTTGTACTGTAGTCTAAAGAGCGAAAACAAAAGAGGAAAGCTAAACGTTTGAAGTTGCTACGGAAATATTACCAAGGTTGCCCTGTTTGTTTTAAAGGGAGACAGGGAGAAAAAGGAGGGCGCTGTTTTTTGTTGCTTTTCTCAAAGCATTACACAACTTTGAGTTGACACTGTTAATGTAATCGATCGAAAAAGAGAAACTTCCACTTTGGGTATGTAGTCCTGTAAATAAAAATTAAGTGCAATGCATCGATTTTTACTTGTGAGACAATTTAGAAAATTATACTTTTTGCCAACACAGGTAATGAAATTAGTTAATTTGGGTTAAGGTATTTAACATTAAACAGTTTGGAAAGTTGTAGTTTTATCTATGTACGTACATAACTTTTTCTTACCATCAGAAACTGTTTATAACTTGAGAAATACGCGTTTTATCAGACAGTGATCGTGATACAGGTTTACCCGTAAAAAACAATCCAAGTTTTCCCAACAGGTGTTGAACCTAAGTCCTTCCGTCTTCTAGTCTGGATACATTACCACTGCGCTAGAGGAGACTCGAGGGATCTAAGTCATTTTACTAGGTTCATCTCATAAACATCAGACACAAGAGGCACAATCGCAATGGAAGAAATTTTGATCGTATATTCCTAGGCATGGTGATTAAATTATAAAGATGCATCTCATCAGTGAGTGACGAGGGCATACTAGCAAAAATGGATATATCAAAAAGATACGATATGACATACCTTTTCGTCGGACGACTCTTGATAAGTCCTAAAATTAATAGAAGCGATAAAAAAGTAAGACTGTACTGGACATTTTGAACAGTTTGTAAAAGATCATGTAGGACCCACAACATAGTATCTGAGAGAAATACAACGCCAGGAAATCCAGAAAAGAAAAAGCGAGTATTTTAAAGTCTCCTCCTTCAAATGAGACTTGTAGGTTAGAGAGTAAGTCCAAAGATGTGTCCTTTGAGTTCCTCAAAGGGAAATGATGGCAACAAATGACGCGCAAATTACGTCACGATATCCCAAACCCCAAAACTTCAGAAAACCACCCAAACTGACCAAAATGTAATAGAGCGGAAAAGGAAAACGATAACGATATAAGATCATGAGATTAACTATAAGAAAGTTAATTTTTGCAAATTAACGACAGAAAACTTACTATTTCTGGAAACCCGGCCTGTCAAAAAAACGGGTTGCCATGGTAACAATAAATTCAGTAGACCCCTTCCTACCATATTAAATTATTAGCAGGTAAATTTCTGTAAAAGTCAGGAGGTTTCGTGTTGTTTGCGGAAATATTACAAAGGTTATAAACTTGTAATTAAGTCGGCTTGGGAGGAATCCTCCTGTCTATTAGTCGATATAGGGTTAGGTGATCTGGAAATGACTTATATAACTGTATATTTTAAGCAACATTTTGATGAAGACTTTCATTTTAACATTTCTTTCTCGGTTTTGATTACTTTTGAATCAATATTTGACATGCTGTTTTTGGCTATTTTCAGAAATCTGGGGATCCAAGATGGCGGTTCCTAGATTACGACGGTTTAGAATAATGGGGCAAGTTTCACCTCATATAACCAACAGGAAGGGTACATCGACAACTTACCTTTCTTTTATTCTTGCCACTAGAAAACAATCAATGTGAAAGACACATTAATAATTGGAATACAAGTTTTTCTCTATTAATATACACTAACTGAATGTCGTTTTCTCATTCTCGTTCATTGTTACTTTGAAACTTGAATTTATCATAGGAACTCCGATGTTAAAAAAAGTGGTTTCGCCTTTTTAAATGTATCAGTGGTACAAAGTTTGAGAAAATAAGAAAAGCAGTGTCCTTATATTGGTAGCAAATTCAAAGAGGATATTCCAATGAATTGCATGTTACCTTTTCTGTGTAGCCAAACGACGTAGATGAGAAGGACTATGATGACTGCAATAAGTGTAACGACCACAGCTATAAATATGGTGTAGTTACAGGAACATCCATTGCATGCCTGAACTGTAATGGAGAAAATAGTACCACATTGTAGAGTAACAAGCTGATATGTTTACAAGCTTACTTATTGTGTTCCCCTGATTGATATTTTGTGTACAGAATAACTGGCACTCTTGTGCCTAAAGTTCAAAAGAAAAAGTTCCTAGTTTCACACTTTCTAGATATTAGACTTGAACCTCAGAGCACTTGGTGATCCTCTTCACTGTTTGCCGTATTTTGTTTATGTCTCAGCGTTTAAGGGACACAGCATCTGTGCTTTCAACCGTTAAAATACTTAACCAATGAAGGAATTTTGTTAAGAATTGCATTGGGAATACAACAAATTTTTAAGGTCAATTGAGGACTTGAAAAATCTCTGGAAAATCGTCGGGAAAGGAAAATCGGTCACTTCACTAATATATCTCTTATTACCTGCTGTCGATCTTGTTGTTGTGGGAGTATTTTTGAAGCCATATTCCTCTGTTGCTACTATAGATGAACCATTGACTTTGAATGCTCCAAGATTTCCGCTTTCTGCAGCTGCTTTCAACATTGACATCACGTGTTCTTCAGTGACGGGTTCTTTGAACCTCAGAACGAATGAAACGATTACGCTGCCCGGCCTAGAATTTGAAGAGAGAACATGTTTGGTATTCGATCTAAAGGGATGAAGTACAGTGGAAAACTGATCAATGGAATTTTTTCTTAGAATCTTTCACTTACCTAAATCCTTCAACATCCGTGTTTTCAAATCTGCTGTCACCCTGAAATATTGCTTTCACCTGAAAAAAACCGGACACTGAAAAAGTTTATAAGGAGTGTCAGTACTATCTGAACGAAGATAGAGGTAACTACTTGAAATTGAAGTTAGTGAGCAGTTTATCAAGTGAGATGAAGGTTAAGGTCAAAAGATTTTGAATCTGTGACTTGACTCAACCGCGTCAGCGAGAGCAACAGGAATTAGTATGTCTGTTTAGGATAGTTAACATACATATTTTCTTTTATTAATAAGAAAAAGTCGGTCAAGACAGCTGAGCGAAGTAGTGCTCCCTAAACGCGGTCATTTTGCCCGGTTCTCAGCAAAGAATTGCGTGGCCGGAAACTGTGTTGACGCAATGCCGGTAGTTTCTGCTCATTAACCTGAATGTCAAACTGATTTCAACCAAGCGCGAGTAAACGGCGCGCGTACCTATATCTTATGTCAGATAAAGAAACACCTGTAATACATCTTTACATTAGAAACAAATGAACACAATTCTAGTTAAGAAAATGTGATTGTTAGCTACCTTTATGAAACACCTACCGCTTCTTTTACCCTTGACACCAAGGACTTAGATCGTTCACTTCCAAGCCTTTCAAGATCTTCGTGATATTCTTCGTTACTTATTGTCATGGTGATATTTATCGACGTGCTTCTTTTTTCTTAAGAGTTAAAAAATAATCATGCATCAATAAATAGTTCCGTGAAAATGTCAAATTTAAGACGACTGCAATGTGTTTTGCACATAAGTTTAAAATGCTAAGGGTATGATGCAGTCATCCAGGGCGTAAACAATCTTAATAGACTCCAAGGGTTGTGTTTTGCCCACGATATTTGATTTACTACCACTTATGAAAATGTGAGCCGATATTATCGCATGAAATTCAAGTAGAAGTCACATTACTATTACACTAAACGTTGGGGATTGCATAAAATAATCATTGTTACCAGTTACTTCAAGGTAAACACTCGCTCTGTCTTTTCCTAAGCTGTTTTCTGAACTGCACGTGTACCATCCACTGTTATAAAACTGAGCTGAACAAAAAACTAAGGTCCTTCCATAGCCAACGACCTCATCTGTTTTGTCTCGTGTCCACGTTATCACAGGAGTAGGATTTCCTTCTGACTGGCAAATAAGCGAAGCGTATCCCCCGACTTGGACAGTGCTATTTTGACGTTTTATAATTTTAACAGGATCTAGATGGAAAATAAGAAAGAAAACGTTCCCGAAAATTGTTGTAACACTTCAAAGAAATGTTTGGTGCGTCGTTTTATAGGGAACCTCCACTCTGACAACAATTGACGTTAAAATGTTGGAAATAATGTCTAAATTTTATATTTTAGTTTAAAAAGTAGAAATAACTTTCAGCTGTGCTTAAAATTAGATATGAGTATCGCATATTTTCACTTTTAAATTTCCCATGCGTCGCCATATTCTATTTTAAGACGTCATACGGTTGCAGCTATTTTCAGTGAGCAGAAGCTCTCTTAAATAATCTGTTTATGTTGTCCTTCAGCAGCATGTTAAAAATATATAAAAACTGTTCAATTGAGGCCTTACACTGCTGTTTAAACTGAAATCCAAGCTTTCGCCGATCAACGGCATCATCAGGGATGTTTGAAACAACTGGACAACGGTTTGACGTCATGGAATCCAATATGGTGGCGCCCGAGAAATTTAAAAGCGAATATAGGTGATAATCAAATTTTGTTTTGTCCGACACTGATATATTATTTCCATGTTTTGCAACGAAATTTGAAATAAGATTGTGTTTTTAACAATTGAACGTTAATTTATTTTAGAAGTGGAGGTTTCCTTTAAATTTGGTGCCTTTTATGTTGGTGCTCGTCAACCAATAGACTTCGTACTCATGGAGCAATAAAATAAGCAAATCATTTGTAAACTCAGATTCTCCGCCTGGATTTCTGTTACACCTTTATGTTATCCCAACAGTTTCTGTTCCTATTACGATTCAACGAGTCTTGATCAGGGAATTAACAATCAGCTTCAAAGGATTTTAAGTCCTCGAGTTATGCTTGCGAACATTTTCCTGTACACTATAAGTCTGCAAGGAAACCTATAAATTTATAAAACTCATGCTATAAAATAGGGTGCAGACATAATACTGTGCATTTTCATACATGTAATATTTATGATCACCACAAAGCTATCAGCATTTCCTGCTCCATTATATGCCGTACAGCGGTACGTTCCTTGATTGGTTCGCTCGATGTTTGTCATATTCCAATTTGACCCTCTGTGCAGTACCTCGCTTTCGCTTCCATTTCTAAACACAATTGTCCAGGTGATGTTTGGCGCTGGTTTACCAGACGCTTCACAGAACAACTGTAGACCTGAGCCTTCACGCACTGTCTGGTTCTGGCTGACTTTAATGATCTTAGGTGGAACTGAAAAGAATAATTCCGATAAGACCACAAGAAAGAATTTTAAAGGCAGTAGATAAACAGTATTCTCTTCATGACTATGTATAATAAAAGTTGAACCTCCCTTAAGCGCCACCCAAAATGTAAAGCCTTATTGGTCGCTTACGGAAGGTGGTCGCTTAAGAGAGTTCAAATCACAGAGGCTCTAATTTTTCAGTCATTCGCATGTGATAATTTCGGGGTATATGCATATATAACCAGGGAATAACTTAAACGTCAGTCCACTATCATTTTAGAAAACGTAAAAAAATATGAAACAAACCATTTCCAGCATGATTGCTGAACTCAGAACAGTTGGCCTTGTTATTTACTTGCTGCAGCCTATGAGATACATTTGATGATTAAGAGAAACTATTCAATACGGAAACTAACTTTGCACAGCCGATCAGTGTGCTCTATATTTTTGTGAAGTCTGTCTTAAAAACTCGTGAATGCCAATCTAGTTAACCGCTGGTTCAGTTACGCCTACAAATCACCACACCAAAGTAAGTTAGTTCAATACTCTGAACCTGGAGATCAAAGACGTTTCTTACAGATGTAGTTAGTCTTACGCGTTCAAATATATTATGTCATTAATTATTAGCAAATTAGCGTAGTGAGATCGGGGCAGGAGGTAGCTTACGGCAGGTTGAAAAATTATAGAAAATTTAAAACCGTCAGTCTAGAAACGTGGTTGCGATGGCTTACGAGAAGCGGTCGTTTACAAAAGGTTCTAACAATAATGATTTGCCAAGGAAGAATTTGGTGTTTGGTAAACGTGGTAGCTTACGATAGGTTGTCTCACAGGGATGTTTGACTGTATACATATAACACACAATGTAAAAGGCGGTTTGAAGCTTTGATGGAATTTCCAAAGGAGTGGTGGGGGGGGGGGGGGGGGGGGGAGAGGTGGAGGTTAGAAATAATACCTTCCATAAGGGTATACATATTTTCTGGAACTACGCAATGTAGCGCAGCGTTTCTTGCCTACCAGGAAACATGACGGCAGATCTTCAATATAAGCCTTTACGAACTAAAATGTTACTGATTAGAAGTACTTTTAAGTTTACGCTTTAAGTACTTTTAAAAAGTTTACACACTACCATGCCTGCACTCCATTATAAACATACCGCCCGTAAAAACTTCATGGGTCACATTACTTATATCGATACACATTTGGTGCACAGAATTGCCACAAAATATTAATTAATGGTTTTCCAATAATAGCTGGCAAAATTTCCGCGAGCTAATTTGCTCGTAGTTATTTTCTCTAAAGTACAGACAAAACAATATCGTCAGAAGAAACTCGCGCGCTTTCTCGACGGAAAATAAAGCGAATTTCGCTCGTACTTTTTCCCTATTATTGTAAAGAACAAATCGACGGCAGTTTTCTATGGTCTATACTCTTTATGGACCAAAGTATGACGCCATAAAATGTTTTAAACTTGGCAGTAAAAACACACGCCTGCGGCTCGTAGTTCCATTTAAATTTTGAACATTTTATGACTTCATTTTATAGTCTATTTGTTTAATGCACCATGAAATAAAAAATTAAGGTTTATGGTGTCCATTCTCGAGTAAGACTCTTCTTTATACATATCAAGTAGTAGAAAGAGCCAGATAAGCCTATGACACTCTACAAACAACCGTTCTATGATTAATAACTAACAATCTTACCAACTACATCCACCTGAATCCTGCGTTTCCATATTTTGGTGCCCCCTCCTAGAGTTTTTACCTTACAAGCAAATTCTCCTGCATCAGCATCAGTAACATTGAAGATAATCAGAGTGGCTTTTTCATTATTAATCCAGCTTACGTTAAACCGATTCTTATAACCTGACAGTACTTCAATTAGGTTGAATAATGGTGCAATAATAACAATGTCAACATTGTTTAATTTCAATTCCACTGTGTACATAGGTTTCAAATCTGCTGCAAGGCTAAATTTCCAGTGAAGCTCTACATCGGTGGCTCTATCAATGAGCTGTGTGTTATTTGTGCGGATCAGGCTGTTATCGACTGTTGTCTCAACCGGAGGAGGCTCATACCATGTGATAGTGCCTGCACCATCTGAAATGAAACACCTTTTGTAAATTCAGTTTAATACACATACATGTATATTATTTTAAAACAAACATAAATCAGCTTACTTAAGAGAAAGAAATAATGACAACTGAAAGAATTGTTACAAATATCATGCTCTCTTAGAAAGAAAAATAACATAATACAATGCATTTGGGAAAGATTTTTAAAACCCTTTCCAACTTGAGACCTATTATAGTGGGTTCACTTATTATAACTTGGTTAATATTGAGTCAATTGCAATGAAAATTTGTCAGTAAACTGTTCTTGGCAAGATCTCAACCGATCTGAAGAAAAAAGCTGTACCCCACTGATATCTCGTCTTTGGTTTGTTTAAGTGGCTTATCACCCCTACATTTCATGACTTTAATGGCGGTTACCATTAACACACGCCCTACCCGGAGGGGAGGAGGTAATACGAGTCCTCTAAAAACGACTACGTGGGAGGCTATCTTCAAAAGGGTCAGACGAAGGTTTTCCTCAGTGGTTGTCTATGAAAGAAATGCCGTTAAAATCATTTGGGATTCTAACAAGATTTTAATGCAACAACACCAAGAAGTTGATAATTGATGGTTTAGCTCTTTCTTTTGCGCCTGTTACTGAATGATTTACCTATTACAGATTCTCTATGTGACAAATGATGACCCAAGGGAGCTAAGACATTAGCTGGCGTCATTTGTAGGGTCACTTCAAAAAATTTCTGGGTTCAACCGCGTAGAGGCAACTCCTTTTTCCCGTCTGCATGCATGCTGTAGTTTCTTAAGTAAAGGCACGATTGCTATTGGCTTCGTTTTGATTGTTTGAAAAAGCGGCGTGTTTTCTAGACTATATCAAACTAGTCCAGTGAGTTGTAGTAAAGCGAACCTGTACTCTCGAAGAACGCGTTACAATCTCAATTGCAATATGCTGTATAATATTTTACCAGCTTTCAGGAAAATCAGTCTGTACCTAAAAATTTTCTGTTTTCGATAAGCTGATTATTGATTTTCCAGACGCCCGTTGTACGTTTCAACTGGCGCGTAATTTCCGGTTCCCATCCTTTCCATTAATTGGATGCGCATTCTTACTGCGCATAATTTCCCACGTCAATAGTAACACAAGGAGGACATACACATTCTGTGACTATGGCAGCACAGCCACGGACTGACCTTCAACATTAAGAAGACTTGGTTTAACATATCATCATGAGATTCGTTGGCAAAGTCTTCTGTAATAAAGGATTATCACCAAACACAAACAAACTGACAGCGTTGCATGCAACAGCAGAGGTGCGATCGTTCGTGTCATAACGAGCCAGAGATAACCGGATGTTAAAAAATGTGCTCGAGATGGTTGCTAAGGAGTGACGTCATAGGGCTGCTCTGAGGCTATCATCGATGGTGATTTGCGGTGTTCACTACAGGGGAGTGTTAACTATTTGATCACTTTTCTCTGTAAAAAATTAGAGGCGGGACTCGCTGTTTTGACATTTTAGTGGCGTGGATTATCTTACTGACAAGCGTGGGAAGAGAGTTTATTTTCGCGCTCGCTCTCTCTAGAGTTGAGCGAGCATGGAGGCTTTTGACCTTCATCGAGTGGATCTGTGTTCCGGCGACCCCGCTAAACAGTGGTTTCTGTTGAATTCAGTGATATGTGGTGGTAAACCAAGTAAATTTATGGCTAGATGCCCTTTGGTTGAAAGTTTTCCGTCGGAGTTTGCAGTAATCCCAGTGACCGATATTAAAGATGGCGGGCTCCCTGATCGGAGGGTTTGCAAAGGAGAAGTCGCTTTTGTTGCATCGTTATTCGGCGTTATATCTGCAATACTTCGGAAAACGTTCAAAGAAAGTGAACGGGACAGTTACGTCTGGTTGATGAACACGATTAACGCGCTACAGATTGGCGTAGATCAGCAACCAAATCCAGCCGCGCCATCAGTGGCCCAAAATAACACTGAAAATAAGCTTAAAGTGCCCATATCGGAAATTTTTTTATTTTCTTATCTGAATCTAAACATCATCCTAAGAACTTCAGTGAAAACATTTTTCGATTTGCATAAAACGCCAATTTTTTATGAATTTTATAAGACGTTCAAATTTGCCGCCATTTTGGCCCACCATTCGCATTAGTCTCCTCTCGGTTTAGCAAGAGCTGTGACGTAGATTCAGGAACACGTGACTTCAGCCTTTCTCTGGATCTCACTGAAAACAAGTCGCGGTATTTCTGCACGTTTCTCGAAAGTGCCGGAAAGATGTGTTGCAGCGAGGTTTGGAAACATCAAAGACGAAGCGAATGGAATAAGCATGCACAGGATTCCTTTCTTTGGCACCACATGCCCGCAAAGACTGAGGAGGCGAAAGAAATGGATCGATTTTATGCTGAAGCGCAGGAAGACGTGGACGCGTGCCTGGAAAGACCTCGTCCTTGTGCTCGATGGACTTCAATGACGAGGATTTCACAAGGCTGATGACTCCAGGTTTAAACTTAAAACGTGAACTGAAGTAGGATGACATCGCGTTTGTGTTTATCCTTTAAAACAGCTAAGCGAAAGGAAGACGAAGACCAAGAGCCACCTTCGAAGAGGAGCAGGGAAAAGCGAATGGTAAGCCTTCGATGCTGAATATTCACACCCGCTTGTGACATTCTAAGCGTTGTAACCTTCTGAGGTTTATAGTTTGACCTCACTGCTAACTCAGTCGCAAGTTTTATAAAATATGGCGTAATTGTTTTGGTATATATTCTCATAGATCGTGAGATCCGCGAAGTTTCGAGACCAAGCTCTCAAAAAATACTAGCACAAATGCTACCACTGATGTAAATAGATCGATGCGAGAACAGTCGCACTCGGCGAACACAGAAAACATTGTAAACCACGATGTAGATAGGGTAGATAAAGTGCAGCAAGAATTCAACGAGCTCAAACAAATATTGTACACACATGTGTTGCAGAATTCTGCAAACAATAAAAATGTTGAAAAGTATAACAGCGTTATCTCTGAAAACCTAACCACCACAACGGGGGTTCAAAATAAAAAAGGGCACAAAACAAATAACAAGCGCAAAGAGAGCAGAAAAAAATTGGCTAAAAAACGGATTGAGACACAAAGAGAAAAACACGAGAAATTCATGAAGAATTTCAAACAAACAACTTAGCGACAGCCTGTTAGCGTTATTTCTAAAGGGCTCAAATTTGTCCCGACACCGGTGACAGACACGAATTACATTAGACGCCATTCGAACATTTCGCAAGACGTATGCGCGTAAAAGATACAATGGATTTCGTAAACTGTGGGACAGTGACAAAAAGGAAATTAACCTGTTCATTGGACAAGCTAACAACTTCCATCTTACAATTAAATTTACGGCCGAAATTTCAGAGAACGAGACAAGCTATTATTATCACAGTTCAACACGTGTACTTCCTGTAGTTCCGCGAGAACAATGTCTCTAGTCAGCGCTTCCCAATTGCCTTCGAGTTCCTTGCAGCAGTAGCACTCGCTGATATTTGCTAGCAGATCACGGTTACAGTTACCACAAGTACATCTACATCGAAAATAATTCGTTCGAATGTATGTGAGTACTTGGCCATAGTTTTGACAAATGATAATGAAGAGCGCGTATGCAAAATGCAAGATGAGAACTTAACCATCCACTAACACGCACTCTTTTCTCCAAGCGTTTCGTTAAATCTTCCTCGAGTCGTCGCTTCTCCTCTTGTGCCTTGCGATATCGTTTTAGCCATTCTTCGTCGCTATCGGCTCGTCCGCGTACGGTTCGAGTGTATCATCATCTTCACACGTATTACTTGTTTCGTGGACGCCATCTATCGCCTCGACTTCGACGCTTTCAAATTCGTCCTAGCTGCTTTCTTCAGCGGTTTGCTCACTTTCCGTGTCAGATAAGTTTTCTGCCATGGAATATACTTATTTGGAGCTAAGTTTTTCCTTCCTACCGGTGAATCTGACGATTTTCTTTCTGCCGCGAATGTACTTTACTGAAGGTCAACTGAGTGCATAGACTCGAGAGTTCCTGAATGTACGTCACAGACGATGTCACGTGGCCCTATTGTGAGCCCGTCGGCATTCTCATCAGCGGGGCGGGTGGACCGCAATAAAATAGGATTTTAAAGATTTTTATAAAATAACTAACATACTACGCGCGTTCTGATTGGTCAATAGAGTTGCCAAACCTATGTACTATTGTACCGGTAAACTCCCGCTGCTCTCCCGCTGGAGATTTCTCGATAATGGCCGACGAGCGCGACGAAAACTTTCCGAACTTCGACATATTGTCAGGCTTTGATGTGCTTTTGCCGCACAATAAAAATTCGGAGCCAAATTCTAAAAAGGAGAGCTTAAATACTGAGGCAGAAGAAGAAAGGTCGAGCAAAAAGAGAAGATTTGCCGATGTGGAAAACGAAGAACTTGACTCGATCGTCGAAAATGCACAAGCCAAAAAAACCAAGCAGGCAACACAGTGGGCAGTTTCCGTATTCACAGGTTGGTTTTAATTACATGAATAATCTTTTAGCCTGGCTTTTCACTGAAACTGTTATTTTATAAAATAAACGGCTCAAACAGTATTGATAAACTGTACAAAATTTGTAATTTATTGAAGGTTATGCCAAAGTCAAGTTGTTTACAAATAACTTGAAGCGTTTAAAACAATATAAAACCGACTTCAACCCGAGTACAAGGTATTTGATATTAACTGCTCAAATCACAATTCCTCTTTCTCTGTTCACCTAGAGTGGAGTAAACAAAAGGTTATTGGCGTAAGTCTGGCGGAAATGGCGTTCGAAGAGCTGGACAGGAATCTACGCCGAAGCAAGAAATAAAGAAGGCGAAAATTACAGCCGTGCGACTCTTCTGTCAATAAGAAATGGCATTGAGAGATATCTAAACACACCACCACACAGTTTAGGAATAAGGTTCACTCACGACCCACGTTTTGTCCTCTCAAACCAAATGCTTGACGCCAAAATTTAACAGCTTAAGCAAGAAGGCATGCAAAACACCATGCACAAACCAGCAATAGAAAAGAAGACCTGGCCAAGCTCAAAACAAGTGAAGTTTTTTCACTCACCAAGCCGCTGTCCGCTAATTTCATCAGTAACTGCTATCTGCTGATAAAAAGCATTCTTTCGCCAAGGCATTAACCTTTTTTAGCCACATTTTTGTGAGAGTTAGACAGTAATTTAACTTAAAAAACACTTTCATTCATTCGCTCAAACTGCGATGCGTCCTTCGGCGATTCAACAGGTTTATGCTCAAAATAGATCCCGATTTGTGATTGGTTCTCCCGCCTTACTGATGAATTTGAAGAGAATAAACAACTTGATCAAGTTACAAAATAAAAAGCGCCGATTTCTAAGTGTTTTTGTCTAAGTAGTTATTTCATAAAAGCAATAGACCGCACTTTGCAGAAGTTTACCAGCGTAATAAAACCACTTGGGATGTTGGGAGTACACTCGAAAAGCTTGTAAATCACTCGCCTGCGGCTCGTGATTTACAAGCTTTCTCGTGTTCTCCCAACATCCCGCGTGGTTTTATTACGCTTGTAAACTTCTGCAAAGTGCGGTCTATTGCTTAAGTAAAATTCATAAAAAATTCGCGTTTCATGCAAATCGAAAAATTTTTTCTCGGACTTTCTTCGCGTAATGTAAAGATTCAGATGAGAAAATAAAAAAAATTCCGTTATGGGCACTTTAAGTTTAATGCTTCGTCTAATCTGCTTGAGAGAATCGAAGAGGAAAATTTCAAGCTGAAGGCTGAACTTGAAGATGCTGTTGCTCGCCTTGAATCCCTTCGTCAAGAAGTTGAAACCTTTAGCCATGGTCAATCCACCACGCGTTCACAGTCAGAAGAAGGTACAAGCGATGTGTGGACCTTGATCAGCGATGTTCGTGAAAAATACCAGTTACCCCTCGCGTCTGCAATCGCTGGTCAGGTCCACAATCCCGAAGTGGAAAAACTGCTTAGCGAAATTGCGGAGGAGTTAACGGCGAAAAAGGGTCCAAAGCAAGCTTTCGAGACTATGCTTGGTGATAGCGTTCCCCACTTCTTTCAGTCCCTTCGTGTGCCCGACTGGGTTTTGTTATATTTCAAGTTACAAGCCAAGATCCCAGACCAAGGCTGGCAAACTTTGTTAAGCCTCACACACCTTGGACGCACCGGGGTAAGTTACAGCTTATTTTGGCAAGATAAATTTATAGTTTCTAATTTATATGTCTTTATATGTGGACAAGTTCAAACATTAAATTTTTTCTTTGTGTGTGCGTGTGCGAGAGAGAGAGGAAGATAAAGGCCTTTTAATGTGGAAGTGGGTGGGGCATCGGATTTGTGTGCTTTCTTCACTAATTTGAAAAGTATATGCAATAACAAAAAATATTGATGTTGGTTATTTGAATCTGGAGCAACTACAGAATACAGGCCACTTTGATCCAACTCATTTACATGTGTCAGAGGCTTTTGTAGAGCAAATATATGTTGTGGTTCAATTTTAACCCTGGTTAAAATTTTTAAAATTTTTTCTTCCTTTGTTTTAAACTAATTATCATATTACCACGCATTACCATACCCAAAAACAAAGGGAGAACCAAGGATAAAGGATAAAATTGGACCACAACATATATAACAATGGAAACTATGGCATAGGTTGCACTAAGCAAAGTTTTGCGAGAATTTTTGCAAGAATTTGTTTACTTTGCAGTCGAAATCTGTCAATGAGACACTTTTCCTAGTGCAACCCTAACTTTTATGGTTTGGAAAATTTTTGGAAATCGGCAAAAACATCAAAGGCACCGTAGTGCTTGGTTGGGGCAGGCAGATTTCGGAAAACTCGGGCTTAACAATAGGAATCACAGCGAAAACTGTCATTACGTATATACTTGTCACTGAACAGCAAACAGAAAATATGCAATAAAATTAAACAGCGCGCAAGATCTCCTTAAGTTCGCGTTCTATCTTTAACATGGACAGACTTGGATTTTATAATTATTATTACTCTATCTATTATTTTATAATAATTATTACTTGTTTCCGGAGCTCGTCAAATTTAGCAGACCAAGTTTGTCATCTTCTTCTGCTGAGGAAAGACGGGTGTAAGCGTGCTAGTCAAACGACGAAGAAACAATGTTGCTAAGATTATTGGCCGAAAATTTTGACCAAAGATTTTTTAAGTTATGCAAAGTGTCATTACTGACATATTTGTTTCACCTAGTGCAACCCTGATAGTTGAAAGCAAAAGTTTACTTTCCGGTTGCGGTTTCAAATTTTCTGTGGTTTCTTTGCCGGCAAAATATCAGGGAAGATGGTTATTTTAGGCTGTGAAAACATGTTTCCTCCCAGAAGAGCAGGATAATTGATGTAGATGTTGTTGACAGGATGGCCAACACATTAAAAATCTGCACCAATTTAAAAACAATGAAAATGTTTCACACTCATTCTTATTCATATGAGGATGAGAGACCCCCCAAAACAATTGTGACTAACTAGTTTGCAATGTTCTATGTGATTATCTTTCAGTTTTGTTATGACAATTTCATCTGCATTTTTTCCTAGAATAATACTGACATCCCAGTCCTTCTCAATAAAAACCAAATCAAAGCAATTAGAAAATTGATTTTTGGTATTGTGAGGAAGGCAATGGGTGTCAGGCCTCTCCCAGATGGTGCTCCCCGTGGATTTCAGGTTAGCCTTTCAGCTGCTGTGGCCTGGGCTGCGAGGGAGACCAGACTGCACCAACCTGACCAGGAAATGCTGGAAGTCAATTTAAAACTTGATGGAAGACCCTTTTTTGGTAGGTGTTGAATATTAAACTATGATTGCGGGTAAAATATATATCAAGTATGACATATAAATTTAAGATAGAAAATGTAACACAGTTACTCGAGTTTCACGCACAAGCGATCATCAGACTGTACCATTGGAGTTTGTAGATTGTACATTGTTTTTTTATTTTTTTTTTTATTTGACAACTGATGCAGCCATTTTGATAATGCCATCTACCGGTACATGTAATCATCATCGGATATCTTTCCTTGACACATGTTACTCTGCTTAAGACCTAACTAAAATACCTGTAGTTGTTTGGGTCATTTCAAGAAGCCAGTGCAAAAAAACCTGTGAACAAGTTGATACAATAAAGCCTGTTACTACTGTTATGTTTTAATTTTATTATTTATAGTCATAATTTTTTTATGAGTTCAGTGATGGGCAAGCATCCTAGTTGCTTTATGCCAATACAGGCAACTTTTTTTTCCCTTCTAGCATGGAGACTACTGGTGACATGTTTTGTCCCAGCCTATGTATCTAGTAGTTATTTAACTCTTTGAGCTTTTATTAGAAATCAATTTGAATTTCAGTTATGTTTTTGTGCTTCTGTCCCACAACAGGGAGGCAACAAGTCATGATTGGTATTGTCCCTGTGAATGTCCATCATGCTTCTAGTGAGAGTTCCAAAAGTGTCTATCCCATTGCCATAGCTAATTGCAAGGCAAACAGGTGGGCTTTGATAAAGTCATGGTGTTTAATCTACCTTAATTTGGTCATAAAAATAAGAGTATTTCATGGTCGTTTTACTTTACAATATTTTGTCCAATTTGCCTTTAAGTGTTAGTCAGAATAAGAAAAACGATAGGCTACAGGTACTTACTGGATGTCTTGTATTAGGTAAAGAAGGGAAGACATATCATTCATTGTTTGTTGTTAAATTAAAAGGAGTTCTTATTCTCATTTGGTAGGAAGAATGTGGAAGCCTTGATAAAGGATCTGAATGCCCAAAAAAATGCCATAAAAAAGAATGGTATTACGGTTGATGGAAGACACTTTAAAGTGAAATTTACAGGTGATCTAGTGTAAACAGTTCTATTTTTTATACCTAGCCACCTGATTAACATTTCAAACTAGTTCAAATTTTGCAGACATTTCATTATCCTTTGCCTTTGGCCTTGTTAACCCGCTTTCCCGAAGCCTTCTTTGGTTTTACATAATTGGAAGGGATTTCATTGTATGAGAATGTGGATAGTAGGCTGTACCTTGTGTGTACCTTTTATAAGTTGAGTAAAGGTGTTGAGTAATTTCATTGACTATGCCTGTTTAATGATCTTAGCTACCCCTTTATGAAAATAGAATAATAAAAATTTAGGCAAGATTTACATATTTTTCTTCCTGTTTCAAATTTTATTACAGTCACTCTTGATTATAAAGCTTTGATAATGCTGATGAAACGAAGTGATGATCAGGATGACACTTTGGCTCCTGAACTGTGCAAAAGGGGTCTAGATACTGAGTGCTGCATCTTTTGCAAAGTTATAAGGGTATGTTATCATTAAATTGTGCGTAATAATTGTTATTATTATTATTATTATTATTATTATTATTATTATTATTATTATTATTATTATTATTATTATTATTATTGGAACGATGCTTTTAAAGCTAACATATACTTTGTCTTAGAAGTTTTGCCTTGACAAATAATATTATTGACTGAACACATAAATGTAATGTGTTCAAAAGATACCAAACATGGAAGCTAAGAATAAAGGATTTGCAAACTAGGTCAATTAATTATTTTTGCTGCCAAGGTACAAGGCCATACTAATTGTGTTCGGTTGAGATGTGCAGATTTCTGGCTGTCGGCGTTGTGCCCACAGTAGCATTATGGTAGCGGTAGCATTTTTGCACATGGCATGTGGTCTGTTTTGCCATGCAGTGAGACTTCATGCAATAGCTTGCTTCAATTGCTACAGTATGTTGAATATAAAATTATGTGCTTGTGGAAGTGTTCATCAGGGTCATGAATGTTTTGGTGACCTGTCAGAGGAAGGTATATCATTTTATGTATGAATGTACATGTAACAAAGATATTTCATATTCCATGTTCTTAGGGATGTGCCTGTCCAGGAGTTCCACGTGGTGAAGCCTGTGCTGAATGTTTTACAAAGAGCAAAGCAAATATTGGGGGGTAAGCTTTTTTGACATGGATTATGTTTAAAAGAACAAATGCCTTGTACTTGTTCTTTGTGACTGTCATCTTTCAGTTAGTAACCGGCAGTGATTCTTTTTGGTGAATAGGTTAGGCTTGATAACTGATATGTATCAGTTTGAAAACCACCTTTTATTAAACATTACTTTGAATCTGGTAATATTTCAGATGGACAGGTATAAGAGATGACCTCTTATTCCTTCTTGAAGAGGAACTCTGCAATGTTAACCTGTGTGCTCTTCATTGTAAGCTTCGGAACACAGAGCAGTTGTTGAGTTCACTGGGTATGTTTGCCTATGAATGTGACTCATTGAAACACTGCAATGCTGTTCTTTGTGAGTATGGGCCTGATAGCATGAAGGAAAAAGACCGGATTGTGGTAAAAGCAAAACCAGGGCAAGAAACTGGGATTCAAAAGCACAATATTCAAGTTGTTTCTTTCTCAGGTACATAGAAATACCAGTTGTTTATTTATGAAGAATTCAAAATAGCATTAAAGTTTAGTATCAACTAGGAACATGTCAATGCCATTAAGGCTTGTTGGTTAAATTTATCTCGTACTCTTTTGCCCATGCAATCATTACCAGCCATCTGTATAATAGTAAGCGAGGTACAATAGCAATCTCTTATTAATCACTAGTCTGGTTACATGTACATGCACATGTTACATGTTTGCATTCTCAATAAATTTTTACACATCAGTGTATATGTTAAAAGAAATGATTTAGAAATACATGAAACAAGAAATATGAGTGATAGGAACTGACGTTTCGGTGCATCTTGCGCCATTATCAAGGTACATAATTAATGATAAAAAGCGGTTTGTAAAGGCTAAGTTGAAGCTATGTTATGCAAATTCGCTTCAACTTAGCCTTTACAAACCGCTTTTTATCATTAATTATGTACCTTGATAATGGCGCAAGATGCACCGAAACGTCGGTTCCTATCACTCATATTTCTTGTTTAATGTATATGTTGTAGGTTAAAATGAATCCCAGGTTAAAATGATTTCAACCTAGGTTGATTTTCCTTTGTTTAGGTTGGGTAATTTACATCTGAAACAAAGGAAAATACAAAATCAACCTAGGTTGAAATCATTTTAACCTGGGATTCATTTTAACGTTCAACATATATACATAGGACATATCCCTGCTTCTTTTTTTTATGTGACCAATTAAATGTTGATTGTTTAGGCTGTTTGAATAAGGAAGAACCATCACTTCAAACATTATGAAATTTTGTACATGGCTTGTTTCATTCCCATTTTTAATTTTAATCAGCATCCCATTCTAAAATAAGTTTGCAATGATTCTGTTAAATTACTTGAAATGCTAGATTAATGACTATTTTCCTACACGGCAATATAACAGTTGATGTCCATTAGTGCTTTAACCCCTAAACAGTTATGCTGATTTATAAAAGTCATCTGATAACAAAAATAAGCTGCTTGATTTTCAGGAGCAACAGAACGTAGGTTTTTGGACAACATTGAGGAGATTGTTGATAGGTCACTGCCAGTTGAAAACTTGAGAAAGTTTTTCAGAGATGGAGATGTTGTGGAAACGTATTTGTTGAATCAGATAACATTCTGTGAGGAAATGGTTCAGGTATCATGTATCATTAATAAATATGTAGTAGGTGCCCTTTTATGGACTGATAAAAAATAGTGATAACCACTTGGCGTGAAATGGAAAATATAGTAATGGCAAAATGTTACTAAAGACAGTGGAGTGTAAACACTTCATACACAGTGTTTCCTGTTATCATAGAAACAACTCAAAAAAAGAGTTTAGGCTTGACCTCCTTTGAATTTGAATAAGCCAGGGGATAGTCAGGTTACTAGTTCCTTGAAAGTTATTGGAAAAAGAAACATGATGTTTCGTGAGACATGAAAATATAGGCAATGTTGTATATCTTTTCTGGTTCATCCAGGTTGAAGTCCTGTCATCTTTGTATGCCTGAGTGCTTCCAGGATATACAACATGGACAACTTTATGAATTGTGCTTGAAAATCTAGGCAAATGTTTTATATCTTTTTCTGGTTCATCCAGGTTGAAGTCCTGTCATCTTTGTATGCCTGAGTGCTTCTGGGATATACAACATGAACAGCTTTGTGAATTGTACTTGAAAATCTAGGCAAATGTTTTATATCTTTTCTGGTTCATCCAGGTTGAAGTCCTGTCATCTTTGTATGCCTGAGTGCTTCTGGGATATACAACATGAACAGCTTTGTGAATTGTACTTGAAAATCTAGGCAAATGTTTTATATCTTTTCTGGTTCATCCAGGTTGAAGTCCTGTCATCTTTGTATGCCTGAGTGCTTCTGGGATATACAACATGAACAGCTTTGTGAATTGTACTTGAAAATCTAGGCAGATGTTGTATATCTTTTCTGGTTCATCCAGGTTGAAGTCCTGTCATCTTTGTATGCCTGAGTGCTTCGGGATATACAACATGGACAGCTTTATGAATTGCACATGAAAATCTAGGCAAATGAGCACTGTAATATCCTTTCTGGTTCATCCAGGTTGAAGTCCTGGCATCACTGTATGCCTGAGTGCTTCTGGAAATTATATACAACATGGACAGTTTTATGGTATATACAAGAGAATCTAGGCAAATGTTTTATATCTTTTCTGGTTCATCCAGGTTGAAGTCCTGTCATCTTTGTATGCCTGAGTGCTTCTGGGATATACAACATGAACAGCTTTGTGAATTGTACTTGAAAATCTAGGCAAATGTTTTATATCTTTTTCTGGTTCATCCAGGTTGAAGTCCTGTCATCTTTGTATGCCTGAGTGCTTCTGGGATATACAACATGAACAGCTTTGTGAATTGTACTTGAAAATCTAGGCAAATGTTTTATATCTTTTCTGGTTCATCCAGGTTGAAGTCCTGTCATCTTTGTATGCCTGAGTGCTTCTGGGATATACAACATGAACAGCTTTGTGAATTGTACTTGAAAATCTAGGCAAATGTTTTATATCTTTTCTGGTTCATCCAGGTTGAAGTCCTGTCATCTTTGTATGCCTGAGTGCTTCTGGGATATACAACATGAACAGCTTTGTGAATTGTACTTGAAAATCTAGGCAAATGTTTTATATCTTTTTCTGGTTCATCCAGGTTGAAGTCCTAGCATCAGTGTATGCCTGAGTGCTTCGGGATATACAACATAGACAGCTTTATAATTGTACATGAAAATCTAGGCAAATGCTGTAATATCCTTTCTGGTTCATCCAGGTTGAAGTCCTGGCATCTTTGTATGCCTGAGTGCTTCTGGGATATACAACATGAACAGCTTTGTGAATTGTACTTGAAAATCTAGGCAAATGTTTTATATCTTTTTCTGGTTCATCCAGGTTGAAGTCCTGGCATCAGTGTATGCCTGAGTGCTTCGGGATATACAACATAGACAGCTTTATAATTGTACATGAAAATCTAGGCAAATGCTGTAATATCCTTTCTGGTTCATCCAGGTTGAAGTCCTGGCATCTTTGTATGCCTGAGCGCTTCTGGGATATCAAATATGGTAAAAACTGCTTTCAAAGATGTGAATATTGCGGAAATAGGTAAGTTATAGTGATTTTATCCTTCATTGGCTCTACGGTAATTAACATTAAACTGTTTCTTAAAATGCCAAAAACTGTTTTACACTGGTATACTCATTCTTCTCAAGGTTGGAGAGTTGTATTTTATGGTGATACGGTACTCTTGTTGTTCTTTATTATGCAGTTATACCAGTCATTGCTTAAAATCTAAAATTATTTTGTTGAATTGTTATAGCATTATACCCAGCTGAAGAATTCAGGAAAGTTTGGAAGGGATTGGGGAACACGTTTGGATACAATTGACATCAGCAGCACAGGTAAACAAACTTACTGAAAAATGAGGCAATGGTGCATGCATTAAGGCTAAACTTAACCCTTGAAGCCCCAATATACAGATCTGATCGTGTTTGTTATGCTACTAGCTGGGAGAATTTGTTTAAACATGAAGATATTATTTTCTCTTTTGTGGTTTTAGAAATGTACAAACTCATTACTCTTAATCTGCTTTGTCATTATTTTTTGTTTGTTTTTACTTGTTATCTTTCCTTTTTTGTCGTGCTCTGAAATAATATTAGCTTCCTTGCTCACTTCCACTGAGTATAAAAAAATATTTGTGACTTCCGTACTTATAAATTGGTAACAGAACAGACGGCAAGCCTACTTTCTTTAGTCTTATTGAACGAAAGGCAATTATTCTTTCAGTTTTGCTTCAGCGGGAGATAGAAAGAAGATTGGAATCCTGGTCTAAAAAACAGGAGGAGGTTGTTAATAAGCTGTCCACTCTCCGGAAAGACCAGAAACGTTTAGAAGAGGTCCGAAACTTCATCGCTGATTATCAGCTAGCCGCCTACAAAACTGTAAGCAGTTTCTTGGCTTCATATGTTGGCAGTGTTTTGGGGCAGGTCACTTTAACACATTTTGCCACAAAAGTCAATCATTACATGAGTTAGGTTCTTTGAATTATTCATATATGGCCGAAAAGGATCAAGGTTTTCTTATGTATAATGTACTGCCACACTCAACTTTCCCCTATAACATTATGGTACAGTTGCCCAGCCATAGGCCAGCCAATCTCAGCACAAGGAGCATGAACTATAGGTGAATAGGCTATTTTTATTTCTGTATAGAACATAAGTAACTTCAACGACTCCATTTTCCAACGTCTCTTTGCTTTCGGAATCAACCAAATAGTCTCACTCCCAGATGCTTTGCCGGCGGTTTATTGTCCCCGTAGATTTAACAGACTGAAAAGCCGTTTGTATTTCATTGCGTTATTGTTCACGGAGATGTGCTCTTCTTTGGTCTTCTTTAATGTATTGTCAATTGATTTCTGTTAAAGGTGTTCTGTAAGTGGCGTGACATTGCAAAGACGATGAGGGGAAAAGTGTTTGACGACGATATGGAAGAAGAAATCGATGTGTTCGACCTGGAGGTTGGTAAACCAATAAGTCCTTACGATTTGGCGCATTGGGTGCCTTAGTACTGTGCGATCCAACTAATTAGGGTGGTTTTCTTAACAGACCATTCTGGTTTGCTTTGTAACAGCAGGGTGTTCTCAAAGGTAAAAAATCGTCCATTGATGTTGAGCCGGGGAAGCGACTTTTAGTTTAAGAATATTGTTTTATTGCGCACTAAATCATTTTGCAGCCAGCAAAAAAAGTGCAGAGAATCAAGGACAACCGTGGTTGGTGAATACAAAACACTGTGTAGAATAGATGATCAGAGCGCGCTTTAGAAACTGGCCGCTGGTTTGGTATGTACTGACTATTATTGTTTTTCTATTTTTTTTTTATAGTGTAAGGAATGGGGATTTTGTCTCAGGGAGCTCTTTGGACTTGGCATGGGTACCGGTGATTACGGCCATTTAACCGTTGAACATGCTTCGATGTTAATGAGGAATTTTAGATCGTTACGGCACTACAGCAATCAAGGTTTCGAGGCGGCGCATAAGCTTCAAAAGCAGATTTTTAGCAGGGCAACTAACCATGATGGCAGTGGTGAAGCTACTTCATGTAAGTAATAAGTATATTTTGGGTGTTCGTTTTAAGACCACATTTCTTCTGTGCAAAAAGTTATCTAACGAAGTGAAAGAGCGAATAAAGTGCCATTGTAGTCTACATGAAAGAATTGGTTATCAAAAATTCAAATTGAAAGTTTGGATTGAAATTTTTATCTAATTATCGTGAATTCCAATATTTGTACCTTAATGAGCCATTGTTCTGTATAATTTCATATCAATCAAATGTTAGACGCAAAAAAGTTAAGGTTGCCTGTCGTTTCTTTCTTGTTTCAGTGAACCAGATACTAACTCATCATTACGCTGAGAAGCTACTATTCTTGAGGTTATGTTTCAGAAAGGCCAACCAATGTGCACTTAAAGGTGAGACTGCTTGAATACACCTTAGCATGTGGCTGTTGTTTACTCGCCAGTGGATTTGTTCATACATGATCTCGTAGATCCTCGACTGAAAATTATAGAACATGCATGCTCAGGATATTGTGTGCTCTACATTACCGTATATATTTTACGTTTCGTGTACATGTTACATTTCATTTGAAACCGAACAGTGACTTATCTGATCGGTGTTTCTGTGTTCTCAAATTCGTCCAGCTATTAGCAGCCTTTATTAGCCCCGAGCATGAGCTTTTTACTTAAACTGAGAACAAGGAACACGGTAGTTACTCTGGTAATAAGAGCAATACGTTTTAGTTATTTATTTAACTAGCAATTTGGGTAGCTCTCCTGTAATGGGAATTTATTTTTTAGTGTCATGATTTGTATCACCAAAATAATAATTGTTCAAGTTATTCCACGTGAAAGCAAGCCATATGGTGACATAACTCATTACGAGTTAAGGACAAACTGCTGAAGAGTACGAATAAGGATCTCAAAGCTTAACTACAAAATGACAGTTGTAACACACATCGCTCTACATAACGTGTTCCTGCTATGTGGCATGAATTGTTTATTAATTGCAACTCCGAAATTAAGAATGTTGTGGTATGTACTCGTAACCAGACTACCGCTGGCTAATTCCTGATTATACATGGCCATAATTCTCTACCCCACACCCTTCAATTTCATACTGTACAACACCAATCCGCCACATGCTATTAACTGATTGTGTTCTTTGTTGTTGTTGTTGTTCAGGAAAGAAGTTCTTCTTTAGAGGATGCGGCTGGCCAGATTCAAAGAGCACAAAGAGGTGGAGTGCATCACATAAGCACTGGGTTCAAATCATGGACGAACTTTTTACTGCTTTCCTTTCCAAAGACTATCTGACGTATGAGTACACCGACCATTTGTGCTGCAAAGTGGCAGATGAGGATTTGCCTTGCCTAGAGTACAACGAGACGTTCTGGGAGAACATCTTCAAGAAGAAGATGGCTGAACGCCAATTGGATGAGAACGAAACCCCACGTTCACGTAAGAGAAAAAAGACGGGCATACCGAAAAGAACTCGCCGAAAGTTGTTCAAGGCTGGGAAGAGAAAAAGAAAGCGCCGTAATCCGTCTTTGGTGCCTTCGTCCTCGTCCTCGTCCTCGTCTTGTTCTGCACTAAAGAAAAAGACTTTACCAGGACGTAAACCAAAGCCATCTTCATCGTCGACGCCACAGACTGAAAGGTTGAAGCAGGAGGAAGTCTTAAATACTCGGCGCTGTCTATTCAAGCCGAGCGAAAGGAAAAGGAAACAAGCGTCGCCTGCAACAACTCCGTGCAAGCGTAAGCCTCCGGTGACACCCACAGTGCAGGTGCCCTTTAGTGATGTGTTCTCTACCGGTTGCCCAAGAGAACAATTGCTGGCAGCTAAACTCCCCCCAGTAGACTGCAGCACAACAGTTCTTCAGAATAGGTTGTTGAGAGTTGCTGATGATTTCCAGTACACCGATGTTTCGAGTCTTAAGCAACGTCCACCAGCGTGTGTAACAAAAGCTGCAGTTACGCTGATTCAAACCGAGAAGGCAGCAGCCATTGAAAACGGGAAGACGATAGACCTGGACGAGGAGGATAGAGGGATCGGCGTTTCCATAGGTGCACTTGGAATTTTCTCTCGAGCTGGGCTGGGGCACCTTGAATGGCTTGCAGAAGTGGCCGAGATGCAGCTTAATGCAAAGGAAGAAGTGAACTGGATAATGGAAGCCCCGGACAGTTTGGACAGAGAAACCAGAGAAAGTATTGTCCAGGTGCTTCAAAAGTTCCCTCTCAACCATTTGGTTGCGAGAGAAGGTAAATACGCCGTTAATGTGCGAGCCTTCAGTAATTTGGCCTTGGAGAGGTACGTAGACGATACAGTGATTGACACAGCCTTGGCAAAAATTCACCGCCAGCTTAATTTAAAAGAGTCCGTGCTCTGTCTGCCAGCACATACTTTAGTCTGGCTTGACAGTGGTGATGAAGACTTTATCGGTGAATGTTTTCGAGAAATGTTGGCCGGTGTAAACCCTGATGCTCTCAGCTTGGTACTTCTTCCAGTCAACTTAAACGGCATGCATTGGGGTCTTGTGGTCATCGATCTCGTGACCAAACAAGCCTACTTTGACGATGGCCTTGGATGGACCTTCCCGAGAACATGGTATGTGCGTCAAATTGTGAAGGAACTTCAGTCGCAGTTTCCAGAGTGCGAGAAATTTCTTGCAGAACACTGGCCCATGTCGCAAACGTTTAAAAGATTTGGAATGCCGAGGCAACCAACTAATGGTCAGGTTGTTGGAAGCGGTAGCTGTGGCGTGGGCGTTATCCTTTCTGCTAAGGACTTCATGGAGCGTGGTACACCGGTTCCACCCTCCTGGAGCTTTAATTCAATGACTGTGCACAGAAAAGAAATTATGAAATTACTGTTGTCGTGTTCGTGAGCAAATGCCAGTTCTGTATTGTGTCATTAGATCCACAAGATATTCGGAAAGGTAGTCTCCTCTCTCAGTTGTGTTAAGAATCTTAGCGTCTGGATTGATCCTTAGCTACATGTAACTCGATTTTCACGAGAGTTTTTGAGTTTTTGGAGATGTCAGCTGAAGTTTATGCTACTCTTCTACTCTTATTCATGCTTTTATTACACGCGTTTGTATTGTTGCATTAGCTTATACTACAAAGAGTTTTAAAATGCAACACCTAGGGTCCTCTTTAGAGGTGCTTGTTACTTGCAAACTACTTCTCCAATTGCCTTAAAATTAAGTATAATATCCAATTTGAATTATTGATGTTTGCTATCAATTTCCACCCCTGTCTATGTTTCTAATTCTACTGGTTAAAAGACGATTAATTTTGTATTTAGTCGTATATCCAATGATAATATCCTACACCCAATGGTGCCTATCATGGCTCTAACAGCAACCCTCGATGAAGAACAACTCCAGTCACTGAGTCGTCACTACCTCAAAAAACCGGTTTTGATACGCGACAGTGTAAATCGCCCGAACATCAAACTTAACGTAGGCAGGTACACGGCAAAGAGACCTGTTAAGGAAGGTAGAAATTTGGTGTGGATGGATGTGGCTAATGAAATCCGTAGAATTAAGGAGTTGGAAGAACTATTCACAACGTTTGATGGCATTAGTGAAGACAAGCTGATTTCCTGGTTAATGGGTTCTATAAGAGATTGGATTGCTCGTCCAGAAATTCAGTCATCAATTAACAGCTCTAAAACCTTTGCCAAAGGCAGCACATACAATGGGAAATTGTTGTCTCGACAGTGGTGGCAAAGACACCTAAGGCAGCTAGTGAGCTTGGGGTTTATTGACATAAGCTTTCAAATAATACGCGCGCAAACATTTACTAACACCAGCAGAAAATATCAAGTTTCTGAGGCCGGAAAAATGTTTATGGAGAAACCACATAGTTTGAAAGTGGTGTCCCCTTATCAAGATCCTCTAGATTCTAGCAAGACGTCTGGTAACACCAAGCGGAAAACACACGCTGGTGGAAGAGGCATACACTATTTACCAAAAACAAGGAAAGCCATGAGTGCCTCTGACAATTGGCACAACGTTACCGAGAGACACCAATACGAGTTCCCAGGTTTCCAATCAGAAGGGCAAGAGATCGGTTTCTGCAAATCAATAAAGGATATGCAAGGGTTTGGATCGCACCAAAGAGTTCATTTCATGTGGGATAACAATCAGCTAACAAAACGGCACACCAACAGTCAGGTTTGTCAGATGCTTATAGACGGAAAAAACACGGAAGTTACCGTTAGACGTGCTCCTTGTGAAGGAGTAAAGACTTGTAATCAAGACGGATGCAATTATACCGTTTCAAACAGACAAAAAAAGAACAAGTGCCCCGAGCACGAAGGTACTCATGGATTGAAGAGTAGTGGCCCGTGCCCAGCCCATTTGATTTATATGTGGCCAACAAATGATGACGGCCGAAGGTGGGTTGGTGTAGTACCGGGGTTAAACCACAACCACTCAAAACCAGCACCACATCTCATTTCTCAAGAAACAAAGGGAAAGATAAAATCGGCCATGTCAAATGATAGCACTCTTTCAACGAAAGACTTACAGGAGGGTTATGGTGTAGGCTTAGTTCCCGCAGAACTATCACCTGCAGCCTCAAATCCAGAACGGTTGAGGAGGGAAAGGAAACGGGCTCTCAAAATTACAGTCGGTAGACAAAGGTCGATATTTCCAGTAATAAATACCGTCGTCTAGTGCGTGTGGCCTTTATTTGAAGGTACATATGCAAACAAACTCAGGCGACTACCCGCTACATCCTGGCAACAATGAGTCGAGCTGGTTACTCGATGATACCCTCTGAGTAGCTGTGATGATAAGCTACTCAGGTAATACCCTAGCCAACCAAAGAAGCGGTTGGCATAGGGGGGGACCAGGAAACCACAAACCCAATCCGGCCTTTAAGTCATTTGGAATAACGGCCGAACTTGGGTTTCATGTTTCATTCTATATACCGAAAGAAATACAAGAAACATAACTTTCTTAACATTTACATCGAATTTACAGTGCCACATACATCCATTTGAAGAAGATACAAGTTAAGGCCCGCCTTTTAACTTGTTAATATAACAAAAAAAACAGTTAAAAAGTAGTTTAAGCAAAATGCTCCCACTTCTCACTGCTCTACATTGGGGTAGCGTTGCTGGGCGCAGAGTCTCTGCAGAGTCCCACCATCACCGATCCACCCGCGCGAGGGAACTCTTAATAACTTAATAATACTGAAAACATTATATAACACGCGACAGCATCGTTTCCCCCTATATGAGAAACATTTTCTTAGATGTGCACGAGGCGCAGCCTCGTTTTGGTGCGAAGCTTGTTTTCGTCCTATAACGTCATAAAATTACTGTTTTCATTAACAACTATGGCAGAGGTCTTGAACTCGTGGATTTCTTGACATATTTTAGGTTGATGTCGATTACATCAAGGATTTTCTTGAAAATGTTCATCTTAAAGGGATACTGTCACGGCGATTTTGTTATATTTTCGTCAAAATGGCTCAAATATTTGACAAAGAACTTTTTTTCTAACATGAAATTGCTGTTAGAGCACCGGGAAGGAAAATATCAAGGGATTTTCCGGGGAAGAACAAACTATAAGCAGTTTTTGACGACTTCTCCACAATACACAGGAGGAACTTGAAAAAATTGGCCAATTTTTTCAAGTTGCAATCCATTCCCATCCTAGCCATCCCCAGCAAAAGATAATTAATACTAGTTTATGTGCATTATTAGGGTTATTGTTAACAAAACTGAACCATTATTTTGACGATTCCATCGATTCAAATATCTTTTTGGCTATTCAAAGTAACAAAAAAACCGGTGACACTGCCCCTTTAAGGGGGAATACGCCTAAACGCCATTTTTCCGCCACTTGACATGGCTTTATGGAAATATCTCGCTCACTTTTCAAGGAATCCAAAAACTCTTTCATCATCCCGTGAATCTGTGTTGCGGGGTAGTTTGCGAATTTTTGGGTGATTTTTGGGTATGTTTGGGCGGAGTATTCCTCTAAGAGGATTGGTCAAATTAAAAGAAATAGGTAATTTATGGAAGTTAGCCCACTAGCAACCCGGGGTGCTTTTGCGTGGATACCAACTCTCTCAGTGTTGTTGTTCCAAATATCTTTTTCTTTATTCTTTCTCTTTTTTTAAAACCTTCAAATTTCATTTAGGATAACGGCCGAATTTGGGTTTCCTATTATATTCCGAACGAAATCCGGCCGTTACTCTTTTGGGATAACGGCCGAATTTGGGTTTCCTATAATATACCTAACGAAATTCGGCGGTTAAGTCAATTGGGATAACGGCCGAATTTAGGTTTCCTATTATATTCGAACGAAATTCGGCCGTTAACTCATTTGGGATAACGGCCGAATTTGGGTTTCCTATTATATACCGATAGAAATTCGGCCGTTAACTCATTTGGGATAACGGCCGAATTTGGGTTTCCTATTATATACCGATAGAAATTCGGCCGTTAACTCATTTGGGATAACGGCCGAATTTGGGTTTCCTATTATATACCGATAGAAATTCGGCCGTTAAGTCAATTGGGATAACGGCCGGGTTTGTCTAGGTATATAGTATTAACTAAATTGTATTATCATTCTTTGTACTGATCGAGACTCGGCCGTTAACTCATTTGGGATAACGGCCGAATCCGTATCGGTATATAACAACCGAAAAAGTTAACGGCCGAAAAATGCTTGCTATGTACCGAACAAGGTTGAGGCTTATTTCGTTATTATCAAAACACTCCATCGATGTCACATATTGACAGAAGCAAAGTATTTTAGCTCGGTGATGTTAATTTACTTTCACGGTGTTCAAAAACCTTTCAATTGTGTAAGTTTACACAAGCTGATATCTTTGGATTACTTGCGAATATTTCCACTTTTACCGTTTTGATTGATTGATTGGCGTTCAAAAGAGATATCTCTCCCCCTCCAAAAACAGAATGGATTATTTTTCCCATGTTGTGAAAGATAAACCAAGAAAATCGGAGCCTAGTTTCAAGAAGGCGTTGTTGAAAAAGCCCTCCTAAAGAATAATTCCCCAAAACCAAAACAAACTACATATTAGGTATCGCTTTCCGGTTCCCGCAGTTACTTTTCAAATGCGTCTGGTTTAAAGATAGAATTTAATTAAAATCACGACATAAATAAATGTTCACGCTTAAGGATTATAACACATTCGCGTAAAAATTGACGCCCCACGTCAAACAGAAACGAGTATCATAAGCGATTCAATTACACTGGAATGTTCAGAGTGGCTAGATATCATGCTGAGATTGGTGGCAAATTGCCCCCTATCTCAGCGGGATCCAGAGGTCTTATTGTGGTTGCTAAGAGCCTCTGGCTCGTTATGCCTCACATGCAGGAGGCTTGGTGTATGCCGCTAGAAGTGCGGTACTGGAAAGCAGCACAAAATTAAGGATGGCAGCACCATCACTAGGACGACTGCGCAGGTTTTCAGAAGAAGGTTCCTGTCTGATACTAAAACGACTGAACTATACGTTTCGTGCAATTGAAGTTGAAAACAATACAACATTTCACTTGGAAAACATACAGCACTGTAGAGAGTGAGTAAGTAGATAGGTAAATAATTAAGTGCGAACCAGTCCATATAGCAATTAAAAGACTACTCAATTTGGACACAATTTAAAAATTATGAGAATACAGCAAGGGAGGGTGGTTTTAATTCGATTGACATGGGAAATCATTTAAAAACTTTAAACATTTGTCCCCCACGTCTAGACTATAATATGTTATTGTTTGAATAGCAAGTCAACCAAACCGAAAGCAATGCAGCTCATAACAATGACACGGTAACATAATACTAAAACACACTGTTTTAGCGAGATCCTTTTTTTTCTGAACAGTTAGCTGATTAACTTGGAAGGTCAGTTATCTGTGATACAAAACTTGATGCAATGACTAACAACTTAGGTATCTTCTTTATGTCAACGGTTTGCTTGTAAATCTTCAGCGAGAACGAACGAAATGGAGTGGAAATCCTGAACATGCAAAAGGCAAACTAACCTGAAGCTTACTAAAACCAAGCAAATCAAACGTGCACTGCTGTTTAATCCGTGTCTTTTATAAAAGATCGCAATAATGCCTGGTCTGGAGAGACATTATTGGTTAAAAATAAAGAAGTTCTATCTCATTACTTCCTTCGTGTTTCATTGCTTCGTTATAGACTGACTGGGAAAAAAGTTAACAGAATTACCGCTTTAGCCTATAGCCTGAGACTCGTCGCATGCACTTCAGTCTCGTGCGAGAAGCGTCCTGACGGTGTTTTCCGAATATTTATCCGATTCATACTAACCTGAACACGACAAATTCAATATGAAGAAAGCAAGAAGGACACCACCAACCATATTCTTGTAGATATCATTCGGTTCATGAACTGTAGCCGCACTATTAAAAATTGAATCAGTTAAGCAATTTCCGCGTTTTGCAAACGGAAACACATTTATCTAAACTTTGACCTAAGTTGCGGAGTAAAGTGTCACACTGTCATTTGAGCATTACGAAAGCTGTCACATAAAAACGAAAATAATAAGGACTTGCATGCGGAAAAATGTTTCCAATTTGAAGGTAAAAATTCAAATGATTTTCGAGTAAAAATTGTTCGCCTGAACTCCTTTGGAGGATTATGTCATAATCTTCCTACTCGACTTTTGTTCAGACTTTCATCTAAATTCATTGTTTGGAAGGTTTTTTTGTATAGTCTCACTTTTTAATTTATTTTTAATTTATTTATTTATACAGGAAATCTGGTTTAGCATAGCTAGTTTAATCTTAGTAATTCTTTAACTTCAATTGATTTTGGGCAAACTGAGAAGATAGTTTCAGAGAAACCGGAAATCTAAGATGATGTATCCAATATGGCATTTAAGGGTTAGAGTTCCTCGTTCCCAGGGTTCTCTCTTCTCCCTCCCTCGAAATAGGATCGAGGGAGAAAGAGAGGGGATCCTGGGAACGAGGTTGTGTAAACATATGACATATGACCTTTACTTCATGCCCTATCTCGTTGAGGATGTAATGCAAAGTGCTATCTGTTTGTGATAAATTGTAACAGAAGAAAAACCCAAGAGGAGCTCCATTCATCCTCCCAGCCCCGATTGGTCCCGATTGGGATGTGAGTTTGTTTTATGAAGGCAGGGTCTCAGACTGCCAATGTTCCGGAATTATGCAACTCTTTATTTCCAGTACTTAAATTTGATGTGCAGGTTTGTTATTTTTGGAACTTTGTTCACAATTACCTAGATTTGACTATTTATACTGTTAGGCACTGCTGCCGGGGATATTCCATACACATTCATACAGGATCAAGTCCCCGTGGGAGATTCAATCCTTCACTGACTTTTCCGCATACCAATTTGTAAGGAAATGGTTCCCCTTTCACATATAGTAGATAAAAGAGTGTGACTCCATTTCTCCATTTCGCGTAAAAATTTCTGTCAGGAATTTTTGCCCAGTTGTTCCTACGTTATTAAGTTCATAATAAAATGCGAAATTATTAAATTTTCGAAGTATTTTGATTAAGGATAAGGCGTGCCTCTTTCCTTTTCTTTCAGTTTTGTACCGTCGACAGCCTCAGCTGATTCAGGATGTGACAGTTTCCTCCTTCCCGTCCAAAAATACATCAGCAAACAAAACAAAAGAAAGAACGACACGAATATAACAACAGCGAGATCGATAGTGATTACTATTTCGCTCAGCAGTAACCAGAAAAGCCGATTAAACTGGAGTAGAGTACCAAATTCTCCTTTAGCAAAGAGTAGCTTTTTCACCAACTAGAACTAAACCATGACTCGTGTATTTATAGTTCTCGGTTTTCTGACAAGTCTTTTGTTTTCAGATAATATTATGTCTGGTAACTGCGTCTTCGTTGCCTCGGAACACTCCTTTCATTTTAGTTTCCTATTGTTCTATATTTTTTTTTAGCTCTACTCGACCTAAATTTTAAAACCACAATTTGTCTACGGAGCTCCGTGTTTCCAGAAAACGTAAAGTGCTATTAATAGCAACAGACCCTACGCGACTCTATTTCAATATTGTATTCATCCGCGGTTATAGCGGATCATTCAATGAAGAAAGGCACGTAACTTAGATTAAGCAAAGTGAAAAATTATCAATTGTCTATCTGAGTTACTAAATAGACAAGACAAAGGTAGACTTCAATTTAGACAGGCTACAAGTACAGTTAAGAAGTATCAAATTTCTTTTAGCTTTTAATATTCAAGTCACGTAAATGCGGAAAAATCGTTCAGCCGGGCTGAATGTTGCTGAACGGAACTTTGTACTAGCGATGATTCGTTCTCCACTGTGTGCTTCCAAACTAGAATCTGGCCTAGCTTATTATCTCTTTCTTTGCACTGTACACACCAGTTTTAGAAATCAAACACAATTGACGTAAAGAAAAATTGTGTGAGAGTGTGATTGTGTGTGATTGAACTTAATTGAACCTTAATTGTCTGTTCCCAAATGTAGGTACAAGCTCAATCGCACTTGTTACTCTGTTATTTTAATGACATCAACACTTTCTTTTAATTACTGTGCCATCAAACCTAATATATATCAAAAGCTTGGTTTGGTTTGATTGCGCAAAATTTTTACTGAGGCTCTTATTTTGTTCAATTACCAAACCCAATCACACAGTTGACTGAATTTGATTGTGTTTGATTGAGTTGAATAATCGTGTTTATTATTACACAGTGACATTCTTTTTTTCCTGTTAAAAAAAGTTAATATTTCAGGTGATGCTGATTCTCACGGCGTATTACGTAAAAAAAGCAAATGCAACTTTAAAATGCAATGATTTTACAATAGCTACTAAAATGCATTGAAAGCATTGGCTAAATGCAGCTGACATTATATTAAATTGTATTCAAGTATAATGATGGGCAAAGACTATTAAAGGGAACCACCACTCTTACAACAAGTTGACGTTAAGTCGA
Source organism: Pavona decussata (assembly GCF_977016875.1). Taxonomy (NCBI): domain Eukaryota; kingdom Metazoa; phylum Cnidaria; class Anthozoa; order Scleractinia; family Agariciidae; genus Pavona; species Pavona decussata. The sequence continues at coordinate 125,830 of NW_028145706.1, forward strand.
TGAGAAGTAGTATCTAAATTTTCAAAGCTGGGAAAGCATTAAAAATATTATCGCCAATTTTCACCTTTAAATTTCCAGCGCCCCGCCATTTTACTTTTATTCGTTTCGTATAGAATAATTTAGCAAACGTATGATGTCATGGAATCCAAAATGGCGGCGCGCAGAAAATTTAAAAACGAAAACAGGTGACAATAAAATTTAATTTTTAGAAGTTCTTAAACTAATCTTTAAAATTAAACAATAACCAATTTTTTAAAGGTGGACGTTCCCTTTATAACTATCTATGCATTCTTTCTTGGCTCCGTGTCTAAACAAACCTGGATTTCTGGCCTAATACATCTTCTAAGCAATTGAGGAAATCTTTAGCAAAGTGCTCTATCCACCACTTTAGTACATTAGTATAGAAAATGTAGAAAAATCCAGCGTTGAATATATACGTTCAAGATATCTGGTACATTGAAAATTATGTCGTAAAATTGCATCGTAGCAAAATCGATGCCAAGCTCCGCAAATGAGTCCCAGATGAACTCTGCATTTTAAACAACCAGGTCCTCAACGTTTGCGTACAACTTTGTGTCATACATGTTCATATTGATATACTTCTGCAAAGACAAAGAAAAAATTCTTGTTATCTCACAATCGTTCTCACTATCAGACTACAACTGTAAAATTGCTGAATGTGTTTGCGATTACAGAAAACGCACATGATATGATACACTAATAAAGCTTTTTAGGCGAAAACAATTATTCCATTCAATTATTCCTTAAGACCGGTTTTTTTAATATATATTTTGACAAACCCTTCTTCAGTTTTGTTACCTTATCATCTCAGTTCTTGATTTGTTTAAGTCAATAAGCAAATGATCAGAAATCAGGACATTATTCCCACATCATGTAACGTATTTTCTGCCGACTTACGGGTAAAGAAGACCTTTTTTGTTAAGGTTTATTCCATCTAAAATGTTACTTGCATCTAAAATGAAGGGTTAAGTAGACATCTTTCAAATGTTTATTTTCTTCAGCTAATACCTTATTTTCCTTATCCATTTTTTTCAGTTTGTTCCTCAAATCCACAAATGTTGGTCTTGCATCGGGTTCTTCCTCCCAGCACATCATCATGATTTTATATCTGTCAGGAAAAGCATATGCCTTAATACTTGAAACTGCCCAACGTTAAGGAAACTGTTTGGTTAATGTTAATAGTAATACGAAATGGTTGAATGGATGTAGAACTCTCAACTTGAAATCCTTACCGGCTGATCAAAACATTTATAGAGTTACTGTCGTAAAAGGTGTGAGATTACAAAAAGGTTACTTACATCTCTTGTTATTGTTTGGTTTTGGATCCCCCCTCCTCCAATATTCTTTTACTTTGAAAGCGGTCTTCTTTTGCAACAGATGAGATTAACATTTACTTATAACCTGTGTAATTTTGGTGTGCAAAATATGGCCTTTATACAACGTTGTTTATCCTGAGAATGCTTTAAAAATTAAATGCCTCGCCTTACTTGCTTAAAATGTTATTTAACAGTTATTCCAAAGGCGTGCGTTGAATATGAGATGATAGATAGCCAACGAGGCGCAAACCGCCGAGTTGGCTATAATCGTCTCATATCCAGCAAGCGCGAGTGGAATAATTGTTTTATTAAATATTACTAGATCTTGCCGATTTCGCTTTGTAAGAACAACCAGAAGACAATTCAATGGTCGCTGTTTCTCAGGCATAGTATAATGGCTCTTATACCATGGCCGTTGAGCCAATAAAATCCCTGGAATTGCATTTTACAATGATCCAGTTTTTAATAACGGTATCATCTTTAACATATAATGATAACTGTTAACAATTAATTGCGTTTAAAGTTACAATTCATCATCCAGGTGTTGTGGTTTAGGCATCCTGTATCCTTGCTGAAGTAAGCTTGCAATTTTCCTGCTATCCGTCCGTGGATACGGTGAACCACCTGGAAAACGAACATTTTCCAGCAAATCATCGACCATCATAATACATGGATGTAAGGTCGATTTCTGATTCAAAGGTGTATCGATTGTATGCTTGGATTCAAGTGGAATTGGATTAGATCCTGGCATGGCAAAGGTTACCTTAGCGCTTTTTCAGCGCAACCCAGCCATTTTCCTCCTTAATCGCTCGTTTCATTTTGACACTTTTTAAAGTTAAAACTCACTTAAAAATCTTCCGTTATTGACAGAATTGGTTACTTTCTAACGTCATGAAAAATCAAGAGATCGTAGATCCTATATACAAGATGGCGGATGCTCAGATAGTATGACGTAAGTTTTAAGCCAACAAATTTTAAGCTTCAATGTTATGGTTGCAATTGTGTAGGAGTTGTAGTTGCTTCATCGGTCTCACAGGGCCAAGAGACGAGGACTGGAGAAATAATGCAATAGAAATGTCCAGCTATGAAACGAATTCGACGAAAAAAAAAAGGAATTAAAGCAATGTTTCTTTAAACTTAAAATTACCGATTGTGAATATCTCGTAAAGGAGGACTCCATAGCTCCATCTGTAAAGAAAATAACATACGATATATTGGGTTATTTTATGGCGATTAGTGACTCTATATGAAGAGATTAGAATGACTGCTTACATCTACCCTCATATTGTACATACAGCCTTGTGCACTCTCACAGATGAAGAAGATGAGTGAATGAGTAGTATTGCACATGGGAGGGCAGAATTAAAAATGACGGCTGAGGTCAGCCCAATAATCGAAAATTCGTAGCATGGAACGACTAAGATTAAGTACATTGCTACCCACGCTATTTAATATGGTGCTAAACTTTTCTAAAACCATATGCCAAACAGAGCCATCAGAGGAAATTTGTGGCCGTGTCTTGTATGGGGCACATAGCGGAAGTAAAAGGATGAATTGGGCATCGACTTTCACGCATCAGAAAGATCACAAATTCTTTTCTACTGGCTAAATATTAGTTACATGGATGTGTTTGTTGGATATATAAAGACAAACTTACATGTCGCTCTTAGTGGTGTACTTTCCATATAACAGCGCCTCATACGCAGTCCACTTAACGGGCAAACGACCCTAGTATTTGATAACAAAGAAAATATATCGACCTAGCCTCAAAGTAACGTTTTTCTGGATTAAATTCACTTGCTAATAGAAGTGACTCTATCCTAAAACTAAGTACCTCATACTCTTTTACTAGTTTATGAATTCATAACCTAAAATTGTAGTTAGGGTTGTGTTCAGAGGAGTGTCGAGAGTTAACGTGTTTGACTTCTGTTTGCTTTCTACGCTCTTTTATGGTTGGCAAACCTCAAGCCACTTTTTAACCAATGGGTAGCAAAATCAGAACCGATCGTGACCTGATAACACGCGTTTTCGCGCGCTTGGCACATATTACATACATTTGCCCCGAGTCCTGATTGGTTCGTTTTACTGTGTGCGTCTGTTGTGATTGGCCAGAGTAATTACTATGGTTTTGTTGTTACGACACTCAAATGAAAACCGCTCTAATGTCGTCAGAAAAACTCGTTGGATGATCCAAGGCTGATTGCAAGATAATAATCCTCCTTATCTATTTACGTGGTTTTTAAATACCTTTGTCTTTCTTTCATAGATGCTTTCTTGTTGCACATCTCTGGCCATTCCAAAGTCTGTCACTTTACACGTTTCTCGTTCCCCAATTAGCACATTACGAGCAGCAAGGTCTCGGTGAATGATCTGCAACAAAATGCGAATAGCTTTAGGATTTCATTATGAGGTAGAAAATTGTCGTTATTTTCCTAAGCGGAGGAGCAATAAGACTATAGTCACTGGTGTTCTGCGTCATATACGTGTGCGGGAAATAGCATAATTATTCTTAAGCTTCACAAATTTAAGTTTCTCAAGAATTTTAAATACGTTCTTGTTTACAGCCCCTGAACACGGTGTATATGACATCCCAAACTAAAACCGACAGCATCAAAAACAGCAAAATTGGGGGAGAGAGGAGGGAAGCACGTGTCGGTGAAACTGTAACGTCACCCCGAGGGATGCACTCTATCTTTTAACCCATGGGTCTCAGCCAATGGGCGTCTGGTAAGTTTTGCAATAAATGGAACGTAAAATTCCTTAAGGTCCTTCCACTTACAGATCTTGATGAGAGGTAACTCATCCCATCAGCAACCTGCCAAGCAAACGTAATCAGCTGCTGTGACGTCAGGCTAGTTTGTGGTTTGATATCCGGGTCTTTGTAGTAAGTGTCGTTCAATCCGCGGCTCTTCCTCAGGTAACCCAGTAGATCTCCATACGGGACATACTCGATCAACACCAACAATGGCTCTGAGGAAAATTAAAGACACATTTTCTTTTTGTCAAAATTTGGTAAAACCTAGAGATTCTCCATAGAGAAATACGTAATAATTTTCTGAATGATTGTTGCGCATGCAGTTTTCCGTACAGCCCTTGAATGATTATTCCGTGTAAATTAAGGTTTTTAAACAACTTTTCCTCGGTCACAACATATGACGAAAGAGGAGAAAAGTAGGCAACTTTTTCTTTGTATACAGGTCACGTTTGACCAATAAAAATTGTATAACATCAAAGCCAAAATGATGATGAAACCTAATAATAAACTTTATATTTTAGTTAAAACCTTACCAGATTCAGTAACGCAACCCAATAGCTTGATAACGTGCGGATGAGGTTTAAGTGTCTTCATCACTTCAAGCTCTGATAACAAGTCTTTCTTGTCTGACTCGGGGGCTTCAGCTACAAAATGCGCGAAGAAAGATTTCACTTCCCTTAGCAAAGCAGAAGGGTATTCAAAGTTTACAATTTTTATATATCATTTTTGCTTGTGTGCTACATACATTATAGACAGAGTGGCTACAGGCTACATTCAAAGTACGATACACGTGTTTCATAACCCGTATAACTAGCAAATATGGGTAGAGATTGGGAAAATGTGATGAAAATGTTTCAATCATGACATTTTTAATTGTGTTTATTATCCTTAAGAAAAACGTAGAGAATTCTTAGAACTCGAAACATGGAAAGAAAGGTAGTTAGTTTCTCAATACAATAAAATAGAGTTAGTCGGTACCTTTCAACATTTTCACGGCCACCAGCGTTTCCTCGGGCATTCCTCGGAGACCAACGGCTGTTCCCTTGGCAACCTGGCCAAAAGCACCTTTACCAATTACTTTTTCAATTTTGATGTGTTGTCTAGAAATCTCCCAAGAAAGTGTCGATGGATGTAAAGGTGCGTATTGGCTAATTTGTGGAGTATTTGTCTGTGAGGCTTCTGGAATGTCATGTGATCGACGCGCGTCGTCTAGGTCCATGTATTGTCCTCGAGAAGAACCTTGACACTCTTGCTGCCTTGTTTCTTTTAGATTTGGTTCGAGTTTCGCCATTTGTACTGTAGTCTAAAGAGCGAAAGCAAAAGAGGAAAACTAAACGTTTGAGGTTGCTACGGAAAAATTACCAAGGAAAAAAATAACCTTGCCCTGTTTTTTACAGGAAGACAGACAGAAAGAGGACTGAGGAAGCTGTTTTTTGTTGCTTTTCTCAAAACATTACATAACTTTGAGTTGACACCGTTAATGTAATCGATCGAAAAAGAGAAACTTTCACTTTGGGTATGTAGTCCTGTAAATTTAAATTAAGTGCAATTCATTGATTCTTACTTGTGATAATATTTGCCAACACAGGTAAAGAATTAGTTAATTTGGGTTAAGGTATTTAATATAAAACCGTTTGGAAAGTTGTAGTTTTATGTATGTACGTACGTAACTTTTCTTACCATCAGAAACTATTTATACCTTGAGAAATATGTGTTTTATCAGACAGTGATCGTGATACAGGCTTTCTCGGAAAAAACAATCCAAGTTTTCCCAACAGGTGTTGAACCTAAGCCCGTCCGTCTTCTATTCTGGATACATTACCACTGCGCTAGAGGAGACTCGTGGGATCTAAGTCATTTTACTAGGTTCATTCAAAAAACGTTTTGCATACTGCTAGACAAAGGGGGATATTACTATCTTCCCGATTGCACCGCGTAGCAACTATATTATCAAACGGCTGGCCCCACGTGAATTTCATTTTTCAATGGACGCCATCGAGATAGTAACGCGGCAACTCGAGGTTTTCGAGAAATCGAGTGTTATTTACTTGAATTGCGTGGATTTAGCCGTCGATATCAGGCAGTCTTCGGAAATGCTGCATTTATAGAGTATAAGATGCTTCTCGGGCACGTGAACTTTCCAGATGAGTTGAACACGCCGCAAACAGTGAGTCAGTGACAGTTTAAAAACGCTAGATCGACCGCTTGAAGCACGTTTCGTGTTTTTCTCGGCGATCTCTTCAGATGTTGACTTGAGGGTAATGGCTCCTACAATAAAACGAAATACATGAAGCGAAAACATGTAAAGAAAATCTCGAATACTAGGAGCTTGGAACATGAGTCCACAGCAATAAATACAGGTCGAATTATGACACAAATCGCGCCAAAAATCCCTCACATTCAACTTCAAAATTTTTGTTGAAAACGTGGAGTCAATAGGAGTCGATCAGTTCCCAGTGAAACTTTGAAATATAAAAGCTAATCTTTGAATATTATAATCCTATTGACTCGTCGTTTAAGTTCCGAAATAACGCATTCAAAATAGGTCATGCATATTCAATAACAACAGTCATGGTTGACAAGCCACGAACAATACGCAAAGTATTGCTGTTTTGAAGAATATCTCTTTCTGAAAAATATTCCTTTCCCTTATTTGAATGTAAATGAAATAAATAAAGATAAATTACTCACCATGGATCATTTGTGATACGAAGAAATCCAGCTCAAACTTGGCCTCAAACACGTGCATTCCTCTCACTGACCGGAAGCCATTTCACCGAAATTGGCGCAAGGTTCGATGGGAAGATAGTAATATCCTCCTTTCTGCTAGACACAAGAGGCACAATCGCAATGGAAGAAATTTTGATCGCATATTCCTAGGCATGGCGATTAAATTATAAAAATGCATCTCATTAGTAAGTGACGCAGGCACACTAGGAAAAATGGATATATCAAAAAGATATGATACTACATGCCTTTTCATCAGACGACTCTTGATATGCCCTAAAATTAATACAAACGATAGTAAAGTAAGAGTGTGATGGACATCTTGAACAGTTGGTAAAAGATCATGTAGAACCCAGCAGATAGTGCTACTCAGAAAAATACAATGCAACGAAATTCAGAAAAGAAAAAGCAAGCATTTTAAAGTCTCCTCCTTCAAATGAGACTTGTAGGTTTGAGAGTAAGTCCGAAGATGTGTCCTTTGAGTTCCACAAAGGGAAATGATGGCGACAAATGACGCGCAAATTATGTCACGATATGCCAAACCCCAAAACCTCAGAAAACCACCAAAACTGACCAAAATGTAATAAAACTGAAAAGGAAATCTTAGGAATGATATAAGATCATGAAATTAACTGTAAGAAAGTTAACTTTTGCAAATAAACAAGAGAAAATATAACTATTTCTTTAAAACCTGCCTGTCGAATGTAGGTTTTCATGGTAACATTTAATTCACTAGACCCTTACCTACCATATCAATTTTTTGTGAAAAAGTCAGGAAGTTTCGTGTTGTTCTCGGAAATATTACAAATTTAAGATTATAAACTTTAAAAAGTCGCTGTGGGACGAATCCGCCCATCCCCCAGTCGAGATAGGGTTAAGTCATCTGGAAACGATTTCATTAAAGCGTATATTTTCAGCAACATTTTGATAAAGAATTTCATTTTAATATTTCTTTCTCGGTTTTGATTACTTTTGAGTCAATATTTGAAATAATGGTTTAGGCTGTTTTCAGAAATCTAGCGATCCAAGATGGCGGTTCCAAGATTACGATGGTATAGGGTAAGGTTCATTTCATATAATTAACATGAAGCGTTCTTTGAGAGCTTACCTTTCCTTTATTCTTGCCACTAGAAAACAATCAATGTGAAAGATATGTAAATAAACGGAATTCAAGTTTTTCTCTATTAATACACATCAACTGATGTCGTTTTCTCATTCTCGTTCATTGTTACTTTGAAAATTGAATTTATCATAGGACTCCGGTGTAAAAAAGTGGTCTCGCCGTTTTAAATTTATCAGTGGTATAAAGTTTGAGAAAATAAGAAAAGCAGTCTCCTTGTATTGGTACAAATTCAAAAAAGGTTATTAAAAGGAATTGCATGTCACCTCTTCTGTGTAGCCAAACGACGTAGATGAGAAGGACAATGATGACTGCCACAAGTATGACGACCACAGCTATAAATATGGTGTAGCTACAGGAACATCCATTGCATACCTGAACTGTAATGGAGAAAATAGTACCACACTGTAGAGTAACAAGCTAATATGTTCACAAGCTTACTTATTGTGTTCCCTTGATTGAATTTTTGTATACACAATAATTGGCACTCTCTTGCTGAAAGTTGAAAAAAAAAATGTTATTAGTTTCACACTTTTCTAGATATTAGACTTGAACCTGAGAGCACTTGATGATCCTCTTCACTGTTGGCCTAATTTTGTTTTTGTCTCAGTGTTTGAGGGACAGAGCATCTGTGCTTTCGACAGTTAAAGTACTTAACCAATGAAGGAATTTTGTTAAGAATTGCATTAGGAATACAACAAATTTTTAAGGCCAATTGAGCACTTGAAAAATCTCTGAATTAAGACATCTTCAGGAAAGGAAAATCGGTCACTTCACTAATACATCTCTTATTACCTGGTGTCGATCTTGTTGTTGTGGGAGTATTTTTGAAGCCATATTCCTCTGTTGCAACTATAGATGAACCATTTACTTTGAAGGCTCCAAGATTTCCGTTTTCTGCAGCTGTTTTCAACATTGACATCACGTGTTCTTCAGTGGCGGGTTGTTTGAACCTCAGAACGAAAGAAACGATTACGCTGCCCGGCCTAGAATTGGAAAAGAGAACATTTTTGGTATTCTATTTAATCTAATGAAGCACAGTGGAAAACTGATCAACGGAATTTTTCTTAGAATGTTTTACTTACCTAAATCCTTCAACATCTGCGTTTTCAAAATTGCTGTCACTCTGAAATACTGCTTTCACCTGAAAAATACCGGACACTGAAAAACTGTATAAGGACTGTCAGTATTATCTGAACGAAGATATAGGTAACTGCTAATCTTGTACCCAGATCTCCCACGGTCTGAGATTAGGGTACGAGATTAGGTAACTGCTTGCGATTGAAGTGTGATGAAGGTTATAGTTAAAAAGATTTTGAATCTGTAACTTGACTTAATCACGTCAACGACAGCAACAGAAATTAGTACGTCTGTTTAGGATAGTTAACATGCATATTTTCTTTTAATAATAATAAAAAAAAAAGTTGGTGAAGACAGCTGAGCGAAGTAGTGTCCACTAATCGGTCATTTTGCCCGGTTCTCAGCAAAACAAGATGCCCGGCTAATAGCATTAACACGGAATGCTTAAGAGCGGCTGCCTGTAAGAATCGAGAACTGCATTTCAGCCACCACTTGGTCGAATTTCTGATATTTCGCCTGAAAATACCCTTGGATTAACTATTTTCGAAAATCATATTTTAAAGTTCCAAGGTATTTTATTTTTTGAGAAAATTGCGAGAGTTTGAAATGCGGCCTAGGTGCGGTCACGGGCCGATGAAAACCGCGAAAATTTAGGTCAAAGGACGAAGCCCCGTTCACGGTGTAAAATAACCCAATGAACTTGAAACTTTACACAAACCTAGACCAACCATCTCACAAGAAAATTAATACAATAAACATTCCAAACTCGCTGGCTGCTTTCTAAAGCATGCAGATTTGTATACGCTACTCAAAATGGCCTCGAAACTAATGCCTCTTTTTATTAAAATAAAAGTGTTTCTGGTATGTCATTTTCTCTAAATTAAATCTCATATCTCGAACGACGAAGAAAAGAACTTTATTCGCTCCAAGTTTCAAGCTCTGATTCAAACTCTTTTCCACGCAAGGAAGATCGAATATGCGTGCGATACTTGCGGCTCGCAATTCACGTCACGAATTGAGATCAGAACCGATTCGCAAACACTTGACATCTGGAGCCCGTGAATGTTTCCAAACATCACATATTGGGCCCTAAAACTAATCAGACTGACTGAAGACAGCCATTCAATGTTTTTCGATCCAAGATTTCTTTCCTATTCTGCTCTAAAGTAATATAGTTATTCCGGTCAATTACCCTACGAAACATGTGCAACAAATTTGCATACCATTTCGATGTCGCGGGAAAAAGTAGTGCAAATCAAACTTTACAGCACTTTTGTCTTCTTAAATGAAGCAGTCGATCAGTAAAAGGGAGAAAAACGTGTGACTTTGTTCCTGCCGTGTTATTTTGAGTCTTCGTTTTTAGCAGCGACGGCTTAAATCAATAAGCCAGTGTGACACTGAACAACTGTCACTTTATTCAGTTCGCTGATGTGGGTAACGCGCACGTGATCCTGGCCAGGCACTTGCGCTTTTAGAAAAGTACTGCTTGTGGGCCAAGCCATGACTACCCTGGTCGTAATGACCTTGTCAAGCTTAAAGACTGTACAAGAGATCTGAGAACCCACCTTTCCAGCTTTGTTTTTTTTTTTTTTTTTTTTTCGCGAAAAAACTCGACGTTCAAGTATTAGTGTCAGTTTTTGGTTTTTTGACTTACAGTAATGCAGATGCTGGAACGTCCATTTTTTGCCAAAAAAAAAAGATCTACCCATAACCACCATCCCCACAATTAAAAACATAAAATTTGTTACTTTGAGGGTATCAGAGTAGTGAATTCGCCACCGACCAACCCGACCTCCCCCACCCCCACCCCCATCCCCCATGGCGATAAGCGTCAATTGTGGTTATTGTTTACTTTCCTAAACCGGTTTTCTCGTTGTTCCTTCCAGTTTCTTTCAATTTCCGAGAAGATAGGAATCTTGCCAGCCTTGGTCTGTCTGGTGATGGCCACGAAAACTAACTTATTGCTAGCGCAAGCGGGTGAGGGCCGTAACTACCTTATTACTAGCACGTGCGGGTGAGGGCCGTATTTCGCCTATACATTTTCCAATTTCAGATTTCCTTTTATTATTTTTTTCACGGAGTTGAAAAAAACTGGCAGGAGCAGCGAGAAAAGGGTCATTAGGAAAGTAAACAATAACCACAACATTATTGACACTATAGCTAGAGGGGGAGGTTGGTGACCGGTGGGAAATACACTACTTAGGGACTGGTCATAAAGTACAGGGGGGGGTGGGCTGGAAAAAAAGGGGGGGTGGGTCACTGTTTTCATGCATGTAAAAAGGGGTGGGCTAGCAAAAACCATGCATCATTAAAGGGGTGGGGCACATAATATTTTTGCACATGTTTTGCATCAAATGGTGCCTTTTGCCAGTAAAACTGTGAAATGTATTAACAGTAAAAGCACAAATTATAATTGTGTAGTTTCAGAAAATATCCATCCCCCATCACAGAGGGAATTTATAAAAGGACGCCCTACCGCCAGGAACTTCCAAGTTTCTTTCATACAATCTCTGTAATTTTGTTCTTTCTCTTACCACCATCCCCTCCAGAATCTTGAATTCCCTCCATGGGTGGGGTAAGGATATTTTCTGGAACTACACATTCTATCAAGAAAAGGGCAAGTTCACTCGCATCCATTAAAATGAACAACTATGATTCCATGTGGTTATTAATGATACATATTAGATGCACATTATCTTCTCAAAATCATTTCAGGTATTTCAACAAAAATAGATCTCATGCAATGATAAACTTCAAAAACAAGACTTTGTGCATGTGTGCTCCTTCCTCTATCATACTTGTCCTCTAATTTGTCTAGTTTTATGTATAGTCTTACCTTTATTTACTAGGGGTGGGTCATTTCATTTTTTACCTGAAAAATATGGGTGGGCCATGCATTATTCTGCAAAAATATGAGGGTGGGTCACACAAAACTAGCCTTCGTAAAAATGAATTTTTCCAGCCCACCCCCCCCGGTACTTTATGACCAGTCCCTTAATGCTCTCAAATATACAGATTTCAAATTTTTAATTGTGAGCATGGCGTTTATGGGTGTTTTTTTTTTTCGCGAAAAAAATTGACGTTCCAGGGTCTGTATAACTGTAAGTTAAAAAACGATATGACACTAATACTTGAATTTTTTTCGCAAGAAAACAAACAAACAAACAAACAAAGCTGGCAAGATGGGCTCTCTCATCTCTTGTACTGTCTTTTAGATTGACAAGGTTTTCATCACCAGGGTAGTCGTAACTTGGCCCACAAGCAGTACTTTTCACTATTTATAGTTTCTAAAAGCGCCCTGTACCCGCAGGATTCCATACCGAAATGCCTGGCCAGGATCACGTGCGCGTTACCCACATCTGCGAAGTGAATATCAAGTTACAGTTGTTCAGTGTCACACTGGCTTACTGATTTGAGCCGTCGCTGCTAAAAACGAACACTCAAAACAACACGACAGGAACAAAGTCACACGTTTTACTCCATTTTACTGATCGACTGTTTCATTTAAGAAGATAAAGGTGCTGTAAAGTTTGATTTGCACTACTTTTTCCTGCGACATCGAATTGGTATGCAAATTTGTTGCACATGTTTCGTAGTGTAATTGACCGGAATAACTATATTATTTTAGAGCAGAATAGGAAAGAAATCTTGGATCGAAAAACATTGAATGGCTGTCTTCAGTCAGTCTGATTAGTTTTAGGGCCCAATATGTGATGTTTGGAAACATTCACGGGCTCCAGATGTCAAGTGTTTGCGAATCGGTTCTGATCTCAATTCGTGACGTGAATTGCGAGCCGCAAGTATCGCACGCATATTCGATCTTCCTTGCGTGGAAAAGAGTTTGAATCAGAGCTTGAAACTTGGAGCGAATAAAGTTCTTTTCTTCGTCGTTCGAGATATGAGATTTAATTTAGAGAAAATGACATACCAGAAACACTTTTATTTTAATAAAAAGAGGCATTAGTTTCGAGGCCATTTTGAGTAGCGTATACAAATCTGCATGCTTTAGAAAGCAGCCAGCGAGTTTGGAATGTTTATTGTATTAATTTTCTTGTGAGATGGTTGGTCTAGGTTTGTGTAAAGTTTCAAGTTCATTGGGTTATTTTACACCGTGAACGGGGCTTCGTCCTTTGACCTAAATTTTCGCGGTTTTCATCGGCCCGTGACCGCACCTAGGCCGCATTTCAAACTCTCGCAATTTTCTCAAAAAATAAAATACCTTGGAACTTTAAAATATGATTTTCGAAAATAGTTAATCCAAGGGTATTTTCAGGCGAAATATCAGAAATTCGACCAAGTGGTCGCTGAAATGCAGTTCTCGATTCTTACAGGCAGCCGCTCTTAAGCTTGGTTTACACGTACGACGCAAGCATAAGCATAAGCACAAGCACAAGGATGTTTACACGTGCGATAAGCATAAGCATAAGGTGACATACGCAAGCGCAGAGGCATAAAAATTTGGAAACGCATGAGTAAATAGAATAAGTACATAAATTATGATCATCCGGGTGAGTGTAGTCCTGAGAAGGACTGTTTATGGTGACTTTGACTGGCGTTTCGACAACCTGAGCGGAGTCAAGTGAATTGTGGAACGTCAGTAGGTGGTATATACGTCTCTGGTTGTTAACCTGATTGGTCAACGAAGTCCAGATGTTATTGGTCGTTTGTCAGTAAGCCGTGATGTAATTGGCTGTGAAGACTGTAAAAAGTGATTGGTGCGTTTCGATCCGTCTTTTGTTAGTCAAAAAAGTCCGTGGGTCTATTGTTAGTAAAATGTCTATTGTTTGTCTGTTTCGTTGTTTTTGTCAATAAGTCGTTTGTATGGTGCAGGTAGTTGTAGGCAACGGTTGAGTGGCGTTTGTTCTAAGTTAGTAAACCAGCTTTCCAGAGTGAGTCGTGGATAGTAATTTGTACTGTAGGTAATGCACTTGGCAGAGTCCCAGTCGATTCTGTGGTTCGTTTGTAAATGGTGCTCAGCAATGTGATTGTTGATATCAACATTTGTAGTTGCTCGTTTGTGTTCAGTCAGTCGTACGTTTAAATTTCTGCCGGTTTCACCAATATAAGTGGCCTGGCAGTCGCAGCATTTGATCTTATAAACTGCTCCCTGTCTGCGGTTCGGTTCGTCTTTGTCCTTTACCTTCGTCAGTAGTTGTCGTAAAGTGGTTATAGGTTTGTGAGCTACACGGATATTGTAGGGTTGTAGAATCCGTGCGATAGTCTCAGAAGTGCCCCTTACGTAAGGTATAGTTACAGTAGTTACTGGAGTCGCATCGTTGTTTGTGACGTTAGGTTCAGTGTTCTTGTAAGTGTTACGTCTAACAAAGTCCTTGTTATAGTAAATAGAATGTACGCTGACAACTTGTCACTGTTTTTCAGCTAATTTCCTTGCGCTTGTGCTTATGCTTGCGTCGTCCCAGTTTACACGTACGACGCAACGACGCAAGTACAAGCACAAGCACAAGAGAATGAAAATCGTTCCATTCTCTTGTGCTTGTGCTTGCGTCGTTGCGTCGTACGTGTAAACCGGGACGACGCAAGCATAAGCACAAGCGCAAGCACAAGGCGCTTATGCTTCCGCTTATGCTTATTCGATCTGTTTTTGAAAGCGAAATTTCTTCGCTGTAAACTCTCCCAATTTCCACCGTTTCAACTGTCGAGTACTACCTAGAAGTTATTATTTCGATTTACCGCTTGAAAAAGGTTTGTTTTCTCTCTGAAAACGGCAGATCAGAGTCTTAAATTCATACATGTGGCTGCCATTGAACGAAAACAACCTTCTAAATGATGATTTGCATTGACGTCACACAGGTAGAGATGAGTGGGTCCCCTCCCTCGTGATATACGCGCCTATAACGGATTTTGATTGGGTCGTTTTCGTTGAAGACAATCAGAACAATAAATCCCTTCTGGGAGAGGGCAGAATTTAATGTAGGTTTAATGAATAAATCAACTGATGATTTGACGTCACATACAAAGTCCCCTCTCTCGTGATATGTGCCTAAATAATAGATTTTGAATGGGCCGCTTCTGTTGAAGACAATCAGAACAATACATCCCTATTAGGGGAGGACATATTTTAATGCATAAACTAATGTGCACGTTGGTGGCTACGACGAAGAAAAAAAAAAGATACCCGACCGAAACCTAGACACGGCCTGCCCAGCAGGGCAATCCGTCGCCAGAAACAGTGTTGAGGTAATGGCGGTAGGCGAGTAAACGGCGCGCCTGCCGGTATCGTATGTCAGATAAAGAAACCCCTGTAATACATTTTTACATTAGAAACAAATGATTCTTGTTAAGACAATGTGATTGTTATGTACCTTTATGAGACACCTACCGCTTCTTTTACCCTTGACACCAAGGACTTAGATCGGTCACTTCCAAGTCTCTCAAGGTCTTCATGATATTCTTCGTTACTTATTGTCATGGTGAAATTTATTAACGTGCTTCTTTTTTCTTAAGAGTTAAAGAAAGAATCATGCATCAATATAAGAATTCCGTGAAAATGTCAAATTTAAGATGACTGCAATGTTGCACATAAGTTTAAAATGTAAAGGGTATCATGCACTCATCCAAGGGCGTGAACAATCTTTGACATCAATAGACTTCAAGGGTTGTGTTTTAGTCTTAAAAGAAGACAATATTTTATTTACATTCCAAATTCCCATTCGACCTGGAAACAGTGGACGAATAGCCACTCTGTAGATGTGCCACTGAGATTCCCATTTGTTTTATCATTTTTAATTTATTTATTTATCACTACCACTTTTGAAAATGTGAGCCAATGCCATCGCATGAGATTCAAATAGAAGTCACATTACTATTAAACTAAACGTTGGGGATTGCATAAGATAATCATTCTTACCAGTTACTTCAAGGTAAACACTCGCTCTATCTTTTCTTAAGCTGTTTTCTGAACTGCAGGTGTACCATCCACCGTCACAAATCTCAGCTGAACAAAAAACTAAGGTCCTGCCATAACCAACGATCTCATCTGTTTTGTCACGCGTCCACGTTATCACCGGAGTAGGATTTCCTTCTGACTGGCAAATAAGCGCTGCATATCCCCCGACTTTGACAGTGCTATTTTGACGATTTATAATTTTAGCAGGAACTGGATAGAAAATAGAAAACGTTACTTAAAATTGTTGTAACACTAGAACAAAAATGTTTGGCGTTTGCTGCTTACCCACTATAGACAACGTGCATACAGAAAAATGAAACAAACAAATAAGGAAATACATTTGTGAACTCAGATTCTCCACTTGATTTTTCTTGCACCTTTATGTTATTCCAACATGTTCATTTTCTGTTACGATTCGATGACGTCTTGATCAATGAGTTAATAAACAGGTTCAAAGGATTTTATGTTTGCTAATATTTGCCTAAAAACAATAAGTCTGTAAGGAAACCTATAAAGTAATAAAGCCTATGCTGTGAAAAAAGGGTGCATACACTAAAATTGTTCTTACATGTAACATTAATGTTCGCCACAGAGCTATCAGCATTTCCTGCTCCATTATATGCCGTACAGCGGTACGTTCCTTCATTGGTTCTCTTGATGTTTGCCATATTCCAAGTTGACCCTCTGTGCTGTACCTCGCTCTCACTTCCATTCCAAAACACCATTGTCCAGGTGATGTTTGGCGTTGGTGAACCAGACGCTTCACAGAACAACTTTAGTGCTGAGCCTTCACGCACTGTCTGATCTTGGCTAACATTAGTGAGCTTAGCTTGGACTTATAAGAATTCATTATAACAAATTAACAATTATGCATTAACGCACTACCTAGTTAAAAGTAAAAAGATAAACCAAATCCTTGATAAACCTTAATTAAATTCAATATCAAAACGTAAACGAAATATCTTTGGACGTACTATCTAACCTTAAGTCTCACGTCTCAATGTCATAGCTTTTATACTCTCGAAATTATCGATGGGGGGGGGGGGGGGGGGCGGAATCCACAACCCCTCCCGGCCCCAGAAGAACGTAAGAGCCCATTGTAGATAGGGTTAACAAGATGTAGTTTTCCAGTTTATACCAATGGAAAACAGATGGACTACGGCTTTAGACATTTGTTCCAGTGTTACCCACAATCATCTTCACATTGATTTTGCCCTAATTTGTCATTGAATGGCTCAGCTTACGACGCCGCTTTCACAAATCAGTTCTGTTTGCATGTATTTTGCCAAATGTGCCCAAGCAATATTAATATTCCAACATAACTCACACCCATGGAATTAAAAACAAGCTTTAAAATAAAGATTAGTTCACGTCACGTGGAATTTCAGTAAAGTTATCAGAATCCAAATCAATATGAGGCAAAAAAATGAAAACACGGTTACCATCCCTGAAATCCATTGTTATAATTATATACAATCATGTAAAGATATATCAAGTGACAACCTCACCAAGAACAGTCACTTTGATATTTCTTCTCCAGGCCTTACCGCCTCCTCCAACAGTGTTTACTACACAACTGAACTCTCCATTATCTTGTGTTGATAGCTTGAGGATAGTGAGACTAGCCTTATTGGGAACCCATGTTACATTGACTCTTCCCCTGAAACTCCCTGATATATCCACTCGCCCAGCTGGCAAAACGGTAGCAACCAAATCACTGCCTAATTGTAATTGCAAGAAAGCAAAAGTTAATTCCTGTGTCAGACTGAAGTTCCAGTTCAGTTCAACATTGGTAGATCCTTCAAGCAGTGAAGTGCTGTATGTCCGAATAACGTTGGTATCAGCTGTTGTCTCAACTGGGAGAGGCTCAAACCAAGTGATACTGCCGCCAACTGAAAGCGAACAAATGTCAGTTTCAAAGATCTCATACACTGATGTACTATTTTTGTTTTCATATCTGACCGGGTATTTGACATACATGCATAGAGCTTTAATACTTCACTTTATGAATTAAATAGTTCAGTACTCTGTTGAAATACACTGTACATAGGGTCATTGCAGACAGTACCTGCTCAGACAAAAACTGACTACATATAAATGTATATCACGTGTAACACAAGAAACAATTCAAGAGGGCTTCTCCTTTCAAAACCAAATTTTTATGGCACTGCTTGACATCATGATGTATACACATGCTGGAGTAGATGACTCAGCTTTACTTTTGTTTTGCGTAATATGCTTGCTTCATTACATTGTTGCTTTGACCAGGGCAGACTTGACATTTGAGACATCAGCAAACGAAAACTATGTGCAATTTCCTCACAAAAATAAAGAATGCATCAAGCAGCATTATTAAAACAGGCTTAAAAACACTAGTTAGGAACACGTACAAAGCATGTGACTGTATTTATAATGTTAAAGAAAACAGGTGTTATTCTAGAAGGGGCCTTTGTTTTCATTAACATATTACAAATCAGAAAGTTCTAATATCCTTCAGTACAACCTGGAGAAAAACATGCAAAAGAGAGCCCATGCCGACAGCACGAAGGGTTTGACGCAAAGCTGGCGAGAACCCCATTGCCCCATCATACCTCTGGTTAGTTGAGAGCAAGCCACTTGAGGTGCAGTACCGGGAGCATCGATCATTACAAAGGACGACTGTACATTTTTAAGAAAATTCCGGTCAAATACTTTAACGAAACGTTACGTTTCTTTCTAAAACGTTGTGTCTAAAAATAGCAAATGAAATTTGAAACAATCCGGCCACATTCAATTTTGAAACGTACTGAAATTGGAGATAGACGCACCATAGCGAGTAGGTGAGTAAGTCAACAGGTAAGTACAAAAAACGAATCAGTACCTAAATATTAATTTGGATAATATTTTAAAGAGTAATAAAAAATATAGTGGGAGACAGTCGTTTTAGATTGGTGGTAAAGGAAATCATTTACAAAAAATTAAAAAAACAGTTTTCCACCACGTCTAGACTATAATATGTTGTTGTTTGAATAGCAAGTCAACCAAAACGAAAGCAATGCAGTCCATGACAAATCTTAATATAATATGGTAACATAACACTCCTGAAACTCCCTGGTTTAGTTAGATCCTTTTCCTTACAGTTCTCCGATTAAGTTGGGTCGTCATTCATCCGTGATGGAAGACTTAAAGCAACAACTAATAATTCAGAAGGTATAGTTATGTTCTTTGTTTTTAAATCTTCATCGAGTCAGAACGAAATCGATTGATGGAATCAGAACTGAAAATCCTGAACATGCAAAAGGCAAACTAACCTGAAACTAATACTAAGCCGATATCATACATGCTGTTTAATTTTTACCTTTTATAAAAGAGCGCAATAATACAGGGTCTGGAGAGGATTATGGACAGAAAAAGGCGACGTTTTATCTCATTGGTTTCATTGCTTCCTTTTTGACTGTCTGGATAGAAAGCACTCGTCGTTCTTCTTGTCAAAAAAGCATCCTGACCGTGTTTTTCGAATATTTATTCGATTCATACTCACCTGAACACGCCAAATTCAATGTGAAGTATGCAAGTAGGACGCCACCAAACATATCCTTGCGAATATTATCCAGGTCATGAACTGAAGCAGTAATGAAGTTGAATCAGCTATAAAGTACTGTCCGCATTCTGCATACGGAAACAGTTTGACCTTTCGAGTATAAGCGCAAATGTCACGTTGTCATATGCACGTCACGAAAGCTGTAACATAATAAAGAAAATTATGAGGATTCGCATGCGAAAAGACGTTTCCAACTTGTGAAGGTAAAACCACGAATTATTTTCGAATAAAAAAAACCGTGATGCCAAAATCTTCCTATTCAACTTTTGCTGAGACTTACATCTAAATTCACTGTTTCGTAGGCTTTTTTTTTCTGTAGTTTCACTTTTTTATTTATTTAATTTTAGCAATTCTTTAACTTCAAATGATTCTAGGCAAACTGAGAAGATAGCTTCAGAGAAACCGGAAATCCAAAATGAAGGATCCAATATGGCGTTTATGCAAAAAAACAAAAAAAAAAACATAAAATACAACAACAACAACAACAACAACAACAACAACAACAACCTCGTTCCCAGTTCATAAAAATACGAAATTGTTAAATTTTCGATGCTTTCGAGTAAGGAAAAGGCGCCTCTTTTTCCTTTTCTTCAGGTTTGTATATACCGTCGACCGGCTGAATCAGGATGTGACAGTTTCCTCCGCTCTGTCCAAAAATACATCAGCAAACAAAACATGCATGCCCTATCTCAGCTCGTTGAGGACGCAATGCAATGGGCTTTCTGTTCATGATTAATTGTACATGTAGTAGAAGAAGTCGAAGAAAAATCCAAGAAGGGCTCCAGTTATCCACCGCTCCTTTGTCCTGTCGGTGCTTAAATTTGGCATGCAAGTTTCTTTGTAGGTTTTGAACTTTATTCAGAATTACCTAGATTTGAATACTGTTAGGCACTGCTGCCGGGGATATTCCATAAAGTTCACAGACAAAGTAAAGTCTCCGCGGGAGATTCAAGCCATTACTTTTCACATACCAATTTGTAAGGAAATGGTTCCCCTTTCACATACAGTAGATAAAAGAGTGTACTTCAGGAATTTTTGCTCAGTTGTTGCTACCTCATTAGGTTCATAAAAATAGGAAATTGTTAAATTTTCGATGCTTTCGAGTAAGGAAAAGGCGTCTCTTTTTCCTTTTCTTTGTTTGTATATACCGTCGACCGGCTCAGGATGTGACAGTTTCCTTCGCCCAGTCCAAAAATACTTCAGCAAACAAAACAAAAGAAAGAACGAGAAGAATAACAGCGACGAGATCGATACTATTTTCCCCAGCAGTAACTAAGTAGAAAAGCCGATTAAACTGGAGTAGAGTACCCAATTCGTTTTTAGCATAGAGTAGCTTTTTCACCAACTAGGCTAAACCATGACCCGTGTTTTTGTCGTCGTAGCCTCGGAACATTCCTTTCATTTCAGTTTCTGATTGTTCTGTGTTTTTTTTTTAGTTCTTCTCGACCTAAATTTTAAAACAGAAAATATGATAACAATTTGCCCGACGGAACTCCGTGTTTCCAGAAAACGTAAAGTGCTATTAATAGCAACAGGCCCTACGCGACGCTATTTCATGTTTGATATTGCGTATTCATCTGCGGCTATAGCGCCGGTTCATTCAATGCGGTGAGGATAAAAGGCGGCATGAGCATGTGGCATGACCTGCGGCATGGCATAATTATGCGAAATACGATACTTGCGGAATGAGTCAAAGAAATAAATTAACTGAAGAGTGCGTCTCTTTTTGGGGCCAATTTCAATATAAGAGCATTAGCTTTTTCGATGTTGCGGAAAATGCAACAGATGGGCTGATTAGAAAATACAAGCCTGCAGCAGCTGGGATAGAACATGTCTGATCGGTGGTTTGGAAGAAGTGAGGGTGAAGAAATCGATGACTGGAATACTGTTTATTGTTCTCACATTCAAGGAAATATAAGTACATGTGCCTATTCTCGGACACTTTTTGCATTTATCAGAAGGGCAGTAGCAAGTTGAGAATTTTAGAGTATAGTTCCTTCCTTTAACACCTAAATACGTCCTAAAGATTGGCTGATCAAAATTTTGAAAAATATTGTAGACGTTGAGGTCGTTGAACGGCCTATTCTTGGACGCGTACGATCGTTCGCAGATGGTTTATCGCCTTTTCTGGAAAAAAAATATATCTCCTTCATCATGTTAATATACGTCTCGTTAAAGAAAAAACGAAGTAATATTAAAAGTATATGTTACCCGTTTTCCGACTAAAACAACATTTTAAAGTCAGTTTGGGTGAGACCTCGGCTCGGGTCAATTAGGGAGCTCAAGCAACGACGACGACAACAGCGACGACAACGCCGCAAAACAATAGGTTTAATGAGCAAAAACAATCGCTCTGCACGTGCGTTTTACATTTTGGTACATTTCTTTGCCGTCTCATTTTTCTCTCTCCCCGCCGCGTGTCGCCTTTTCTCGCGTGGGGTGATTTTCACGCGCGCTCGCGTTTCGCTGGGCCTACTATCCCTGAGGAAAAATGGGGGACTACTCGTAGTCTAGACAGTGAATGGCCGGTTTTTATACTAGAGGACGCATTATCTGTCTGGACGACCTTGGGCAAACATTTGTTGCTCGTCTGGTTATTCGTCTCTAGTATAAAGACGGGCACAAGACGCATTATCCGTCTGGACAAACTATTTTCCGTTGTGCGTCGTTCAAGACGAATAACGGAAGATAATTCGTCCAGACGGATAATGCGTCCTCTAGTGTAAAAACGGCCAATTACATGGTCCAAGTCAAAAGTCAAAATTTACTCAGTCCCTTGACTACGAAAATTCATAGCTTTCTTTACCCTCACTCCTTCCTAACCATGCGATCGGCGGACATGATTTATCCCAGCGTTGTATTTTCTAATCCTCTTTGGTTCTGTCGTCTAGTTCAGTGTTTTTAAATATTTAGCTTGGAGTCCACATCCTCAGTTAATTTATTTCTTTAAGTCATTCCGCAAGTATCGTATTTCGCATAATTATGCCATGCCGCAGGTCATGCCACATGCCATTCCGCAAACTCATGCCTCCTTTTTTACCCTCACCGCATTCAATGAAGAAAGGCGTGCATCACGAGTAACTTAGATTAAGCAAAGTGAAAAATTATCACTCCCCAATTGTCGATCTGAGTTGCTAAATAGATAAGAAAAAATGTTGACTTTAATTTAGACAGGCTATATGTACAGTTTAGTAGTTCTATTTTTTTTAGCTTTAATATTCAAGTCACGTACATCTTCAGCCGGGCTGAATCTCTGTACTATCGATGACTTCCCGTTTTGTGCTTCCAAACTACCTGACAGCTGGCCGAACTTATTATCTCTTTTTTTCTTTGCACTGCACACGCCATTTTTATTCCTTCGACATCAAAATAATTATCATTTCACACGGTAGGAGATTTTTTACGAGATATTTCGCTAACAAAAACATTGTTTTCCACCGCAATTAAAATCCGGAAATCTGAAGGGATATTTAAAGGCCTTCCGGGCAGATATTGACTAACTGGTATTGGATACTACTTCCATTTTGGTTTGGTGTCTGTACTTATTTACCAACTAGCTAAGATAAAAGACATATTTTGAAGCGCTGGATAACCATATCATTTGTTTTTCTTTCTTCCTATCTTTTAAAACGCTGTAATTTATTTGGTCCCACTCCATCGACCGCGGGGAGGGTGGTGTTTGTTATAATTATAGGCGTTGCATCATGGGATGCTCCAATGACTTCCTTGTTGATTCACATATCTGTTTAGCATTTTCGATCGTGTGCGTTTCAACCTGGTTGTGAAATTGTATTTGTGAGAGATGGGACTTAAATGAAACAGCCATGCCCCTGATTGTCCACTTAACTACTTTACTGCTTCATATTCTCCTGTTTTGTCCCGAAACAGGTAAGCTTGTGGTTAAAATTTAGACTACTGTGCTGCGATCGACCGTTTTAGCTAGACTTTGGCCATCTTGTTTTTCATGCTCATGAATTGGAGGGAAACTTCGCTCAAAATGAACCTCGTTCTGATTTAGGACCTAAAAGTACTACAGATTACTTCTTTAAGCTATTTTCTAATGGATTTCTTAAGTATAAATGTACAGTAATTTAAAAATGATTGCTTTTCGCTGTGCTGACATGTATATTATTAAAGCTTTAAGCTTAATTTTGCAGCTTGATTGATTAAGCTTAATGGTCTAGTACTAATATTTGCATTTTCTCCACATTTTGGTCACAAATGGCACTCCATAGTTATACTGCAGTGCTCAAAATCTTCTTTAAACTCCTCCAAAATATAAATAGAGTAAAAATCAGTGATTATGTGATTGCCTTTTTAGTTTTAGCTTCCATGCGTCTTTAATATTGTCAGTCGAACAAATTCCATTTTGCCATGCATCTGTTCAGGTTAGACAGATTAGACGTCAAGATTGAACTTTGGTTAGGAGAAGAAAGTCAGTTTGTGTCGCTGGCTGTGGTCAATGTAGCACTACGGTTACTACCGTACATGTAAAGTGGCATTTTAGTATTGGTAAATTACTATGGAGCTACACTGTTAACCTGTTTGTGACTGCCCATATGCAATTACCTTATGCAAAAGCATGTTTTAGCTCTGTAAAAGGGTCAAGATGACAGAAATGTCCACTTACAGAGGGGTACAGGCTTTAATGTTTCAGAAAACGTCTGGTGTTCAGGTCACTTTGGCTTCTGATATTCAAATTGTAGTAAATTGTTACATACCTACAGTGTTTACGACCAATGGATTATATTCCATTTAAATTAGGGAAGGAGAGAAGTAACATTTTTCGATTCTTTTTTATTTTCTGATGCCACAAACTCTGTATTGGGTTTGATTAATGCATGTTTTGTTCTTCCATTAAGGAAAATAGACGTCATCTTTGCTTATACACATTTCAATGATACACATGTGTAGTTGCAAATATTTCAAGGCCTGACTTTGCCAAATTTAATTGCTAGGTGAAATTATTTTAATGGTGACAAGCATAATAAATACCGCCTTTCTTTGCCATTCTTGACGGGTTACTTCTCAGTTATTTGAGTCAGTACGAACAACATGATAATTTACTAAAGTTGAGTCAGTAAATGCAGACCTAGGTAAATGCTAATTAAATGTGTAAACATGGCATAAGAAAAGTAACAGTGGTTTTAGGATAAACTATGCTTGTTAGAACCTGACCTTTTCTCCGTTAGAAATCTCTGATCAATTATCCAATTCTCAAGGCCTGTCTATTTTATGCTTAGTTTTGGTGAAAAACATTTTATTCTTAGAGAAAAGAAAAGTAAGTGGACATTACTAGCAAGATTTTGCAAGAATGTTTTAAAAGTCTTATTAACTCATCAACAATAGATGAGCTTGGGAGCTAGTGCCTAAAAGGTTTGTGGAGCTGGGCAGCAATCAGGCACGGAGAAGGAGTTATCCTTGGTTCACATGTACACTGAACCCAATCAGTGGAATACTTACCAAACCTGATACTTACTTGTACCTAAGGGACAGCAGTGAGGAAAAAGCTTGAAAATTAAGCCGGCTAAAACGGCCTTACTCACTGGCCAGCAAGCAAGCGAATGCAAAGCAAATCATAAGGCACTGACCCCAGCACAGTGCTAAAAGGTCACCCATGGGCCGCGTAAAGAGGGGCAACTCTGACAGGCATTGTTTCGATTTTAACCTTGCCTAAATTACATTTAGTGGCATTAAAATAATTTTTATTACTGGTTAGAACTCATACATGTAAATTCTTAAAAGTTAAACTAATGCAAATGTTAAGGCCCTTCTATTTAGCAACACCTGTTTTATTTAGGTGGAGGGTTTCATTTACATACTGTATTTCTTGCAGGTAAAATTCTCAGTGGGATTAATAAATGAGGCTGCTTATTAAGCTTTTATGGTTTTCTTGTTCATATTTGTTCTGAAGTTGCCTGGTTTTAACAAAACTGATCAATACATTAATATTATTTTCTATTAATTTGTGAGGAAATTGCCCCAAACTTGTGGTTTTCACTTGCTCTTGAAAGAGATGTGATGTCTCAGATGTCAAGTGTGTCCTGCCCAAAGTAACGATGTAGAGCTGTACATGTAGTGAAATAAATTACATACACTATATACATCATGCAGCATGATTTGCAGTGGTTCTTGTATGAATACAATCATAGACTTCATATACATGTACTTATACAGTCTACAGGCTGTAGTCACTTTTTGTCTGAGCAGGGTACTACTTTCAGTGACCTCCCGTATAATTTATGTCATCTACAGTATTTGAATACAGTAACTATTTTATTCATGAAGGGAAAATTAATATTAAAACCTATTAATAAAAAACTGGATTGATCTTTGTACTTTAATGCAATTTCTGGGGATTTACTGAATACATGTACACTGTATGAGCAACCATTAGTTGGCTTGACTGGTTCTTGCAAAGTGAAATCAACAACATCTAGCAATATTTCTTGGTTGTTTTTAACAAAACAATTATTCCACTCATGCTAGTTGGATATGTTGTGGTTCAATTTTATCCTTGGTTTAAATTTTATCTTCCATTGTTTCAAACTCATTATCATACATTACCATGCCCAAGAACAATAGGAAGATAAAATTCAAAACAAGGATAAAATTGAACCACAGCAGATACGCGATGATTATAGCCAATGAGGAGTGTTCAAAGCCAAATTGGCTATCTTCATGTTCATGTACCATACATCTTATGTTCCAATGGGTGCTAGTAAGTTGTTTTTTAATGATACATGTACAGTGTATGTTGAATGTAAAAAAAGTACAAGTCATGTATGACATTTGAAATTGACAAAATGTTTGCTTTCAGATGGCGGCAGTATCACTTGGTTTGATCCTCCTCCAGTTGAGACAACAGCTAATGACAGCATTATTCGAAGACATAACACTTCGCTTTTTGAAGGATCCACCAATGTTGAACTGAACTGGAGCTTCAGTCTGACACAGGAATTAACTTTAGCTTTGTTGCAATTACAATTAGGCAGTGATTTGGTTGCTACCATTTTGCCAGCTGGGCAAGTGGATATATCAGTGAGTTTCAGGGGAAGAGTCAATGTAACATGGGTTCCCAATAAGGCTAGTCTCACTATCTTCAAGGTATCGACACAAGATAATGGAGAGTTCACCTGTCTAGTGAACACTATTGGAGGAGGTGGTAAGGCCTGGAGAAGAAAGATCAAAGTGACTGTTGTTGGTGAGGTTGTCACTAAAATATTAATAATTTATACATGTTTTAATTATAATTATAATAATGTGATTTCAGATAGGGTGCCTGTGTTCATTTTGCATTCTGATATCGATTTGACAATTTCTCTTGATAACGATGCTGAAATTCCACGGCTTTCCATTAATTTTAAGGCTTAGTCACTTACCAGTATGTAAGTTTAATTAATGCCTATGTTGCAGAAGCCCAGGGGCTGGTACCGCCAATTCAAACCCAGGTGGGTAGAACACCCCATAAGCCTTCCCTACCAGTAACCCAGCCGTGAGCCCCGCCTGCAACCTAGCCCCAGCCCTCCTAGCACCCGTCACTGAGACTAGAAGATCAGTAGGAGAATAATAAGTAAATAATTAAGACATAGAACTAACCCTAACCCTAACCCAATCCCCAACCCTAATACCCCAAGCACAATCCTAAGTACAGTACAATCCCAAACGATAACAAAGTACATGTAACACTACTGAGAGGAAAGGGAGGGAAAGAAAAGCCCAACAAAACTGGATAAGCCAACCACGCCATGAAAAATGCTAAGTAGAGTAAAATTCTGAGCATGTGCAAAGGTGCATGCCTAAACAGCATGAGAATACCGCTGGCCACGGAACTGCCTGAGGACCTGAACCAGGCCCAAACAGTAATTAATGCAACAATTAACGCCCAATTGCTAATGCGCCACCAGTGCACCAAACTATACGCCAATTAAGACACTAACGCCACAACACCAGGGCTCTAAGTTGTTACAAGTAACTACTGTAAGTTAAATTACATTTAACCCTATTTAAATGGGTGTGATAATTTATGTAAGAATAAGTCAGAATGTTCATTGAGTACATTTGGCAAATACATGCAAACAGAATCAATTTGTTAAAGCAGCCTTGTTGTCTGTACCATTCAATGATTATTAAAGTAAATGCCATTTGAGGATGATTGGTACATGTACCTTTTAGTAACCTTATGAACAAATGTTTAAAGCTCTACATAGTTCATCCGTGTCCCATTGGTACAATGGCAAATACTTAACAATTATTCCATAAGCGCGCGTTGGACATGAGATGGTAAATAGCCAACGAGGCGCGAAGCGCCGAGTTAACTGTAACTTATCTCATATCCATCAAGCGCGAATGGAATAATTGTTTTATTAAATTCTCTGCATTTGGATATTGCTGTTGAAGTTTACTGAATTTTTATATTTTTAAGAAAAAATTTCCTTCAAATTAAAACGACTGGATGTTGAGGCAACCTCCGACCAAAGCGCGCGAAACGACAATGAATGATCACATGACACGCGCAGCTCTTTGCAAACGGAGTTGAATGAAAAATCGAAAGCGAAGGAAATCGGACACAGTCGGACATCTAAAATTCAAGAAACGTTTAAATGTACAAATTATAACCTTTCTGAGACTTGCATTCAAGTGCTTTTGAAGTTCCAGCTCATCGAGAAGCGTAATAGTTGTGCACATTTGAGCAAATGTTCTGTTGTGTGGTGCCGAGGGAAGGAAGAGATCAGGGCAAGGACACCTTTTTTCTTGCTGAACTGAATTCCTCGCGGACGATTTAAAACACTTCAGGCAAGTCCAAGTGTACGAGGTACAACCTCACTGAGACAAGCATTTAGTGCAAGTTCTTAAACTTCAAGCTTATTTGAGAAACGTAAGAACTTGGCACATTTGTGCAAACGTTTTGCTGAATGGTGCCGAGCGATGGAAACGAACATTATGGCCGCCGTTCGTACAGATTTCATAGATGAACTTTTCCTGAAGTCCTCGTAAATGCGTAAAAACATAAAGGCAGGCATAAAGCTCTTCGTAAGAAAGTTCTTCGATTGGCTTTAACCTCTTACCGCCAGGATTTGCAAGCCATCCTGAAATTTTTGAAGGTAACCGGTTGTTATTGTTGTTGTTATGTGATCTAAAAAATTTAATCGTAAAATCTTGCAATTTTGAAGATTTTAAAGGAAACTTCAGAGATACGTACCATTAAAAGTCCAAGGCCTGAAAAAATGATTTTCTTTGCACCCCCCACGGGACATAGTGACTTTGGTATCAAATTAAAGCTTGCGGCCTGTATTTTACAAATTTACTTGTTGCCAATTACGTAACCTGTGCTTAAGCAAGATATGTGACTATTTCCATAGGGGGGTGGGCTGGGGGATATTGCTCCCTGCGAATTCCACACAACATAAAATGATTCATAATTCTGCTGAAACTCAACCAATTTCATTCAAATTTTCTGTGTATACAATTTACACCATTCCCAACAATTTTTAATATGTGCCATGCATTTTCATGTTTCCACGGAAACGGTTGCCATGGAGATCATTGAAGAAATGCAGATTTTTACTTTTCTGGCCAATTCATTATCAAAACTTCGATGAATTAACAGATATCTACAAATTTCAGTGAAAGCATTCCCATTATGCCGAGAATAGACTCTCTTGAATGGAGAAGCTTTCATTATTATCTTTTCGACAGGATTTAAAGGTACGCAGGGCACCCATAGTTAAGACGTATGGGGTAGTAAGGAAGGATGACTTTGCTGAAACTATGGAAATTCATATCCTGCCAACCACTGGTCAATATCTCACCAAATATGCATCAGTTATACACCACACTTAGAATATCAACTTGGACACCTCAGAATTAGCTGACTTGTTGTCATGGTAATGGTTGCTAGGGATGTCTAAATACCTCATGAAGTTGCTTTCAAGGCATATTTCTTAAAGGAAAACTACTCAGAACATTAAATAACCACTTCCAACTTGCCAAATATCTCACAGTTCAGTAAACAATCCTGACATGTAAGATTTTTTCGTCATAAAACAATCTAGCTTAGCAACCAGGAACTTGTAAATGTCATTATCCATACAATGCTTGTGAACTTAATCATTCAGCACTAAATTGCATCAATTGCTGTAAGCAAGAATAACCGTCACAGCAGTATGTTAAAGAAACTAGGGCTGAACCACATGAATTTCAAAAAAGCTAAACAAATGTTAATACTTATGGACATCTTCCTCTCAAAGTCTTCAACTTTCTGTTCCAAAAAACGCTTTGCACAGGCCTCAGTGCATGGAAGGCGCACAACCACTTGCAATTTGATAAAGATCTCATGTTTCAGTGAACAGTTCCACATGTAATTTTCTTTCGTTATAAAAGAATCTTGCTTAATTAGCAACAGTGAATTTGCAAATGTCATCAATATCTCTTTTGAATGTATATCGAGTTCTCAAGTCTGTTATGGCAAATTTTATCAACGACAACTGGAAAAACGTCTACGGCCATTTTACAACGAGTTATCTTAGTTCAGTTTGGCAAGTTGTGACTCATACTATCTTCCATTTCTAGTTACTGAATTTAATTCTTAACCCTTTTTTGAAATAAGAACACATTTAAAAGTTTATATATTTGCAAACGTTATATATCAGTACTTAATGACTGTATTTCATTTGAAAATACGCAACCTTCTTTTAAACTAATCATTGATCAAGCAATTTTCGCAAAACCACTTGAAGTCATTTGGAGGAGCAGTTTAGATGTCTGGTAGTTCGGCTGGGCTCCTTCCACACAATCTGCGCCTTCGTAGCAGCCATTGGCAAACGGTTTGGGGATGTTGGTCTTGCTAATATGCCCGTTCGAAGTGGTATATTGTCGGCTCTGGTTCTGTAGCTGGTTTACTAGAAGGAAGACATTACACCGAGGCTGTGCATACACATAAGGTAAGAAAATAGCTTTTTTCAAGCCTATGGGTGTGGGAAATATAAGGGATGTGGGAGAAGAGAGAATAAAAAGAGGGATTCTCAAGGTTGCACCAGCCGGAAAAATAGCAACAAAAATTGCAACATTGCGCACTAGTTTGCAAAAGAACAAGCATATTATGATGGGAACCACAACAGACAGGAGAGAAAGTGGGAGTACAAGGTGCGAGAAGTTCTGATCCCATTGACACCCATCCCCTCGTCACTTTTTTGCATAGAAGAATTTTCTATGATTCACTGAGTGAATAATAAAAAAATCTTTGTGCTTTGATTTAGATCGTCTTTGAAGCAATGCATCGGTTGCAGTGATAGGGCCGGGGTTTGGCACGTGGCACCAGAAGCATGATGAGCCCATCAACTATGCCCGTAAGTTCCTTGAGGGAGATCCGCAGAGCATTTGATACAGAGACGTTTGATAAGCTACAGTCAAATCCAGAGTTCCTGAGGCTCTTCCTTCTTTATGGTCCAATGGAAGAAATAGCACCAACGCTGACGAATTTCTTTTGTGTTAGCAAGGCGGAAGGCAACTGGAAACTCCACCTAGATTCTGTCCAATGGTTTTTTTGCCTATGACCACACCTACCTTGCCCACTACTTACCGGTCTACTTTAAGATATACACCCTGAGGCACTTCAGCTACTGGCAGATTGAAATTTTGTCGTTCAGAGGTCGACATCCCATGGTTTCTCTCAGCTACCAGTTGACCAAACCATTGAGCAGGCCCTCAGCAGAAACACAAAGACGAAGGGTGGTATAATAGGATTCAGTATTAATATGGAAAGGTGCAGCTCAAAGATGGGTGTTGATGGTTCAGACAAGTGCAGAGTGATGGTATTCATGGATAGAGATCAGGATAAAGTGCATAAGGAAACTGGCTGTACCTACATGCAATGAGAAGAGGCAGATGTTAGGAAAGTGATGGAAGTTGTGCGAAACTGGTGCGACCCATTCAAACCATTTGACGATGTACCAACATACCGACAGGCTGTCGGTGTACGTTGCTGAAGATAGCCTGGAGTATGATGATGATGATGATGATGAGATACTAAAACAGGAACTTGGTCTCTCCCCATGGTCTCGGGTCTGCAAAATCTGCGAGCCACCGTGCAAGCTATGCGAGTCATGTGAGTCATGGGAGTCATGCGAGCCACAGTACAAATGTTAAGAATTTTTATTTGTTTTATTTACATTCGCATGAGAGCATTTTGGGCGAATTTCTTACTTGGGCCGTATGGCGGCACGAGTTAAGTTTTCGGTCGCGTTATCAAATTTATTCTTTTTTTGGGGGGGGGGGGGGTCGCAGTGGGCCTAGAGATAAGACTTTGGGCCACGAGTTAAGTTCTCGGTCTCGCTTTTTGTACTCAGGTGGCACGAGTTAAGTTTTTGGTCGCGTTATCAAATTCTTCGCGTTCTTTGTACTCGGGCCGTACGCTGTGAGGCGCCGAGTTAAGTAATCGGCGAAGGGGAGGGGACCTTAGCTCCCCCTCCCTTTCCCCGATGTATTCTGCGAGTCACTATTCTTTCGAATCAAAACATTTGGCGTCGGTTGTGAAGTGTTTGTGAACGGTTTCCCATAGCGCAGAGAGGGTTCTAGAGTCTTTAGAACAAAAAGGTGATGGCAATGATAGCATGTTGAGTGGCGAAGTAAGCTAAAACGTAAGGATTAAAGCCCGTGGATATAGCATAAGAGAAGAGGAGGTAGCTTGAACATGGAGCATTCGGTTCATCTGATGAAATTAGTGAGGGTGACAGTTGTGCATACACTTACATACACTTTCCCTTTAAAAATACCCAACTGCTCTTGTTCTTGTTCTCATGTGAAGGTAAATATAACAAATAAAAATTCTTAACATTTGTACTGTGGCTCGCATGACTCGCGTGACTCGCATGGATCGCACCGCTCACATGACTCACATGGCTCACACTTTGGCTCGCTGGCTCGCAGATTTTCTTCACTCCATGGTCTCTGGCAACGTGAGATGGTTCGCTGGCTAAAACTAACCAGGCAGTATTCTCGAAACGTCCAAAAGATGGAGTAGAGTGCTTGACAAGGATACCGCCTAACACAACTGCTGTCATCATGGATGCCATGACAATGCTGCAAATGATAACACTAAAGTGTGCCCGATCGCTTTGTAGACCTGTCAGGGATGCTTCTAACAGGAATCTTGGCGCTTACTGGGACGGCAACAAGGGTGGACTTCCTTGCTGATCAGCATTCTGATTTGTCAATTAAGAACACTGAAAGAAGTAAACGAGGTAGAGACAGGTAAGTCCTTCTTGCCATAAGCAGTCGCCAGCAGCCCTGCCCTCGCCAGTAGAAGACGTTTATGTCAAATGGGACTAACCAAACCAGGCTAATGCACTTTCTCATACATGAGTTGTCAACTAGCACGTATGATGAAGAGGCTGGAGCACGTATCCTCCATGTTTCTTATGCAAACGACTGTACGAAAATTGAAGTTGTTGCTGAAAAGATTGTGCCCAGTGTAGCCTTGCAGCTCTGGAGGAGCCCAGAAGACGCTGACACTTAATTGTTTTTGCATGCGTATCATGCCTCGTCCTGTAGGCACACATCAGTTGCCATAAGCTCATCAGATACTGATATCGAAGTTCTAGCGTGTTTCCATCAGACAAATAATTATCTCAGCATGCATATGATCGATCAGTGGAACACGATGCAGATCTCACCTCATCAGTGTGCCAAGTGACAACCTTCGTTGGCATGGGAAAGGAAAGAAGAAAGGCGATGGTGATGGAAAAACAAGACGTGAGAGACAAACTTGAGGATATCGGTAAAGAAGTGCCACCAGGAGGTGAGGGGATTGCAAAGGTAGAGCATTTCGTGTACATCCATTGTACAGTGACCGTGGCAAAGAAGGAATAAGTGAGATCAGATATGATGTTCTGCAAAAGCACGAATATGCAGGCTTATCAGCTTCCCCCAACAAAAGAAGCTCTTAAACAACACATAAAGTGTGCTAACAATCTAGCCTATCTGTAGATGAATTCCGTACAAAGGTCTTTTGAAGATCAAAATCCAAATGGCCAAGGATGGCAACTAAATGATTGACAACTTGGTCCCTTCTGTGCAAAGCGTTCTTTGGAACGGGAAGATGAAGACAAAGATAAAGATGAGGACAATGAGGAAGATGTGCATGAGTATTAACATTCGTTTAGCGTTTTTGAAATTCATGTGGTTCAGCCCTAGTTTTTTTTACACACTGCTGTGACTGTTATTCTTGCTTATGCAATTAATGCAATTTAGTGCTGAACGAATTTAAGTTCACAAGCATTGCTTGGATAAAGATTGTTTTATGACTAAATAATATTACATGTTGACTTAAATGTGAGATCTTTAGCAACTTGGAAGTGGTTATTTAATGTTCTGAGTAGTTTTCCTTTAAGAAATATGCCTTAAAAGCAGCTTCGTGAGGTATTTAGACATCCCTAGCAACCGTTACCATGACAACAAGTCAGCTAATTCTGAGGTGTCCAAGTTGATATTCTAAGTGTGGTGCATAACTGATGCATATTTGGTGAGATATTGACCAGTGGTTGGCAGAATTTCCATAGCTTTAGCAAAATAAGGTGCCCTGCGTACCTTTAAATCCTGTTGAAAGAATAATAATGAAAGTTTCTCCATTCAAGAGAGTCTATTCTCGGCATAATGGGAATGTTTTCACTGAAATTTGTAGATATCTGCTAATTCATCGAAGTTTTGAATATCAGTTGATCCGAAAAGTAGAAATCTGCATTTCTTCAATGATCTCCATGGCAACCGTTACCATGGAAACATGAAAATGCATGACAAATATCAAACATTGTTGGGAATGGTGTAAAATGTATACACAGAAAATTTGAATAAAAGTGGTTGAGTTTCAGCAGAATTATGAATCATTTTATGTTGTGTGGAATTTGCAGGAAGCAATATCCCCCAGCCCACACCCTTTGGAAATAGTCACATATCTTGCTTAAGCACAGGTTACATAATTGGCAACAAGCAGATTTGTAAAATACAGGTTGCAAGCTTTAATTTGATATCAAAGACACCATGTCCTATGGGGGGTGCATCGAAAATCAATTTCTAGCCACTTTTCAGAACTTGACTCATGGACTATAAATAGTGTCGTACCAAACTTTGTGGCTTTTATTGTTGTTATATTGAGATGGCATTGTTTGGTATTTCTTTCTTTTTTTTTTTTTTTTCTACATATTTCCGAAGAAACTTTGGCTTCCCGCTGAAAAAAAAATTTAGCTTAGCAACACCTGGGGCTTTCGTTTTCCATATAAGGTCAAACTACGGTGTATATGAGCTAATAACTAAGATTTAATGAACCAATCAGAACGCTAGAAACGCAATATCCGAGGCTGAGAGTTTAATAAATGTAATTATTGCTTACATGATTGTGCCTTTAGAACATCTCCTATGAATACATGTATTCACTTTTAGCCAACTTTGAAATAATACAAAAATTGTCAATTGGTATCATAATGGTTATCATGACAACTTCACGTCGATTTACATGTAAGTGTGTACCCACGTTTCGTGGGTCTTTAAGTATTCATATATTCATGCTATTGTTTAGACTCATTACCCGATCCATCAGTGTTCACGTCAGATGTCACTCGGGAATGTAAGACAACTGTGTGACAATTTCCTTTTGTTTATCATCTGAGAACGAGCAATAGCGCAGTTCGATTCACAAAAAACTTTTCAAAGCTGTCGGACTTCAACTTTTCTTTGAAAATCTCTAAACTTTTATAGTTTATTTTATGCTTATGATCAAGCATGCACTTATTGGAATGATCTCGAATATCAAACGTAAACACGGCTGTTAATATCAAGAACTCAGTATGCTCAGCGTTCGCAGTAATCAAAAATCCAGGCTTCATTTGATTTATTTAAAGAAGAAAATGAAATTCATCAAACAATTTCTTTACTCTGTAGGGAATAACTTCAATAATTCAAATCTAAACGAGAAGGAGCAGTTGGCTGCAGAACTAGATGTCAGACAGCGCGACGTTGTGAAATCTTGACCACAGAAACACATTCAGACCACATTTTACAGCCTTCAAATCGACCGTCTTGTTAAAAAGAATACAAATAAAAAAGCAACGTTTTCGGGATGAACTTACATTTCATTCAGGAATCTCTGCAATAATAGTTGGCTTCACACTAGAGCTTGTAAGTATAATCTAAGTGCACTTGAAACCTACTCTGAGTGTGAAGGGGTAAAACCTACCAACTTGAACTTTACTTAGTGACCATGGAAAAGTTCGTAGTTCAAAGAAGCGGGAGTACGCCGCCAAGTATGGCCAACACCACACTTGAGAACGTACTTGACCAATAGGAAAAGGGAAACCAACTGAAAGCCACGTGCTGCGGTGCCTGAGGACAGATAAACATTTTGCAAAATGGATGACTGGAGACACGCCTCACAGTTTGAGGACTCCGCGTACCAAATCACACAAAGCGTTGAACGTTGGACAGGTCACGCGGAAATGCATTTTCCAAAGCGGATCCATGTCGCGATTACCTAAAAGCAGGCTAAACCAATTTTGTGGACGAGGCCATGCCCAAACCCTGTGTCGATTTCTTTGCCGAAAACTACGTTGCTGAACCATTCTCGACAAATACAGAAAATGTCGCCTGTTCTTTTGTGTTGTCACCAAGTACTCGTAAACAATGAAGTACCTATGCATTTCCTGTAATGTTAAAACTCTCTGAGTTAAAATTAGAGACAAAATTTTACCTAAAACGTTTTTCCGTTGCAAAGGCTCCATGATTTTCCGCTGAGCAATCGCATTTCTGATTTTACCGCGAAAGATGATTGACAGCTTGTGCTTCAAGTGTATACTTTGTCACCAGGTATGAAGCCAAGTTTTCTAAAGTGAGACTTGAGATTTTCAAGTGCACTTGAATCAAGTGCTTACTTGAAACTAACTTAGCTTGTAGTGTGAAGCCAACAAATACCTTCGGGAATTCACACGCGTCGGAAGAAGACGGCTTCGCATAAATTAACTTTGCAGTTTGAACTGCCGATCAACAAACAAACATCGAACGTCGGCCTACATTAACCAAAAAGCCTCATTCAAGATCTCTTTTTGAAGCTCTCAAAATGCTCTATTTTCATAAATACATATCTAACTTGGAAATGTTTTGCAAAAAAAACTAAATGCATGTAAAGTCCCAAGTCATTCTATGCAGTTTATTCACACATCAAGAACAAAAGGATACGATAATAAACTCTGCCGCTCGTGGTCGCTTAATTGCGCTATTGTTCCATTCCTTTGAAGTCGCTTTAGGTCCTCATCCAAAATATCTCACCTTTTTCCAAACGAATGAAACCGAACTTATTTAACACACTTTCGGAGGCTCCCGAAGTGAATGCCCAAAGGACAAAAAACGAGCCTTCAAGCTACAAAATCCAGCGGTTACCGTAGTTATTCGGTTATAAGGCGCACTCGGTTATAAGACGCACCCCAAACTTAGCAATTTAATCAAGCTAAGTTCTCAGACTGAAAATAATGTGAAAATACTCGGTTATAAGACGCACCAAACAATTGAGAGTTAACAGAAGGATCTGTTGAATCTGAGAACAATTATCCTTACACAACTTACACAACCACCAAATCTATTAAAGTCAATGACCAACAACAAGTGTCTTTTTCTTGTGTTTTTTAAACTGTAAGTTCTTCTCAAATTGTGATCTTAAAATTTTGTTACGTGAAAATACTTGGCTATAAGACGCACCCCAATTTTAGCACTAACTTGCAACCCAAAGGGAGATTTTTCTTGAAAAAACCGTGCGCCTTATAACCGAATAACTACGGTATTCCCATTTCTGAATGACACACTTAAATCGGCGTGAAGTTGTAATGATTTGAATGTAGAAATTGTAAAGGCTATTAATAATAGTTGATCAATCCATGCATGTATATGTTCACATTGTATATTCCATTCACCACTTGCAAATTGCATCTCATATTTTTTGATTACATGTATTATCAATGTTGACAATATCCTCATTGTTTATACACACATGTACATGCACTGTCCAAATTGTCACACTTTTTGGCATCTTTTTCATTTTTTAGGACTGTGTTTGATTAAAAATACAACCAACTGTTATTGTGTTAGTGGTTAAATTTGGACTTTGATTTCACTTCCAAGATGTTTTTAGCTTGCCCAGTTTCTTTTCTTACATTAAAAATAATTATTACAAGATGCCAAAATTCCCCCTACACCACAGCATTGCTATCAGGTTCAACAATAACATTACATCTATTTAGTAATCTTATATTTCTTGTAGCTCCAGCCAATTTAACAAATGTTTCCCAAGACAAAACTGTCCCTGAAGGCTCAAATCTGGAGTTGTTTTGTGAAGCATCTGGATCACCAGTCCCAAGCATCACCTGGGTCCAAGTGTTTCAAGATGGCAGTGTCAGTGAAGTAAAACACACGGGTCCTACTTGGAATTTTACCGACATTACCTATGCCAAAAGGGGGACATACCGCTGTACAGCAGCCAATGGAATTAGGAGTCCAGTTAGTCATAAAATTACTTTGAATGTTTTGTGTAAGTGACAATTATAATTATTATTTACAAAAACCAGAGGTACATGTAGGGAGAGAAGATTTGCAAGCAGGTTTGAACTCACAAAGAACTGTTAGAAGGTTACTAATTGTGAAAAATAATGTGGGCTCTGCCAGAGTATAGTTACGTTACTAAGTAGTGGTTAATATTAGGAACGAAGGGAAGGTTTGACTGAACAGGACATTTAAACTACAAATTAAAGTAACAGTTAAATTTAAGACTGTTTACTTTTTCTTCTGTTGTACATGTTACAAGTAAGATCACTAGCACCAAACTTTAAAACAACTCAGATGTACTTTCTCAGATTGTTTTCTCTCATTTTTCATATTGTTCAGTTCCTGCCACGATTACACTTCCAAGTACAAATTACATGTATGTTGGGCGAGAACAAAGCGCATCACTTGACTGCCAAGTAAAAGGATATCCTCCACCTACAATTACTTGGATTCCTTGCAATTCTCAGGAAGTGTGTGATACAAGATTCCTAAATATTTCAAAAGTGGAGAGGAGTGTTAACTACAGTTGTGCAGCAAACAATAGTCTGGGTAATGATTCTGCTATTATAAGCCTTGGTAAGTTAACTCTTGTCTAGCTTCATTTAATTTGGGTAAATGATCGTTAATTTTATAAAAAGTAATTCTCATTATAAAGTTCTCTTAAGGTGGTGGAAAAAGGTAGAACTTATGGGGCTTTTTGACTTCTGACTGTAACTAACCCTTCTGTAACTTACCCTTTTGGTCTGACAAGGTAATCCTGGAGGTAGGCATTCATCTACAATGTGATTATCATTGGTATAAAACAAAGTGTGTCAGACTTAAAAGTTGGCTACAGTTAGGATTTTTGTTGGACATTATTTTTGAAATTCCAATTTGATCTGGAAATTATTGTCAAAGCACTTCATCATATGCCTCTGGCATGGGAGATTGTGCAAATACTCCCTGTGTCATTGACAGTCATTATCATGACTGCCAATGTAATAGTATTGTTTGGGAGTGTAAACTTGTGCAGATTATTTTATTTGGTTGTAGCAAACTAATAATCTACCACTATACACTGTATAAGCCATATCTCAGTTAATTAATAGTAAATACCATAAATTATTAATTTTGTGTAATGTAATTTAATTAGCAGCAGTTTTAAAAGAGATCTGTAAACCTTTGTGTAAGTGGAGGTACTAAATTGAATTATGTAGTAAGGCTTGAGGATACAAAATTAATGACATGTTCTTTCGATTTCTTACAGTCATCGGAGGGAAAAATATTTACTTGAGAGTAATGATCACAAACAAAGATTGCAGTAAAGAAAAAAAATATGATGAGTCCTTCTGGAAGACATTAAAGGATGAGGTAATTGTGTTGTGTCTTTTATTTGATAATGTGCCTACATGTATGTTATTTAATTACTGTATTTTCCCCCAGCTCAAAGAACTTAAAAGTCATTTGGATACAATATAGCATCTCATCTTTCGTTTCCTCAGCAGGATTCAAGTGGGAAGCTTTTAGAAAAGCAAAATGTGTATTTTTTATCAATTGTTTATTAAAAAAAGGTACATTTAAGCTGCATTTGTGTGAGATATAATGTACATAATTATAGCCAGAAAATTAATGGTGTGATTCACCTAGATTGCACGTGACTTCTACATGTACTTCATTACAATTGTTTATTCAGTTTGTCCATCGTTTTATATTGTCCATGCAGTATTTAGTCTCTAATCTTGATGAAAGGAAGATTAACAAAAACGTTGTAAACGTGAAGATTCATGCATCTATAATAGAACTTTACCAGTGTATTAGTTTTTGTAATTGTAATGGTGTACTGAATAAGCAAAGGTCTTCCTTCTTATAGATAAATAAACAAATATTGCGAACCACTCAGGTACATGTAGATAGCCATCCCAATAGATATAACATTTGTTGATGTTTGGTGTAAAGAGAGAGCACATAGATCTACACAAAAATCGCAACAGTAGCATTTATTTAGATGTGTTGAAAACGTAATAAAGTACATGTATTTGAATGAATTTGACAATGTGGTTGTGTGACACCTTAAAATTCAGAAAAAGTAAAAATGGTGCATACATACCATTACAAAATTTGATATAATTTTAAGTTCTTTAGTTGCTGGCAGGTCCACACCAGCCTTTGGGTTGCCACAAACCGACCTGCCTTAACAAAAATTTTATGCATGTATGTGTGTATGTATATCAAAGTGTAACTAACGTATCGCAAACTGAACAAACAGTGTACTTTCTAACAAATTGGAAGAAAAAGGAAAAACAACAGGAACTTTTAAATTGTTTATTATTGTTCAAGTTAGTGGGTTTTGTCTGACTCAATTAGTACGGCAGCATCATGATTGTAGTTCTTTATCTAAGGCAAGAAGGTTGGCAACAGAATGCTGAACTATGGCTTTGCATCGTACAGACTGTTATGCAGGATTTTAAGCTACAAAAAGTCATGTAAAATGTTGTGTCTGATTCAAAAGGTTAACTTCACTTGCTGGGTTGATAAGGAAACACTGCACATCACCATCTGAGCATGACTTATTCCGTGATCAAACACTAACACATGTGTAAAAGTACTGAGCCAAGACACACCATCAAAGTGATGTCAGGATAGAGACTGGCCATTTGCTGCCACTCAATCTCGTACTCAAAGTCATTACTGGCTCTTTGGCCAGTGACGGTTGGTCACCAAGAAAATTTTTTTCACGGCTAGACTGCCTTCATTTACATTGTCTTACCACCCAGAGTCTCTCCTGGTGACCAACTGCTCAATGGCAGCAAAAAAACTAAGGGTAGCGTTACGCTCTCTGTATGGAATGGTAGTCCATCACAGGTTTCCGCCCAGCAGTACTGTATGTCACCTTGACCCATTTATACACCTGGGTTAAGATCAAGGATGTGGAGTTAAGTTTCTTGTCTATTGGAGACTTCACCACAATGCAGAGACCAACCTAACCTAGAACCTACAACTCTCCAATCTACATGTACCAACCAGTTGTTAAATCTAACATGGTTGTAAACTACTACATCCTGCTACACCACCATGCCTCAACCCCTGGAAAATTCGTTGAGGAAGGGGGGGGGGGGGAGGGGAAGAAGTCTCCAGTCATTACAGGGAAAACTCCTGTTATGTTTTATTTTGCCATAAACATGCATTTAGATGACTTGGCATTTAAGATTGTATTGACCTCCTCCATCGAATGCAATAAAGTACTCGAGTTGGAAATCTTAGGTTAAAAGTCCTTTACAGTGCAGACACTCGAACCGTAAACAGTCAAGGCCCTCTTCGCCTTTTTTTTTCAAATGCTGTCCAATCAGAAACTCCCTTGAAAACAATGAATCCGACCTTTTTTTAACAACATTGAATCAGAAAAAAGATGTAAAGTTCTTAGGGAGTGATAAATTTTCTTTAGTTTGTTTATATTGCAGAGAGAGAAAAAGTCCAAAAAAGCCTTAGCCGTTCACGGTTCGAGTGTCCGCACTATAAGAGATATTCT
This sequence comes from Pavona decussata, assembly GCF_977016875.1. Lineage (NCBI taxonomy): Eukaryota > Metazoa > Cnidaria > Anthozoa > Scleractinia > Agariciidae > Pavona > Pavona decussata. The sequence goes on from NW_028145706.1 coordinate 167,420, forward strand.
AAAAAGAGAGAATTAACTGTCTGTCTGTTACTAACGTCCTTCACTATGGTACATGTATGTACAATTTGTGATGTGAACAATCTGGCCAACCAGTCTTGACATATGCCTGGGATAAATCCAAGGTTGAGTTCTATAGGCGGTATTCCAAAATAAGGATTGATACAATAATAACGAAAAATTCCTCATAAGCTCATAAGTGTTTACAAAATAGAATACAAAATTGCTCTTGAATATTGTGTGCAAGCAAACATTTGTTGATTCGCCGGAGAAATCTTGAGGCTATGTTATTTCTTCCTATCCCAATAATAATAAGCTCAATCGAACGTGACTTACTGTAAGAAACAATGACTGTTACTTCACTGTTCTTTGCAGACAAGTGGACTATCTCTAATATACCACTTAAAGCTAATTTAGTAGTTATGTACTGTACATGATTGTGTTTCAGGTGGACAAGATCTTTCGCAACAAAAAAGGTTACACTGACACAGAACTATTAAAAGTGAGGTAGGAAATTGTATAAAGTTTTACTTATAAGCCTTTGGAGTTTTTTCTCTGGGTTCTTCGGTTTTCCTTTCTCCACAAAAACCAACACTTCCAAATTCCAATTTAACCCAGAATGCACGGACACCTTTGAATCGAGTTTCTCAGAACTTTGAGAGCTATTGGGTGATCTGAGGGTAAACAAATGTCTGTTCAATCTAGAAGCTTCCTCAGGACTCCCGATCTATTACATACATGTAAAACCATCTGGAAATTTCTGTATTTGAAATATTTCAGTGCTCTCTCTTTTTTCTCAGTATTACTCTGATTTTTAGTTGTCAACTATTTATTGTGCAGTATTTTTTAGTTTGCTATGATAATTGATTTAGTTTTGGATGATGCGTGTACCTCAAATGGATCGGGGCTTTAACAGTATGAACAGTCTAAAACTTGCGTTTTGATCGGCGTAATGGAGTCTGTGATCAGAGTTTAGACGCGCATGATCAGAGTGCCAGCCATTGTGAGTGGTCAACAAAGTATTGCAACTGTTTTGGAGAGGTGGGAAAACATACATAGGCAATTCTTTTGCAGGGAACCTAAACTGTCCGAAGAAAAAATGGACAAAGACCGGTGCAAGTGACCCCAACTAGGTTAAAAATGCTTGAACTTTGTTGTGATGTGAAGAGGGAGGAAATGTTTTTCCAGATATGTTGATAGAAATTCGGTAATGGCGAGTAGTGAAGTCGCAGTGAAGCGACTGACATGCTGTAATATTTTGGGGTCAGAAATTCTTTCTGGATTAAGGTCAATTTTTAAAATATTGATAGTGAAATTCTTTCGGATTATATTCTAATTTAGAGGATCACAATTGCGTGTATGTAGTACATATATGCTAAAAGTTTACTTGAAAGTGTTTGACTGGTCTCAGTCAACATAATGCTCGCTCACGAAATGTGGTCTAATGTTTTGGTTATTGTATAAAACAGATAGATTTCATTTTGCCATGGGTCTGTACCCGATAACACACAGAGGACAACAAAACGTGGTCAGAACATCAGTCACGCTACTCACCTGTGGCTCGTAGCGTACTTCTTTATTCTTACCGTGATTTGATGTCATCTTTGCATTATCAGAGTACAGACGCACAGCAAAATAGAATCTTTTGAATTTGATGTTGCAGTTGTGGAAGTCTGATCGTTGATTTGGTCTTAAAGTTCGGCACTAATGTTGCAGAAGACTGGGCACTTGCCATCTTTCGAGAGGCTGCTAAGGATGGAAAACTTGGAGAACTAATGGTCAATGTCTCGTCCATAGTAGGAATTCCACCTGTTGTTAAAAGCACAGACACGCCACCCACAACCACACCTACTCCAGAGTCTGAAGGTATGTTTCATTTTGACTGTTTTAATTGTTGGTTTTTGCTTGTTTGTGTGTTTCATGGAAAACTTGGAAAGGCAAACGTAAGCCAAGCCCATCAGAGTGAAGTGTCAGTAGATATTTTTTTTGTATGCTCCTATCGCTTTTTACAGTCTTCTGGCACACCCAATGACATCGGTCAGGTTGTCAAAACAACGTAAGTCAATATCACCTCAAACAGTCCTTCTCAGGACTGCACTCACCCGTATGATCATAATTTGCGAACTTTATTACATGACTCCTGGGATCAAACCATTACACTTGAACAAAGTGGTATTCGTAGCCTGCGTAGCAGTCGTTTCCGTTTCCTTCAAGCCAAGCGGGGCAAGCGCGCGAGGGCATCGGGAAAAAAGGAGCAAAAAAGTAGGAGCGGGGGGGAGGGGCGGGGAAGGAAAGGAAACGCCTGCCGCTGAGCCCAGACATTTTACCGAACGCCGTTCGTCAGCGAACGGGAGGCAATGATGTATTACCATTGGTCAATCGTCTGTCAATCAAACTCATAGACTAAAACGACATCCGGTTAACCGTTTATCAAAATCAAAATATAGTTTCGATATAGTTTTCATTGCGCTTTGGTTTGTTGGTAGGTATTATTGTCTCAACAAACATGGTGTCATTCGTTTTTCAAAATCCCGCCGAAATTTTTAAAAATTTAAGAAAATTTGTTCTGGTTGTCGGCGGTCTCAAAGACACGACAATCTGAAAGCTTGTTTTATTTCACGCTACGCGAAATACAATTAATTTTATCCTGGAAACGCTAGGAAGTATTTAGCCATGTGGGACAAGCTCATTCTGTCTGTAATTCCAGCAAATGAGTTGATATTCTAAAACATTAGTAAAATTTGTCTTGGGTAATTTTATCTACGCTTGAGCGACGTACGTAAAGTTCGAGATTATCTTCTAAAATACAGTCGACTACCGATAACTCGAACCTCGCGCTAACTCGAACCAATTTTCCTTTCCTTTCAGGTAATTTTCTTCATAATTTCACCCTCGATAACTCGAACCTTTTTCAATTTCCCTTGAAGGTTCGAGTTATCGGGAGTCGACTGTACTGCAACTTGACGTAAACAAGTTGCCCGCCGCGATTCTGTTTTCGCTGATTGGTTCTCATGTGACATTTGACGTGACAGTGTAAGCCCCAAGGGAGCGAAGCCATTTGGGGGCGTTCGGTAAAATGTCTGGGCTCAGCGGCAGGCGTTTCCTTTCCTTCCCCGCCCCTACCCCCGCTCCTACTTTTTTGCTCCTTTTTATTCCAATGCCCTCGCACGCTTAGCCCGCTTGGCTTGAAGGAAACGGAAACGACTGCTACGCAGGCTATGGTATTCGCCGAAGTGAACCATCAAGTGCCACTTCTATTTGTTGTCAATCCCGGAGTCAGGTGTCTAATCGCTCACCTTGCCAATAAGCAACTGACTGACTGAGTTAGACAGCAGTTGTGGTGAACATATATCTCACATGTTCTTATTTCCTTTTAGATAGTAACATTGCACTTATTGTGGGCCTTGTCGTGGGCGGTATTGTCTTGGTGGCCATCATTGTTGCGGTCATTTTGTTGTGGCGCAAGAAGAAATGCTGTAATTGCTGCGCAAAGGACAGTAAGGGTGAGAAGATGGTTTATCACATAGATTTAATTTTTGTGTTCTGTTAAGTTGAGACAAAGAAGTAAGTTGAACGATCAAATTTCATTCCACTCCATTTTTCCAAGATGTGCACAAAAATATGTTATGATCATTTACAATGACGTTGCCTTCACTTTTATCAAGTTGAAATTTGCTTGTACCCCGGTAAGTTGGCACAAAACTTCATTACCTTGCCATCCAAAATGAAGTTTTTTCAGTTTTGTTTCCATTATTTTTTTGGGTACAAAGGCTGCTTTGAAATGACTCTTCAAGTACAAGGTTAAAGATATTAGAATTGTTTTGACTAGATACCTGGGCTAAGAAAGACTATTTTACCAGACGCTTAGAGGCTACTGCCTCTTCTTCAGTGGTGAAAAATGGTCTTATCAACCAAGTGGATCAGTTAACTTGGCCACCGTTTAAGCACTCGAGTTTTTTTTTTTTTTTTTTTTTTTTTTTTTTCATGGTGGCCAAACAACCTTATCAACTCTTTTGACAAAAATCAAGAATACGGTTTTGGTTTGTCTTATTTATCTTCTTTTTTGTTTTGTTTTATTAAGAAGTCTCTAATGATGAAGCTGCAGGTCCGCAAAAGTAAGTATTCTACTTTTCTGTATATCTCCTTAATGACAGTTGTTGCTGACTTACTGTCTTCAAGAACGGAACGGAATGCCAGAATCAGTTTTCACACACAAATGTCTTAAATTTGTGTAATTCCGCAAAAAAAAAAAACACAACAGAAACGTCGTTCATTTAAACAAGTGAACCGTGGTTTAAAACCGTTTTAAGCAAGATCAAAATTAACTTTCAGTTGGTGCCAAGCTTCAGTCTTCTAAACAGGGCTTCCAAGTCAACACTAAACTAGTCTGGTCAATCCGTGTAAAATCTAGTTAGACCATGGTTTTGCTAAACATGTTCTAACAATCTGCCTCAATGCTTATCAGGATACTTTACTTTGCAAATTGCTTCTACATGTACACGTGATTCAATTGCTTACAAACTTAGCCAACGTACACAACGTATTTGAACCCTCTGTAATGATTTAGGAAAAGAAACAGTGCGTCACTTTCTCGATCAAATCAAATCCAAACCAAAACCAATTGTCATTGCTTACATAGTCACATTTTCCTGCCCTCGACGCCATTTTCATGTATTTGCTTTGAGTTCGAATTGCGCTGTTTAGTTTTGTTGCAATAGACCAATTCCGATAATTATATTAAAATTCTAGCTTAGCTGCGAGGCTTAGGGAAATAACACAAAGGAAATTGATTATTCATCTCTGAATCTCAATGTAATTTCTGCTTTTTATTCCCCTGAGCCTCGCAGGCTTTACGAATTTTAATATATCGAATTTGGGCATTTTTTTTTTTGGAGTGATTACTTTAGCTTTGGCTTTTTGACAGTCAATTGAAAACCAAACCCTTAATATTCTGCTTTACATTCATTAGGAGTGGCACTTTATCCGGGACTGGCAATAATGGATATGTTGATTCGGGGTCAGCTTATGCACAACCAGATCTTTCCTCACGTCCTCCGACGAAAACTGCGGGGAAGAAGGAAAAGAAACCAGCGAAGAAAGGAAAGGATCCACAGCCTGCTGCCTTGCCTTTGTACGCACAGGTAGATAAGACGAAGAAGAAGCCAAGGGAACCGGAAAACACTTATGATGATGCCAATGACCAGCGCAGGGTAAGGGGAAAGGTATTGTTGTTTTAAAATTATCTTTAGAGCGGGATCTCAGTGGAAGTACTTTTGACAGTTAATGGTGCAAAACATAGGAAGGTGAAGTAGCAGCGATGGGAATGCTAAGAGATGCCATACATGTAGATTTATAACACATGATTCACTAATGAGATCTGTTATGGCTAACCGCACCCACTTCTTTTCAACTTTTTCCTTACAAGTGTGTGGTCTAGGAAGAATGTTACCTTAATCATCACACTAAGATAATTAAGAGGGTACAACCTATGTATTTGCTGGACAGTATATCGTTTCATTTAGTAGGCAAAACAACACACATTTTAGGTACTCGCAATCAATCAGTACTGAAAGTAGCGATGGTGCTAGACGATAAATCCTCTTGCAACTTTCGGAACTTTACGTTCAAGAGTTCAGTAAAATTTGATCGACATTTTAACCTCTCTTAGAACAATAAACTGTCCGTAACAGGAGGTCACGAATATTTGGATTTATCAACAGAGTTGATATAAGGTAATGTGGTCACCGTACAAAGATTCGAGAGCTGGCTTTGCGAGCGTTACCCCTGCGTCAGAGTAAATAACACTCTAAACGTCAGCTCTAGAATCTCTTTACGGTGGCCGGATCACCTTACCAACTCAGTCGATAAAATCAAATATTAGATCTCTCAGGTAGTACGCGCGGTGTGATTGGTCAATTTTGCGGGCCGTATTTCACTTTATTATATGGCTGGCTCCGCGAGCGGGCAAGATGAGTCAAATCCTGCGCTGTGATTGGCTACCCGAGCGGGCAAGATGGAGCTATCTTGCCCGCTCGGGATTACCCGTTGCCCGTCCGCTTGGCTTCGAAAGTTTAATCCCAACAACAATGCAATCTTTTCTTCGATTTTCTCGTTGTTTTGGGGGTAAACGCTCACTAAAAAGTTCGGTAAACTCTCTCAACATTTACCTAAAGGAAAGGAAAGAGAATGGAATCGTCCTGGTGTAGTGAAAATTTTGTTTCAGCTACAATGAATGTGAGTTGAATCGGTGAGTTTCTCTGCGTGTAGTATTTTAGATAGAGTTGATTTTGTAAAACTTATTGTCTCAAGTCGAGTGCCAAATTGATAAGTTCTATAGGTTTGCAATGGCTGTATTTAAATCATAGCGTAATGGAAGTTGCGTTGAGTGTTTAGAGCAGTTCAGAAAAGTATTTTTTTCAAGTTCGCCGAAGAAGCTCACGTTTCTAATTTAGCCGCGTCTTGCTTGTTGTAAACAACAAAATCTTGTCAAAGTTTCGCCCAGTTTTCTGATTCACCTGCTCTTTTTTTCCGGCTTATGTTTGCATATAATCTCAGAATCTATTGTTTCATTCAAGAATTAATGATTGGAAGCCGAAAACTGTGTAAAAATGTTTATTATTTACGCCACCGCGCGATCGGCTAAAAATGGAGAGTTTGCCGGATTCGATTCAAATCTTCCCGCTCTTGCGAAAATCTAAATTTTTCGTTCTCAATAATTGTATACTCCCTTTACGCCATTATGAAGTTAGAGCCCTAAGATAATTTAGGATTCCTTGTTTTCCACGATTACATGCTAATCCAAATATGCACTAAAAATAAATCCGGCTCGCACCGGCCGGCTATGAAGAATTTCTTTCCGAGTAGAGCAGTTTCATGTCCTGTTTTGTTTTGTTGTCGTAGTTTTAACTTGAAGGTAAAGCCATATAATAAATCCTTTATTGGCCAAGCTTGTTCGGTCAAGATGGCTGGATATTGGCCTCGTTCTTTTTTTGCGTTTTTATGGACCTCGACTTCGTCTCGGTCCATAAAAACGCAAAAAAAGAACGAGGCCAATATCCAGCCATCTTGACCTCACGCTTGGTCAATAACGCATAAATTATGCACAACCCACTAAATTTGAAAGTTTTCCTTTCCCGCGCACCCGATTAACCTCAGAGATATAATAAATGTTACCTCGTTTTCTCGGTCCCTACTGTGAGTTACGGATCCTTGTTTTTTTCCCAACGATTTATGGCGCGCGTGCTTCGTGCTTGGGTTATAAATCAACGGGCAAAAACTCGGTCTGTAACTTACAGTATGGACCTCGAACTCGGTTGGTAAGAAGTATATATTCGTTTCCACTCCATCACTGGCACAACACTACAGTTCCTTTAGGAACAAAGCCCGTGACAAGAGGCCAGGACCCACTTGTTCAAAGAGCGGGTAACTTTTTCCTGTGGATAAGTTACTATCCGACAGTTCCAATCTGGGAAAAGATTTCAGTATGTCCTCTTGTACAAGCGAATATGCACACTCTAACCACAGTTAAGTTTGGGAGTGTACGAAAACCTTGGACAACGTTTAACGTGAAGTATATTTTAGACCCTGAATAGTGCCTTGACAGCGGATAAAGTTATCCGGCCTTTGAACAACTGGGGCGTGTTGTATAAACCAACAACTAACATTTCGTTTTGTAAACTAATTTTATTATCACAGCGACAGCCAGGAGAGGTCACCTATACAACCCTTGATCATTCCGACCAAGGAGCCAGCTTGCCCAGAGGTGCAGCCAACCAAACCACGAGGCCACCTCCTTACACTGAGACTACCTATGCTGTGTTAGTGTAAGGTGGCAGACATAAGGTACCTGCAGTATCAAAAGGACCTTCGTTTCTCAAAACACCTCAAAACCTTTTCGGTCCGAAAAACAATTTCACGTGCGGTATGTTCATTTAAAGATGAAGATAACGATAAGAGCACATGACGTAACTTCCACAACTCCATGTCGCCATTATCAAATGTAAATATGTAAGGTGAACATGATATACTTTTAAGGACTGTGTTCCTAAGGCATCTTTTAACATGAACTATCAAAATTTTTGCGCGCTGATTGGCTTGAAGCTGTTGTTTATAAGATTGCAGACAATAAAAATGACGTCACACGTAAGGCAAGGATAGCAAGAGTTTACAACTTTTCTGCCTTACGGAAAAAATGACAGCAGTCACAAATTTACTAGATTTGTAGTTGACAGTCTTGCAGCCGGTTGATAACCATTCACAACTTCACCAAATTTGTGGTTGATTGATGGCTTTTTCCCGCTCAGTACGTTCGCCTCAACACGAATTCCGCTCGTATTTTTGGCGGTAAACTTGGCAGTGAAACCTCTCGTCTGCGGTTTGTGGTTCCTCTTGAGTTTTGAACATTTTATGTCGTCAATGTATGGTCTAAAAGAGAAAACTGCCTTCTATTGTGTAATATCACGTTTCCTTTGCATATTAATTATTTACATTTGATAATGACGACATGGAGTCGTTGAAACGTCATGTTCTCTTATCTTTAATCATGCCTGGTCCCTGTACGGCTTTCTCCCAGGTCCTCACGGTCAATTCGTTTCGGTGACGTTTCCGATGCGAACGGCCGGGGACCACGTGACCCGAAACGGATTGACCGAGATGAAAAACAGAGAGAGGCCTAGGAACTAGGCAATCTTTAATCTTCATCTTAAAATGTTTATCAAAATCTTTTGTTATTAAAATCAATGTTCGTTAGCAGAAAATACTGCGATTTTTAATAAAACGTTAAAAATTTTACTAGATTAGGAAACACATTAGGCTGTTTTTTTATGAATCGATAGAAAACGAACGTGAAAAATACTTTTCGAGTCGGAAAAGCGCTCGGTGATTTCGAGAAACGCACTCCTTGAACGATAATTGCGAGGTGTGCCTGTTGGAACTAAAAGTCTGGCGTATTTGAGGACTACAAAGCTCTGATGATAAGTCCTTTTTTTTTTCTTTTTTTGTAGTTAAGATTTGTAAACCAGGATATGGACTCTTCGTTCTTAATATTAGTGTTGTATCGAGTTAGAACTCTTTCGGAGTTAGTATTACATTTATGTAGATTTAGTATTACATGTAAGTTGTTTAATTGTTGTTTGCAATACTTGTGATACTAATCTAGATATCACAGTTCAGTTGTAATTTTCAGTTAAGTTTAAATTGCCTTATTTTAAGCGTTATTTCTTCGTCACAAAATGTGAGCTACGCTGTGGACATAATTTTACATTTTTAGACCTAAAAAGCGTCTAATTTCTCCTAACAATATCGTTACTTAATCAAACATGTAAGTCGTGAGAATAAAGTAGATGATCAGCGAGGATCAAATGGCTCCTCCTTACTATTACCGCAAGAAATACTTGGAAAACAGTCAGGAGATCCCTGCACATTGACAGTGGCGTGGCGGATCTAGGGGAGGGGTTGGTGGGGAGGATGGGAGCGCTGCCTCTTCCCCTCCCGGTTCTGGTCTAAAAAAGGAAGGGAGATCCGTAAGACCAAAGCGTCGAGATATTTTGTTTCACGAAAGACATAAGTCGGGCGTTCGGAAGTATGCATGAATAAGGCAAGGGAAGTTCGCCCGCCACCGTTCAAGTTCGTTAGGAACAAAGCTTTTAAGAAACAGTGCAAATCCATCTGATATAGAGAGTGTAAATATATTTAAACGTCGTAATCAGTATAATTATTTTTTAGTCTTTTTACTATAAAAATTATATTGGAGAAAAGGTTTTGCCTATAATTCTAAGATCAGTTTGTCGGCAGACTTAAAATTGATTTTACCAGGATGTGTTCGTAGAAGTTTGACCAGTACGGAATAAAAACTCAACATTCAAGCTGATTGTGAATGGCGTAACCTAATTTGCGTTAGCCAAATGGTGGTGCGCTCCTAATCCTAATTTCCTTAAAAGTAGATGATTCGAGCTTTTAGTTTCGAAACTGAATCAGGCCCAAACCTATACATTAAGACGTTTATATATTGTTCTGGTTAACCGGAACGACAGCGAGTCCATTCAGCTGCTTATGTCTTATGTAAGTTATGTAACTAATTTTCGTATAGATGATACAGCAAAGGCCTGTTTGTTGTAGAGTATAGTTTCTGAAATTCTAAAGGGCTTCGTTGATATTTATGGGTAACCCAGAATGAACATCCGGGTCGTCAGAAATTTCGTTTACCGAGCCTACGTTACTCCTATCCAGCGGAACTGGCACGTTTTCCTGGGCAAGGGTCTGTACTGCATTATAGGATGTAGCTCCACTGCGCATGTGCAAAGGACATGCCTGTTTTGGTTAAATGAAACCTCCACTCTTGAAATAAATTAACGTTAAATTGATGAAAATACAATCTAATTTCAAATTTCGTTGGAAAACGTGGAAATAGTATTTCTGTGTCGGACAAAACACAATTGGATTATCGCGTATTTTTCATTTTAAATTTCCCGGGCACCGCCATCTTGGATTTCATGACGTAAAACGGTTGCTCAATTGTTTCACACAAAAGAACTTCTGTTTACTGACAATAGCGGCAACCATATGACGTCATAAAATCCAAAATAGCGGCGCCCGGGAAATTTAAAATCCAAAACAGGCGATAATCATATCTAATTTTTAGCGCACATGAATGTCATTTCTGCTATTTAAAGTAAAATTTAAAATTTAGGCTCTATTTCCGACAATTCACCGTCAATTTGTTGACGGAGTGGAGGTTCCCTTTAATGAAATGGAATTTGAATTGCTATAACTCTATCGTAGATTATACTATTTTTAATTAAATTTTTGTCTTGAGAGGCCATGAAAGAAAAATTATAAACGTCAGGTGAAAATAATTACATTTTTCTGTGACTGAATAATTTAGATCGAATTGCTTGTCGAGAACGTAGTCTTCGATGATTTATAATCTTTGTTCGCTTTAGCCTTGATATGTATTGTTATTACTGATAAATATTGTGAATGAGTTTAGATTTGAGTAAATTTTGTATGGAATTTTTACAATAATTTTTAGTGCTTTACAGTGGAGCATATATCTCCTTTGCTTTAATTTGCTGTATTCAAGAACATAATATTGCGTCATAAGGTCACTTTAATAAATTAACTCATTGGCGTGAGTGAAAATGTTGTACTTGATTCCATTGTAAGTGTAGTTTTGCGTTTTTATTTAATTTTGTTTTTAGAAACGCGTGGTTGAACTTATTTGTGTCTAATTTTGGTTCCAAGTATTCAGCCGCCAAATCTCCTCAATGACATTTTTTTTTCATAAAAATTCAACCGCGGATACATGTGCAACGGAACAACTAAAGGCTGGTTTCCATATGATCGCAGATCGCAATAAGGTCTGCGATCATATGGAAACTACTTCTGCGATCCTGCGATCGTGATCGCAGAAGATAGAACCATGTTCTATCTAAAGGCTGGTTTCCATATGATCGCCGATCGCAAACAATCGCAATTGATCGCAGACGATCGCAGGAGATAGAACATGGTTCTATCTTCTGCGATCACGATCGCAAGATCGCAGACGATCGCAGAAGTAGTTTCCATATGATCGCAGACCTTATTGCGATCTGCGATCCGCGATCATATGGAAACCAGCCTTTAGATAGAACATGGTTCTATCTTCTGCGATCACGATCGCAGACGATCGCAGACCTTATTGCGATCTGCGATCCGCGATCATATGGAAACCAGCCTTAAGGGAACTGATGATGAATGTAACTTTCCACAACGCTAGATGCGTGAAGGCTTACAAGTACATAGATTTCTAGAAAGTTCCTCTAAATTTGCGAGGTATTTTTTTTGTGGGCGTGACTTCTTGGCTGGTTGCAAAGAAAAAAAAACAAGATCTTTCGTTTTAGACCAAATTATAACCATGAAGAATTGCTGAGCCTGCCTTTCTCACGTGCGTTGTGTTTTGAGGACTTGCAAAGTGTTTCTTTCTTTTCTTTTGTTTTCTTTTCTTTTCTTTCTTTTTTTTTTTTTTTCTGGAAATGCCCTGTGCAATTAACCATTGCTCTTGACAAAAGTGCTAGCTGCCGTGTTGAATAGTAATAATAAAGATATTTTAACCGGGAGCCCACGTCACAAATGTGGTTTTTTAGAGGGGCCCTGCATGGGATACATTACAACATTATAAAATGCCTAAACAGTGAAAGCTAATATTTAAACATTAAAAATTAAGAATTCAAATAATGAAAAAAATAGTGGAAAAGCGTACGCGACAATACGAAAGGTAGTCTGGGAATACCCAATAAATTTCAATAAAAGCTCAGAATCCACAATGCCTCGACCGTACAGCGAAGACTTGAGATGGCGAGCAATATGGATTCTGCGCGTTTCTATTTTAGATATACGTAACCGTATTCAGTGCAAATTATCCCGATCCTACACAGAACCACAGATACTTTTTCTTCCCTGTTTATGTTCTATGCCCTCCTCCCTTGCCCCATCTCCAGATAATTTTGCATGCGTACTTGAACAGCACGTGCAATGATTTTTCTTTGTTTACGTTCAAACAAGGGCGCGAAATATTTGTTGTAATTCCTAATCAGTGATTGGCTTCAAATTCTAATCCATATTCATAACGAACTTGTGAGCAGTTCGTGGACTTGTGAATCTTCCGTTCGAAAGACTGGGCGGTCATCAAGAAAGAAACGAAATTATCAAATATGGAGGCAGAAAGCAAGGAAATAATCCTACATTAACTGAAGGTGAGCTCAGCTTTGCAAGTATTACTTTTAAGTTTGTTTATAATGCTATAAACGAGCAGATATATTACTTAGCTGGCTGAACACGTGCGCTAGCTTCACTGCTCGATATAAGCGCTGATTGAAAGCAAAGGCTTTTGCCTTGTTAGTTAAAACAGAAATTTTGTTGACGTAATGTTTTTATCATTTTTACTTGAACATTTGAGAGAAGTTGTAGAGACTGTTGCCTGAGAAAAAAAGAGGGCAAGATTTCCGCACAGCTCTATTAATTATGTTTGCAATATGCGACATGAACTCCATTCGCGCTCGTTCGCTTGGAAGAGGGTTAGTATGACAGTAGTGCATGCATGTATAATTCATGTATGGCGCTCTGCGGAAATCTTTCTCAGTCTTTTGATAATGAAAGGTAAAAAAATAATGGGTCTAGAGCCTTATTGCGCTTATAATTTCAGGACCTTTCTCGGGAAATTGCCAATTGCGTGTGGAAATGTGAGAAAAAAAATCCAACAGAACAAGCTGAAAACAGTTGGAAGGAACACAGTGGGGGTAAAAACATTGAAATTACACGATTTTCTTTTTACAATGGAGACGAATAATTCATAGACAACTCTAACAATTTAAATAGTCTGTATGGCTTTTAAACCACCGGATACACAAGCTTCCAATTGTTCAAATGCGGTAAGAAGTGTTTGTCAAGAAGCCACAAGAGAAAATGTGATAAACTTTGATCCTATATTTTATATTAGATGTTTTAACTGTATATATTATATTTTAAATTATCTTGGCAGTTTTGATGATGATGATGATGATGATGATGATGATGATGATGATGATGATGATAATGATGATGATGATGATGATATTTTAGGTCAATACTATTGACGACAGAATACCACGGAACAAGCTGGAATAACTGAACAACAAAGAAATACTAGAAAGGTAAGAATATAGTAGCTAAGATTGATTTTTCTCTGAAAATAATTGGAGCTAAACAACACCCACTAAATTAATTAAAAAGGGGACTTCTTTAGTGGACGATTTAAGTTATAAGCTGGGATGGGATTCTGATTTTGGAAAACGTTTGTGGAGAAGAAGGAAGAGGGTTGAGTTAAGGGGAACCCATAGGAGCTCAGATGGAAACACCAGGGGACTTCTTGTTTTTTTTATGTCATGAAATTCAAGTGTACAGTACCTGTTCCCCCTCCCTGGCCAGGCTATAGAAAATGTACATCATTGTTATTGACAATCATATTAGATGACTAAGTTTAAAATTTTTTGAAGCAGAATGGAACTTTGATTATTTTTTTGAAAACGTTTATAAAGGAGAAGAGAAAGGGCGGTGTAAGGGCAAACTATGGTGCATAGGCTTAGAAGTTCGGATGAAAAGTCAGAGGATTTCTGTTTTTTTTTTCTCTTTCGTCTTTTTAATTATTACTTCATTAAATTCTACCGTATTATTCCTTTCGTCCAACCCTACCCTTGAATAAGACAAATTCCGTGTTGATAAGCAATGGTGATTTGGCATGAGAAAAGTTAAACATCTAATTACTATGCTTAACTGAAACCGCCTTTCTTTGTTCAAATTCGGCGTCCCGAACGGGTTTTGGGCTCCAGGACTCGGGGACAAAAAAATGCAGAGATTTAGGGTTCCAAGACAGAAACATCAGAGCTTTAGGGCTCCATGGCTTTAATACAAGGCTTCATCTTGCCAGAATCATCATTTTTCATTCAGGGCTTCAGTACGGGAAGGCTTCAGGCTCGAAGCCTTGTGGCAAAAATTTTGGGAATTCAAGTCTCAAAGGTCCTAACTCCCTCCCCTTTTAAGTCCCTGTTTTTTTTTTTTTTTTTTTTTTTTGCTTATATTGTGCTGCAGAATCATCAGAATCTCTCATTTTCATTTACAGGGAAACTTGTTCACGTGATTTAACTGTGAGAAGAAGAGGGAAGCACTAAACATGTGAAACACCCTACAAAGGTAAGAGCTTTATAATAGTGCGTGTAAAGTGTCTAACTATTACGTTTGTGTAGTTTGACTGGGACGCTCGATTTTAGAATCGGGCACTCAGTGAAAATTTGGCAGGTGGGAGGGGGGTGGGGTGGGGAGGAGGAGACTACCACTTAGCAATGAAGCGCGTGGACTGGGGTGAGGTGTTGGTGAGTAAGTGCAGTGACGGTTGAGCTCATGGCTGAGAAGTCCCGTAGACGTCTGGGTTCTTTTCTGAAGTCACTTTCAAGTTTGTAAATCAATGTACACTCAATGTAGATCACTCCTCAAAATCACTTTGTAAATCGCAAACTCTGGTTTATGTGTTCATGTAAGTTCCTCTGTAACATTAGCAAGAAAAGAAGGAAAGCTTGTTGGGATCTCAAGTTATTATTTTTTTTTTTTTTTGAAGGCATCCGTTACCACTAACACAAGAGCAGTTAAATTGAAAATTTTGGCATTTTGAACTTGTAACAAGAAAGCACACGTTGATGATTGATTTGATGATTTCTTCTTTCAGGAAGTGAAACGAAAGACTGGAAAGGGGAGAGAACAAGCTAAAATCATCGGACAAAGAGGAAACACCACAAACAAGGTAAGAACTAAACTATGCTAAAATAAGTCAGTTTTTGAAATGGTGGATTTCACTGAGTTTCATTTTTTTTTTTTTTTTCAACTGATTTGATTCCCATTATAATTTGAATCGATTAATGAAATAGATGAGTCATCAAGCACAAGTAGTTAAATCTGAATGATGCCGGCCGCTGTTTTGTGAAAAAATGACAGTGAGAAAGGCACTTTGAATCATCTGTGGCTGCTTGATTTATCTGTTTAGTTTAGAATTCGCCCCAGTTTCTGATACTTTCTATTCTCTATCGCTACGCTCAGCCGAATAGAAATCATTTCTAATGTAAGTGGAATGAGTAATGAACACAACAGTAGTGGAGGGAGCCGCCAGTAATTATCAAGATAGACAAAGCGAATGGGAGGAAAAAAGTAAAAAGAAACAACAAAAATAAACTAGAGTCCAATGTTCAGAGTAACTAAGAGTTGATGTTGGATATCTTCCCTACAGTAAATATCCTTAGCATTCTCAGACTTCCAACGACCATGCTTCTTAATAACACGATCCGGTAAATCATTATTGGCAGCGGCAGCCGCACCCCCAGTCCTAAGGGAATGGAGGCCATAAAGCCTCATATCTAAACCTATAGCTTTAAACTTATTAATAAATAACTCCCTAGCCCTAGAATACGAGAGATTTGAACCATCTCGAAGGGCGTAACACCCATCCTTGCGTTTGTACAGGGAACGAAAAACAAATTGAGTAGAATTTAAACTGTCACCACTAAGCTTGGCATAACGAGACAACATTCCAAATGGGCAAGTAGGATTACCAGTCCTAGCAATTACTCTAGTAGCGCCAGACCCATATTGATCAGACTTGCTCCTTGGGATGAAAAGGGAAAAATAAGTATCACTGAAAACAACATCACACCATTTAATATTAGCAAGCTCATTAAAACGCAAAAAACCAGCAAAGGCAACAAGGCAAATACAAACGTCGCCGATATCAAGCAAACTAGCATCTACACCCGCAAACTTCAAAACGAGAGCATGCAAATGCTCAGGACAAATAGGAAGTCTCTTCTTGGAAGAGACAGAGTTAGCAGCGAGACGCTTACAGCCTTCCAAAATAGCTTTAACAAAACCACTATTGCAAGGGTTGCGAACAGCACACGAACTATGGAAAAAATTAATGCTGTAAAAAGTAGAAACAATGGTAGAAAACGAATAACCGGACTGGAGTAAACTAATGAGATAAAGCGCAAAATGATTATCCGAAGCAGGAAAATATTGCACTTCAGGAAACTTGGCAGCCCATGCCTTCCATTTTCGAAAATGCGTGTGATATCCTTTCACAGTCGATGGTGCCCTGCTTGCCGCGAGAAAAACAGGAACCAACACAGACAAAGGCTTCAAAGCTTGAATACCAGCCGCACCATCAGTAATGGAAACTTGTAAAGAAAAACAAAAGGAGAAAAAATCAAACGGCATAAAATAGAAAACAAAATAATAATCAGGAAATCACGAGAAAACAGTACCCGTGACAAAAACAACAAGGAAAGAAAAAACCACCATAAGGCGGAATGTCCATAACCAAGCCAAAAGGCTATGAAGCATAACGCACGAGTAGGCGCTAAGAAGCGCAGCAAACAGACAAAACAAAATATGACAACAATGTATAAACATGACGCTATGAAGCGTGCAAAATATCTTGCAATGGAGCAAACTACGGCAATTACATATAACGCCATGAGGCGTAAGAAACCAAAAGTGCAACGCTATGAAAAGCGCCCAAAAGAAATATAACTGACGCTATGAAGCGTACAAAAAACTGAAATACCGCTATGAAGCTCACAGGCAAAAATTAAATCAAAAAGAACAAGCAGACCCATCGAGACGAAGAGCCAAAACCGCAGATTTAAACTTCAGTGGGCAAAAAATTGTGTTGTGGCCCTCACGAGCGGGAGCAAAAACAAAAGAAGGGTCGGGAAATTCAAGGACTTGAATAACGGATGCCCTTAAACCACCCATGGGAAAAACTATTGGCCAAAAAACTGCAGAAGGCCAGCAAGGGATAATCATAACACCACGGGCCTTGCAAACCTCTAAATGAAAGATAGCGCGACTAATAAGATACACAGGTGGGACTATCCAATTATTGTCACCCGCCCAACTAACACTGAAAGCATCGACACCTTCAGTGCCTGGGCACCAAAATTTAGAATAGAACCTGGCGCACTTAGCCGAAACTGGGGTAGCAAACCTATCAACTGTAAATGGACCGAAAAGAGCAGAAAGATGCCCAAAAAGACTTTAGAAACACTCCAATCATCATAATCAATAACCCTACTCATGGAGTCAGTATATACGTTAAGCGTCCTGGGAACCCATAAGAAATCGATCGTAACATTGTTAACAGCACGAAACTGGAAAATATCCAAAGCCTGACGCTGAAGCCTAAGGGACGTACTACCTTTGGTAGCTATAATAGAAGCATTTCTACTGTCAGTATACAATTTGACAACTTTACCCTGGATAAGCGGCTTGAATGACCTAAGCGCGTAAAGAATGGCGAGTAACTCCTTTCCAACACTGTCAAGAGACGATTCCATGGAGGAAAAAGCATTGTAAAACAAATCAAACTCCTCCTTGTCGACGAACAGGGCATGTCCCCCACAGGCAAAATCGCTGGCATCATTACCAATAATACAAACGGGCTGAGTATACTCAAATGACTTCTTACAATTTAATTTAGGACAGTTAACCAGCCAAAAAGCAATTTCGTCAACGCATTGTAAATAATGCTGAAAACGGCTCAAATCAAGGGGGTATCCCACGCATCGCGAAGCGAAACTGCACTCTGCAAAAATCTAGACATAATAAGAGACACGTTACCCACACAAGGTGAAAGCGAAATAATTTTGCCGACAATGGAGGCAACAAAACGAGGAGTGACGTAGGGTAATTTACTCTTAAATGCACTTAAGGCAGCTAACAGGCGGTCGATACGAGGTTGGGGAATGGACAAAAAAGCACCATCAAGATCCCAAGAAATACCCAACCACTCCAAACAATGAACAGGAACCCAAATAGATTTCTCATGATTAGCCACCAGACCCGCTTTGCCTAAGTCAGAACGAACCGCATCGGCGCAACGCTCGGCAGTCAAAAACTCCTTCTCGCAACCAGCCCCGTCGTCTAAATAAAGCACTAAGTGAATACCCGAGGCCCTCCAATGACGTACCAGCGGACGAAATAATTTAGTGAAAAGATAAGGCGCGGATGAAAGCCCGAAGGGTAAAACAGTAAAACAAAAGTAACGATAAACGTTACCTCCCAAGGGCCACTGAAAACCCAAAAACTACTGATGGGGATGACAGATATCAATGTGGTGGTAACCAGACTTTAAATCAAACTTAAACATATATCCCCCGCGCACGACATACTGAAGAAAAACTCTCCAGTCCTCCATTCTGAATTTAGCCTTGGGAATATGCCTATTAACATGTCGCAGATCAAGGATGAGTCTGGGCCTCTCTTCCGAATTAACAGACACAGAAAGTGGCTTAATAACAGTAGGCGGTGCATAAACTTCAGAGACCAATCCTAATTTAAGCAGATCAGAAATAGCTGACGAGACAAAATCAAAATGAAGTAAAGCCGATCTATTATTAGATAAGCAAACACTTGACGGGAGTGAATCAAAAGGGATAACGTACCCTGAACAAATGGTGTCCAAGACCCAAGAAGGAGCCCCAATGTCCACCCAGAATTGAAAATGTGCTTTGAGACGACCCTTAACAATCGCAGGGGCAACACTGCACCTTGCTCGTAATCAAACAAATTTTGACTATAAAAATCTAACGAAGGATAGTCTATAAACTTATCTTGTAAAAGCAACAGTTCCTTGAACTCCTGATTCACATCACCGGCAACATGACAAGAAGGATGGACGACTGGCTGTGGAGGATTCTTACTCAAAACATTAAGCGCACCGGAGGACAAACCATCCAAGAACTGAGCTGAGGAGTTAACGGGCTGTTGATGAACTTGAGCTTGGTGCAGTCGCTTGTCCTGACATGCTTCCAACGGAGAAAGACTGACGGGCGAGCCTGACAGGGCACTCTCTCCACCAATGACCTGAGCCACCGCAGAAACGACAGGCTCCTCGTGACCGATTGTAGAAATCTGGAGGTTGTTGCTGCGATCTGAAGGACGGTGAAACTGAGAACTGCGGACGCTGGAACTGCCCGCGGACACCGAAGGGCTGAGAATACGGCTGATATCGGCCTTGCAGGCGTTCAGCATTGCGTCTAACACGAGTACGATTCTTATCTCTCAGAGCCTCCCTCTCCGCTGCACGAATCTTTTTATCGTCTTCCAAATCGAGGGCGACGGCGTTGCTCTCGTAATGCTTAACCGTTAGCCAACCTCCTTCGGAAGAATCGGCGATCCTGATTTTCCTGTTCCTCTCCTTTAGCGAACTAATGGCCTGGCTTATAATCTGCGATGCCTTCGGCGTATCCTTGTCTTGGACTGCAATGGCCGCGGTCTCAAGCAGCTCGACGATCTCGTAATTGAACTTATAATTCCTCTCGTTGCCGGGATGGGCAAACTTGAGTTCGCTTTCGGCTTTGAGCTGCTTGGAGACTAGCAGTGCACATTCGGCTTCGTTTGAAGCTTTTCAAATTTCGCCGAAAGTTCCTCGGTATGGCTTTTAAGTTGGTCCAGAAGAAACCCACGAAACTCGGTTAAATCAGCACGAGAAACTGTTTGGTCGAAAGGTTCTTCACCACCGGGCATAACAAACGAAAAACTAGCCCGTAAACAAAAACTTAAAACAACTTCGAGAAAAACTGGTCGGCGTCAAGTGGTGTGATATGCGCAAGGAGTGGTTTATAAAGGCGCATGAAACCCCTAATGGGAATAGAAACAATACAACCAAATTAACAACCAAAAGAAATACATAATGATGATAATGATGATGATAACGACAAAAGCGCCGTTTTATCGCCGAAGCAAAATACGCTGTATTTTTCATCCAAATTGGCCGTTATCCGAATATTTTAGTTTAACTGAAGCAAACTTTAACTTTCCGATTCTCTGACTCTGGTTTTGTTGCAACTCATCACTCAGTGCACGCATCGAGAAAGCGCGCTTAGTTTACAAATAGCAAAAGTCACCGTTTCGTAACAACGCTTGATGATGTCATATAGTTTATTTTCTACAAAAATTAGCGCAAGAAACAGCCGGAAATTTAAAGAGTGATGATTTTATTACTTGTTTTGGGATAAACATTGCCTTGCACAAAGAGAAGACATTGAGGAATTTAAGACAACCTGGTTCACCTCAAACAATAGGCACTGTTCTCGTTCTCGTTGCTGGTCATTTTGTAGTCTGGTATCACATAATGTTTTGGATTAAACTTAAAGTCCTGGATTCGTAATAGACTTGAAAAACGAACAAAAATAAACAAAAATCAATACGTGCAAGTGTAGTTTTGAAAAAAAAAATTTCGTTAGGCTTGGAGAAATTTAGGAAATCATCATTTGGGCGAAAAGCTTCTAGTTTTCATCACATTACAATCCGGATCATAGATAGTCCTTATCTTAGTCTCAATTAATATAATCGGTTACCATAGCAACAACAACAACAACAACAACAACAGGAAAAATTTTATATGAACCAACTTTGATGAAAATTTTGGACGAAACCTTCTAAATAAATTTGGAGGAAATATGTTACGAACATGGTAAAAAGAAAACTGATTCAAATACAAACCATTTTATTTTGTAATTTAATAGTATTTCAATTGTTTTGTTAGAAATTGCAGCTTTTTGGTGTAAGGTATTACGGTGTAGTTTACAAATAGATTTTTATCGATCTAGCACATGAACACCAACCACGAACGAAATCTTTGTCTTTCCGAGCAAGTGTGATATCTAATCAAACGAAACCGTTCGGAAGATTTTCTGTTATTCAATAATAATTCAAGAGGCTTCATTTGTATATAGGATTGCAAATATGACTTTTGACGTTTCTTGCAAAGTTTCTTTTACGTTCGTCTGTTTTATGGAAGGTTTTAGCCCTATTCAGCCTGAGCCAGTGGCAACCTCGTTCCCAAGGCCTCTCCTGGGCCAGTGGGGGAGGAGGGGGAGGGGGAAGGGTGGCAAGTGTCCCTCTTTCGTAACTTGAAGACAATTGAGGGGGTGTATAACATGGCCCAAACTGTTTCCTTCTTTAAGGTGCCCAAAGTACCTTCTCAACTCTGTTTATAATATAAAAATATTTATTTCCCTTGGGGTCCATAGAGTGGTCCAGTGACGTCAAATCCCATGAGAATCAAATCAATTGCTCGTGATAGGCGCTATATTGGATTCGCCATCTTGTATTTCTTCATTATCTCCAAAACCGCAGAAAATTGGTTAAAAATTCACCAAAATAAATAAAAAAACGAATCAATGGTGTAACAAAGTAAAGCTTACAAGAATAAACTTAACTTTTTTATAAAAGGTAACAACCCAAATTTAAAAAAAAGGCTATCAAAATCTTTTTACATTGGAAAAATCAAGTCACTTGACTAATCAATTATTATATCAAATTGTTGCCAGATAAAGTTTGAAAAAGTTACAAAGTTCGGTGGTGTTTGCTTTTATATTTACAAAGTTATGAATATTTGAAGTCAGTGCAGGAACTTTGTCACTCCCCTCACCCCACCCCTTCTGTTCCCCTCCCCCAGGCTGAATAGGGGTAATAGACGGCAAAGGGAGCATTATTTCACCTCAGATATTTTGGATGAATTTATCTTTACAAATAATGCGTCTGAGAAATCTGTTCCTCTTGGAAATTCAGAAATTGTACCGGAATTAATGATTCTAGAAGAGTAACCTGGAGCAATTATTTTGAAAAATATAACGAGATTAATTCAGAATATTGTGGCTAATCAAGAAAACGAGATAGTACTGTCAAATTGAGGATTCAGATACTTTTTTCAAATTATAGAGATTTTTAATCGCAGATAGTTACCCAAAAACGTGACTATTTAGCTTGCCGTCAATTTACTGTCAATTTCTTGAAATTGCCTTTTTTGTAATTTGGAGATGCACCCAAAGCAATAATGATTGGCACAATATAATGGTTCTTTAGAAGAAAAAAGTACAATGCTATAGTGAGGTTTCTCAGGAACACTAGAATCAAGAGACAGAAAGTTTCTAAACAATTTTCAGCAACCCTAGCTCGCACACAGAGACATCATACAGATCGATAAATTACTCTCGTAAACAAGAAACGCCTCTGACCTTTTTCATACGAATATGACGAAACTCTTCGTATATTGTTTTGATAAGTTTTTTTTATCACTCAGGCCAGTAAAACTTTGTTTTGGATAGCTGAATGAGAGAGTTGTCTGGAATTTTGTCTTACAATTAGCACTATAGCTCACTGTAGTGCGATCACACAGTGAAATAGTGCAATGAAATAATAATGCGGAAAAAATTCTTAATAGTTAACGAGGACTCTAGACCTCAATTCATTTGATTGAAATTTTTTCAGTTTTAGTCGCGAACAGCCTTTGATCGAGAAGATGAACAGTAGTATCGTAAAACTTAGATGTGCATTCAAAGCACCTGACGTAACCGGTCGGTTCAAATTTATAAATGTTCGAAGCATAAAGAAGTCTTGTACTCATTACAATAAATAAAAAACTCGCGCTTTTAAAAGGGGCCTGGTAACTAGTCATTTTGTAGGCTATCTCTTTTACTTTTTTTGCCTAGGAGAGGTTTCTGAGAAGTAAAAAAAGTCTTGCGCTTTCAACACGGGTCTAGCACAAAATCAAAATATATCTTGACTTTTGAAAGGCTAAATCCGGCTTAAACCCGCACGGATTTTTCCCGCCAAAAGACTTAGAATTTTTTTGACTCAGTGCTAGAATACCCATATCAAAAGCACAGCATTTTTTTTTCTAAGTAAAGGCAATCAAACATAAACAAAACATTTAAAAAGAAAATAACCTACAAATTTCTAGTTTTCAAGCCCCCTCAAAAAGGGTGTTCTCCTTTGTAGTTTCCTCTACTTATCAAAAGCGAAATCGTTTTTCCGTAGGTAAGTTAAACAAAAATCTTGCGCTTAAATTGCGGATTCCTCTCACTTCTTGCACAGAAATAGATATTAAGTGAAATAAAAACCTGATATAGTTTGTTTCCTCCAGATCTATTGCTCTGTGCGCTTTAGTATATGGCAGTGAATTTCAGAATATCACCGGTTTACTTAAACTGAATTTAAGCGCTTATGAAAGAAACAAAACAATACCATGTTTGTTATTCACTAATTTTCTTTTCAGAAGCAAATTTTGAGAAAAAACCTTACACTTTTTACAATTTTGTATTCAAATCGTACATCAATTAACTGGGATTTACTCTGAAAACGCTCTTTTTTTGGAGGAACGGTGTACTGTTCTAGGGTCCGGTTATTGAAAGTAAAATAAGCGTACCCAGGGCAAACGCTAACAGTTCAATAGGTCTGTTCACAAAAATATCTACCAAAAATAATTTCTCTTCCGTTATGTCAGTCAATTATTTTCATTTAGAGCTAATTTTAGACAAACACGAAATTAAAAATAAGCAAGAAAAACTTTACTTTCAGCGTTCAAGAAAAATGAAGAAAAAGTCAATTGTTGACTGTCAAACCCTGGACTAGCATAAAAATACTTTCAAACGAACCGGACCCTATAGTTATATACACTGATGCCTTTTGTCTTATATGTTGTCAAATTCCAACCGAGTGGTGTTTCTTTAAAGTTCTGTATTCGTTTCTCTGTCAATTTTTCTCCTGTTTGTTCAGCAACTTTGCCAAGGTTTAGTTTTGTTCTTTTGTTCATGTCGTTTCATAAGTTTGCTCTTGTTTTTCTTTCAGCTTTTTCGGCAGTTTTGTTTATTCCTATCATTTTCTGTTTTGTTTCTCTGCAGTTTTTGACTCACTTGTTTTCCTGTTAAATGGCGCTCTCATTTCTGTGTTGTTCTTGTTTTTCTACTAGGCATCAGTTTTGTTTCTCTTTCTCTAAATGATGTAGTCCTGCAAGTCTCTGTTTTGTCAAATTTCGATCGCGTCTTTTGTGTTTCCGTACTGCCGTAGCTGTTCTTTCATGTTCGCTTCGTTCCCGTTTCCAGTATCGTTCGTTTCTCCGTCATGTTTTGTATTTGTTTCTCAAGAGTTTTACGATCGTTTTTATGTCATGCTTACTTTTGTTGTGCTCTACAGTTTTTTTTATCTTTGTCATGTGTTTTTCTCTTGTTTTCTCCACAGTTTTGCTCGTTTACCCAACTTGTTTTGTTTGTATTTGACTCTTTAAGCTAATAAACATTGTTCGTCTTTTTTTGTGCCGTATGATATCGTTTCTCTACCGTTTTTCTCCTGTTCTCACGTCTTGTTATGACTTGTTTTTCTGCCGTATTTTGTTTTTTCCCCATCTTATTCTAATGATGCTACTGTGTTCGTCTTCCTGTCATGTTTTGCTCTTGTTTCTTCTCATGCTTTGTTTTTGTTTGTCTATATTATTGTTAGTTTTCCTGTTATGTTTTGTTCTTGCTGTTCTTAACTTTTTCCTTGTTTTCATGTCATATTTTGATTCTTTTTCTCCGCAGTATTACTCGTTGTTGACATGTTTCGTTCTTTTTTTATGTCATGTTGTGTTCTTGTTTTCATGTTATGCTTCGTGTCTGTTTCTCTGCAGTAGTTTTGTTTTTTCCTGCTATGTTTTTCTCTCGTCTTCAGGTTGTGTTTCTTTCTGGTTTTAGTGTCATTCTGTCTGTCTTACGTCGTTTTTCTCTCGCTGCTAAAGTTTCCCCCTTTGATTTGTACAGTAGCATAGTTTGCTTTTTTCCTTCACATGTTTCCACTTTCTCTATTAATACTATTATCTATAGTTCCGTCATGTTTTGTCAATTTTCATGCTGTGTTCTCTTTTCGTCTTTCTGAAACTTTTGTTTTGTTTCTGTTTTGCAAGTGAGTGTTGCTCGTTTTCCTGTCAAGGTTTACTCTTTGTTCTCTTTAGATTAGCTCTCGCTATTGTGTCATGTCCTCATTTTCTGTCGTGTTTTGTCGTTAAAACGTACCAGTATTTCTAATTTTGTTTTCTGTTGTCTTATTGTTGTTTACCAACAGATTTGCCTTTGTTTTTTGTTATGTTTTGTTGTTGTCTACCAATAGATCCACTTTTGTTTTCTGTCCAGTTTTCTTGTTAAACGTTCTCAACCAATAGTTCTGCTTTTGTTTTCTGTCAAGGGTTGTTTTTGTTTACCAATAGTTCTAAGGTTGTTTCTGTAAAGTTTTCTTCTTGTCTACCAACTTTCGTAGTTCTACTTTTGTTTCTGTCATGTTTTATCGCTATCCATAGTTCTGTTTTTGGTCTCTTTCAGGTGTTATTGCCCCTTACCAATAGCTCTAAGTTTGTTTTCTTTCATGCTTCCTTGTTTTTTAACAATAGTTCTACGTTTGTTTTCTGTCAAGTTTTCTTGTTGTTTACCAATAGTCGTGGGTTTCTATACTGTCATGTTTTCTTGTTGTTTATCAATAGTTCTACTGTTGTTTTCTGTCATGTTTCCTTGTTGTCTATCAATTTTTCTACGTTTGTTTTCTGTCTAGTTTCCTTGTTGTTTATCAATAGTTCTACTTTTGTTTTCTATCATATTCCCTCGTTGTTTACCAATAGTTCTGGGTTTCTTTTCTGTAATGTTTTCATGTTGTTTATCACTAGTTCTACTTTTTGTTCAGTCAAGTTTTCTTATTGTTTATCAATAGTTGTATGTTGTTTCTGTCAAGTTTCCTTGTTGTTTATCAACAGTTCTACTTTTGTTTTCTGTCAAGTTTTCTTGTTGTCTATCAATAGTTCTGGGTTCATTTTCTGCCATGTTTCCTTGTTGTTTATCAACGGTTTTACTTTTGTTTTCTGTCAAGTTTTCTTGTTGTTTATCAATAGTTCTACTTTTGTTTTCTGTAAAGTTTCCTTGTTGCCTATCAACAGTTCCACTTTTGTTTTCTGTTAAGTTTTCTTGTTGTCTATCAATAGTTCTGGGTTTGTTTTCTGTCAAGGTTTCTTGTTCTTTATCAATAGTTCTATTGTGTGTTCTGCCATGTTTTCTTGTTGTTTACCAACGGTTCTACTTTTGTTTTCTGTCAAGTTTTCTTGTTGTTTATCAATAGTTCTACTTTTGTTTTCTGTAAAGTTTTCTTGTTGTTCACCAATAGTTCTACGTTTGTTTTCTGCATGTATCCTTGTTGTTTATCAACGGTTCTTCTTTTGTTTCCTGTCAAGTTTTCTTGTTGTCTATCAATAGTTCTGGGTTTGTTTCCTGCCATGTTTCCTTGTTGTTTATCAACGGTTCTACTTTTGTTTTCTGTCAAGTTTTCTTGTTGTTTATCAATAGTTCTACTTTTGTTTTCTATCATATTCCCTTGTTGTTTACCAATAGTTCTGGGTTTCTTTTCTGTAATGTTTTCATGTTGTTTATCACTAGTTCTACTTTTTGTTCAGTCAAGTTTTCTTATTGTTTATCAATAGTTGTATGTTTTTTTTCTGTCATATTTTCTGGTTGTCTATCAATAGTTCTACTTACTAATAGTTCTGGTTTGTTTTCTGTAAAGTTTTCTTGTTGTTTATCAATAGTTCTACGTTTGTTTTCTATCCACACAGTGCCTTTATAACTGACACACCCATTTATAAGCACTTTCTTCCAGGCCAACACAGAGTGGTAACCTTGTGTTTCCAGTCAGTCTGTATTTTGACGTAAACGTTTTGTTCATGTTTTGTTTTCGTTTCCATGGGTAGTGTTCTTAGTCCGAACTAATCAACTGTGGCTTCGTTCTGGTTCTGCATGAGAAATTGTCGTTTATTATGTTCTTAAAGTCTGTTGTTACTGTTCTGATGTAACTGTATCTATCGCATGTAGTGTCGCTTTTCTGTATTGTTTAACAAAACAACTGCTTCTAAACTTGGAATCATCAAAATCATGGCTATTTAGATGTATTTTTTGTACCATTTTTTAGGGTTTCTCCATAGCGCTGCCCTTTCGCAAAATTTATCCGAGAAAACTAAAACTATCTCTAAAACAAAAGGCATCTGTGATGATGGTGATGTGATGTTAAAATACGTTATGATGACATCTATTGGAAAATGTTTCTTATAAAAAGGTCTGACTGAATTAAAATTAATACCCGAGAAACGTTTTGAGAAACGTGAACGTTTTAATTTATGTTACAAATAAATGAGCAAACTTTCAGCTTCCTCAAAGCAATTGAGATGTAACTTCCTTTCAAAGCAGCAGAGAATTTTGAAACCTCGCCCGATGCTGTTGTAGGTGCGCGTGTGATTCCAAGAATGAGAAAACCTTAACTATAGTGCAGTGTTTCTAACTGCAAGCCTGTGGACAAAATTCCAAAATTTGACCATTAAACAAAACACGTTAGGTGGTAATCACAGACTTGCGAGTCTGTGGATGAAATGCCGAAGAAATCTTATAATCTGATCACTCGAATGTAAGCTAGTAGAGAGTTTTTACCTATGGTACTGTATAATGTTGTAGAACGTACTTTGTCCGATCTGTGAATAACTGAAATGCTCAAGTGTGATATTCAAAGGAGAGCTTCTGAGCAGCACTTTATCTGATACTGTTTACCTTGTGCATAAGGCTGTTCCCACTTTTAAGTCTGTGGATGAAATTCTTAAGTGTGGTCAATTCAGATCCGATAGCTACTAAACTGCATGTCTACGTGGTTCTGTTTGTTGTAATCTTTGCCTGAGTCTGTCGGATGAAGCCTCAGTTTTAAGCAAAGCCTTTCTATGTTGTAAAAATTCGAATTAAATTTATCGAGTAAAACTTTCCTGTTAGTGGTTTCGTCAATACTGTACCGTGGTCTTAATTTTTAAATTTGTGGATACCAGTGAAATCCTATGGTGTGTGCATTGAAAAGAAACCTGTTGATGATCGGCTTGCTGTAGATTTACCTATTATTTTATAAACGCTTTTGATTGTGTGCTTATTGGATAACCATTCAAATGAAAGCTATTGGACGGAATTGCCTTTGTTGCTGTTTATTTTGGGGACGGTCAGCAAACTTGTTGAGTCTGTGAATGAAGCCTAAAGAGGGGAAATTCAACTGAAAGCTGGTGCATAGTACATTCCCGTATTGCCAATGTTCTAAAAAGTGGCTATGACTTCTCTTTGTTCAAGTGAAGTTGTTGTGCTACATTTTCGTGGACGACTGTACTGCACCTAATTGTACTAAAGTTTGATTTTGTGGAAATCCTACGTGTACAGTGTAACCAAACCAAATGACAGCTGTATTGAATGATCCTTCGTTATGGTAGTGATTATTACGCTGTATAATGCGAGTCTAACGTTTGAATCTGTGGATGAAATTCCAAAGTGCTGCCATTTGTATGATAGCCATTGGACAACCTATATTTCATTCTGTTTATTATGCTGTACAAGGTAGTTCCAACTTTTGAGCGAAACGCTAAAATGTGATCATTCAGGTGAAAGCTACTGAGCTGTACGTTCATGAGGTACTGTTTATTATGCTGCACAAGGTGGCTCAAACATTAAAGTCTGTGGATGAAAGTGTGAGAATTCTAATGATAGCTATTCCACATTCCCATTCCTTTGGTGCTGTTTAAAGTGGTCCATAATTCGAATATGTGGATGAAATTCTAAACTGTTACCAATCAAACGAAAGTTGTAACTGGTTGTAACTTTTGAGTCTGTGTATGATATCCTTAAGTGTGACCATTCAAATGAAATTTGCTAATCAGTACGTTTCTAAGGTGCTGTTTATCGTGCTGTAAAAGTTGGTTCTATCTTTCAAGTCTGTGGATAGAATCTTAAAGTCGCGACCATTCGAATGAAAACTACTGAGCAGTACTTTCCTGTGGTGCTGTTTATTATGCTGTAGAAAGTGATTAAACTTTTGAGTCTGTTGATGAAATCCTAAAATGTGAGGATTCAAATGAGAGCTTCTGAGCATACTTTCCTGTGCAGTGGTACTATATTTGTTATGCTACAGAAGATGGTTCTAACTTTTGAGTCTGGAATTGGAAATCTAAATTGTCGCCATTTGAATATTAACTGTTGAGCAGCACTTTCCGGTCATGCTGTTTATTATGCCGTACAAAGGTGATTCTAATCAGTATCATCGGTGGATGAAATCCTAAAGTGTGACCTTTCAAATGAAAGCTACTGAGCAGTACTTTCCAGTGAGACTGTTTATTATGCTGTACAGTGTGATTCTGGCTCCCTGTGGTGCTGCTTACGATGATGATGTGCAAGGCCAAGTATGATCAAACCTCCTTAAACGTGTGATCACATAGATTAACTTCACTGACAGTGCTTTTCGGTGATTCTATTTGCTTCTCTGTTCGTTGTCGTTGTTAATTTTGCTACTTTTGCTTTTTTTCTGATTCAACCTGTGCACCTTAATTGCAAAAACGTAAAGACTAAAATTCGGCAATTTCCCTGATACCCGAAGCATACGCCAATACGCACCCATGTCAGACCTTCTTATAAATTTTGAAACTTAACATACACCTGGGTCCAGTTGTTCAAAGCACATATCCAAACACTTTCTCAAGGCTAGGCGAGCAGAATTCAAATTCACAATTGAAATCCCAGTCTTGCTCATTTATTTTTCCCTTCCATACTATTGCTTCAATTCAGCAATGACAAACTCCTTCCAGCCTTAAATAAGTGCTTTACCTTGAAACGTATTGAAATAAACACAGTTCTGGCGGGTGAAACTATACCTGAGGCAGCACTAATCAGCTTTGAACAACTGCGCCCTGAATTTTAGGTTGATATGCTACAATTTCAATAAACTAAACTTTGCGCCAGGGGATTCCCGCAAGTCCTCCGTCCGAAGTCCAATCCTCTTTCTTGTGCTACAGTTCTCGGTTGTCCATCGCCTGGTGACTCGTGTTTCCAACTATGAGCAACAAAGGAAAATGTCATCGATTAATTAAAATTCCATAGACAGGTTGATATCACAGTATTCTTCCACATTATTGCAAACAGCTCCCATGCATATGGACGTATACATAGTTAGAAACACAGGTTAATAGCAAAATATAATGAACTGATTGTTTCTCTTCCGGGTGCAAGTAACTCTCAAATTTTGGTCTTGGGTGTCCATAGTATAAAGGGAAAATCAAACCTTCGCCTTCGCGCTATTGCAAACTTAACCTTTAAATCTTCCTCAACTTAAGGATTTAACGAAGAAATGTAGCTTTCTCTAAGTAAGCTCTTCTACTTAGGTTAGAAAAAATGTTCCCCTCTTTGTAGAAAAGATGACGAAAGGGTAAAACTTAAGTCAGACCCAATGGGTCTTTAACCACACCATTCCTGGACGCATAAAACTAAAGTCGTTATTTATGACTTGCTAATTCTAAACATGTATTGTCATGCTGTCAACGCAAATAAAATGCTGATCACCATGCGAGGGTAAGTTTGTTAGCTCACCTTTCAATGAATCTTCATCTTTAGGATGCCTATCTCCGATTGGTAGTGGTCTTGTGATATCGGGCTGTAAAGAAAAATTAAATAAACCGTTTAAAAATTCGTCATAGCAGTTAATCCCCTTGTTGGTTCCATGATATTAAGCTGTTAAGAACTTTCAGTTGTAAACTTGAACGATGTTGGTGCGTAAGGAGGTAAGGGATCTAGCTAGGGTGGGACGCAATTAACGGAGAAACCAAATTGGCAAAAATCCACACCCTTTGTCAGCTCGGTAGGGAAAGAATACCCTTAAGTTTGTAACTCCTTGTAACCCTTATATCATGGTCAAAATCCCTGCCATTTTCTAACCAAATCCGGCGACCAAAAAACCATACCCTTTGGTTCACTGTACATACATTTAAATACATAGGTCGTAGTAAAGTATTCTCCAGGAAGTTTCGCTTCGTTTTCAGTTTAATATCAGTTTGTACGTGACGGTTGGCATATTACTGAAGCACAAAAAGAGGGAGGCTGTGCAGATTATTTGTTAGTTTTAGATTTACTGATAATGGTTAAAGAGCCTATATGCTCTGATATTATGTGAATGAAGTTTATGAGCTTACCTTTCAAATCATTCTGAAATTGCCTGTCACTGTTGAGCAGTACTTGTGGAGTTCCAAATTGACCCAATCCTTTTGGGCCTAGATGAACCTGAAGAGAAAAATACGGTATTAAAAGGATTGCGACAGTGTTATTGCCTTCTTACCAGCGCAATATTTACAAAAGATGAGGTAGACTGGCTAAGGGGCAATGATGGTTGGTTGGGATCCACGATTTTATGAAAAGGTTTTGAGGGAGGTGGGAGGTCATGCCTGGGTACCTACATACATGTGGGTCAAGGGCGTCCTAAATTCTGAAATAAAAGAGTTTTCAGCTTTTCGTAGAGGGGGTTGAAAGGGTTAAAATTTTCACTAGATCCACATCTGGGTACAGCGAGGCGTTCAATCAGTTACAACAAGCAATTCGGTTAAAATCTGTGTGGCCTATAGGTACGGAAATAGCCTTGGTGTTTAAATTCACTCTTCGGCTCCATCAGTTTTATGGAATAAACACGAAAACAAGCAAAAGGTGTAGGCGTCCTTCCTCAAAACATATCGTTCTCTGTACCTTTTGCCAAGCACAGATGCTCAGTAAATATACTCACCTCCTGTAAAATCTTCACGCTAAGGTAATCTGTATCTTTTCGCCAATTCCTTCGTGATATCCAACTCGAAAGAAACATGGAAGAAGAAGTCAATATAAAAAAAAATTATGACAGCTACAAAAAAGGTGTTCATCGTTTTGTCAGACTGTGGAAGTTGGTTCTATCTTTCGAGTTTTTAGGTGAAATCCTTAAGTGTGACCATTCACATAAAAACTACTGAGCAGTTCTGTGGTACTGTTTAATATGTTCTACAAGGTGGTTCTATCTTTTGAGTCTGTGGATGGAATCTTCAAGTGTGACCATTAATTTGGAATTTTCAAGATGCTTGTATTAAATAAATGAACTGAAAACATCGTGACACAATGATATCCTTTTCAGTAAGTGTGTGTCAAACTCCTAGTTGCTAAATGCTACAGGAAACTGAGCAGACAAGCGAAGGTTTCTCGATTCACCAAACCTTCCAAATGAAACTATGGATCCTTTTCGTGTATCAACGAGTAAATTACATCGTTGAAGACCGAATTACTTGGAAAATAGATAAAATGTTTCAAATTGGGTGGTTACATACTTCTAACGACCTCTCGTGCAACAAGCCTTGAAATGCTACTCGTCGAATGTTCAGCCACGCCATGATTGCGACCAAAGGTTCGAGGCAGCCTTGAATTCGCAAGTTAGGCGCGTACCAAAGGACCTTTGCCATAACGTTATATACGATTTTCACCGACTAAATGTTATATGCCGTTTGTGGTCGTGGGAAATAACTTTAAACAATATCAAGTTTTATCGTCGTCCATCTTGTCATCAAGTTCCTCGTGTTAATAGGTGACAGAAAAAGAAGAATAATTTAGAATAGGTCTACAATTCAAATGCATACTCTCGTCTCCCACTTCTTGGTTTCTATTTCTTTCACATGCAAATGCCAAACCATTTTTCAAAAAGGTAACAAACACCAAAAAATTGATATTTTGAGAACGCAGATTATATAGGGCGTTATTAATTTTTTTTCCCGGGAAGAAAATCGAAAAGGTTATTAAATGCAACTAGTACTGTGTAAATTAAGAGTGACAAATCTACAAAGACTCCCGCCTACGCATTTTTGCTCCCACGAATATGTCCTTTAGAGAACGTCCCCTTTGATACGATATCAGGAACGAATCTCTGTATATTTATCTTAGTAGAGGTTCCTGTCTAATGAGATGGCAGTTGTTCATGAGGACTGGTTTTAGGTTAGGCACTGCTAGATGATATTTTGCTACAAAAGGCAACATTCGCTTTTTGTTCTTTTTATTTTTGGAGTGCTAGGTTTCTATCTTTAAACGTCCTTTTTGACAGGTTCCAAACAGAGTAGAATCTTTGAAAAATGAGCCCTGAGAGGGAGGAGGAGGAGCTACTTGATTTTCTGGCATCAAAAAGGGGGAGGGTATCAGTAAACTGCGTTCAAAAGTTAAAAGGTAGGAAAACTATTATATATCTTTTGAAACAAAAAGTCATTTTTTTAAAGTCAAGCATTTGGAGACTGATTGGCACTTTGTGCTCGCCTTTTCTGTTATAATACGTGACGTACATCACTACAAAAAAAAATGAAACACTTTTAGTAAAGGATAAAGTGATTAAGTAAATTCACACACTGACAAAAAACTTATCAGCATTGACGTCTCATAGAGAATACCTTGTCCTTAACGGACTTTTTAACAATTTTTTCATGGTTTTGAAATGCATATATTTCCATTTTTATGTTGGACGTACCTGAGGGGGTGAAATCCTTTGATGACTATGAATCAACTAAAGGCCCGAACAGGTCGCAATCAACATTTTTGAAAGCGTAAAATCGGTTTAAAGTTTCATTCAACATCCATGCAACATTTCCGTTGTTCTCGAAAATGTTGAATGGTGATGAAGCCGTTTGAACACATTCGTCCAACATCTGCCCGATATCCATTTAACGTTTGTTGAACGAATGTTGGTCAAATGTTGAGGCCACCGGTCATTTTATAACAGCAATTATTTCTTACCATACAAGGCTTTACTGAGTTGGAAAATGATCAACGAAACAGTCTGAAAATAAGTAATTAAGGCGAGAATCGTGACTTGGGTATATTTTAAGGTGAACTAGAAAAATTCTGGGTTCTTCTTCATACTTTTAAACGATCAACATTAGTCTTTTAATTTTGGGAAAACCATTTCATTTAATTTTCGACATCTATCTTAATTACATATGCTAAATGCTGGAGATTGGAAGCGGTCACCTCCTTTCGTTTTAAAGATTAGCTGCTGAATAATGCATAGTATTTAAACATATTGGGTCGGTAATTAAAAGACAGTTTAGACGGTGTTTAAAGAAAACCCCACCTAAGCCGTTTTTAATTTTTCCAACAGTCATAAATTATCTAGACATTGTCCATGCACTGCCGACAGTAACAAGAAGGCTAGCATCCCATACCAGAAAACTACTTGTGTACTTAAAGTAAACCACTTATACACAGATTTGGAGGCCCACTCATTATCTTAAGCCGCAGCCTAACTTAGACTCTGTTTAAAAAAAATAGCCCTTAATGTTTACTGAAACGAAAAGGGGTCCATTTTTGACAAGCACATTTATATTCAATTAAAATGAACGATGTCTAGATTTAAATAATAATGTTATGTTGTTCTTATCCAGCACGGGGAAATATCAAGGCTGATATGGAAAAACTAGAAATATAACTTTTGACTTTTATTATTCGTTAAAAAACACTTGTGTTTCATTGCTATAAACAATCCACATCACAACATCGTGAATCAACTTTTATAGGGAAAATTTATAGTACATATTCCTTAAACGTTAGTGATGGCGTCCTAAATCCTAGAAATTCACTTGAAATAAATAAATAGAAGTGATTTCATATCAATCTCTCTTTTACGCGATAACTGAGAGGAGAGGACAGGTGATATAGGTAAAACATATCTGGCACGTGGGACGTCTAAATTAATTTCTTGCCCCTTGTTATGTAAATTTCAATTAACGCCCAGCTTGCATTTTTTCGATTAAACGAAAGGATGAAATTTCTATAACCATCACACTGAACATAGGATTTCTTTTAAGGGAAAGGTGTTTACAAAACGACTTCATCATTTGAAAAAAATGATCACGAATATCTCACATGAGTGTGGTTCCTACACTTGGCGAGGGCAGCTCTTAGTTATGTATATAGCATCGGCGAAGATTTTCTTGTAAAAAGCAAAGCTTACAGTAGGTTATAGAAAAAATTTTTGTCATTGTATTATGCCGAAATGAAAACGTATTTAAGTAGTTTTAGAGTCAACATCAGATATTCTTTACACTAACAACGTCCC
The DNA here is from genome assembly GCF_977016875.1 of Pavona decussata. Lineage (NCBI taxonomy): Eukaryota > Metazoa > Cnidaria > Anthozoa > Scleractinia > Agariciidae > Pavona > Pavona decussata. The sequence goes on from NW_028145706.1 coordinate 202,712, forward strand.
CAGGTTTCCTAAAACCCTCTGATGTACTCAGATATTACTTTATTTTTGACGGACGTAATTATTTTTTTTTTGTTTCAAAAGACAATTAAGGTGGCATCAAATATGAGATTCCTCCAAGTTAATAAGGTTTCTAAGAAGTGATTCTTCAAAAACTTTTACTTTAATCTAAACTTACAATATATACCAGCAGTTATAATGTGTTTTCCGGTATATTCTAAAACATCACGAGGGGTTTCAATTCGTCTTAAAAACCTGCCAGAAATGTTCCAATTAATTTTCCATCAGCAAGCTGTTTCAAGTTCTTTAGCTTCTTTGTTTGGTATATTGTAATGCAGATGCGTTGTTGCCTTGCTATAATGAAAAATCGTATTTGTATTGTGGTTCGAAGAAAAAACGACCACTATCATAGTTAAAGTTCAAACATTACTACTGCAGAATTTGGTACGCCGGCATCAAGTTTTGACGTCAATTTAAGGTCTCTGTATTCTGCAATCAGGCATTACATTGCTAACGGTCAGTAATTCGTTAACCAGAACGTGTTTTACGAATAAGACATGTCTGCAAATTTCAGCAACGCTTCATTTATCCAGCAGAATCCATCATGTGAAAATTTGGACGTCACTTTCCCATTTAAAATCAGCCAAATGGGAATCTTCTCAACTACTTTATTCTTGAGCTTGGTTGGAAATACTCTTATTATCATCATAGTGCACAAGCGCCCAGAGCTGAAGAAGACGATAAACTACTTTATTGTCAATATGGCGGTGTCTGACCTCGTCTTTCCGCTAACAGCCATTCCAGTTCGCTTGGCAGAGCTTTCGTCCAGTTCTTGGCAGTGGCCTATTGGCGGTACAGCAGGATTAATCCTCTGCAAGCTGAAGAACTATGTTATGGCTGTTTCACTTACTGTTTCCATAGAAAGCCTGGTTTGGATCGCCTTGGATCGGTTTGTGGCGGTTGTCTGGCCAATGAAGTTCCATCTTATCACGTCTAGATTTCGTTCCTTTGCCATCGCATCCACTTGGATCGTGGCTTTGACGATCAACTCTATGGATCTGTATTCGTCTGATTTACTGAAGGAAAACGGACAAATTAGATGCATTAAAGATACAACTTCCTTGCTATACAGAGCTTTTGGTTATGCACGATTGGCTATTTTCTTCATTGCACCAATGGTTCTTATAACGATTTTATACTGCGCTATAGCAGTTACCTTACGGAAACAAGATAGAATGCTTCAGTGTACTACAGGTCGCAATCGAAATGATCAGAAAAAACGCCAAGCCATAAAGATGAGCCTATGCGTCGTTGGCTTATTTTATCTTTTCTTTCTTCCCTTTGTGGCTGGACTTATTCTATTTGAAACTTCGGGTTCAAAGATGTGTGTATACAAACATCTTTTCCTGGTTTCTGATATGGCCGTTCATGTAGCTTCGACAACAAATCCAATCGTTTGTTTTACACTTGTAGAAAGCTTTCGTCGTGGCCTAAGAGAAGTTTTCAAATTATCTGAACGCAAACGATTAAAAACAAACGCAGTAGAAACAAGAGAAAAGGAAGAAGCAACTCTAAAAAAGATCACTGAGTTACATGAGATGCATGCAAGTACCTGAGAGTTAAGGAGGCCCGAAGAAAGACTGAGTCAAACGTTGTATTTTAAGTAGATTATTCTCAACTTACTATATTTAACCTAGAGGAAAGGATTGGACTGCTTTTCAATTTTTGACAAGCACATTTATATTCCCTTATGGGTCTGTGGATAAAATCCTAGGTTGCCACAACGTCAATCGTGCCACCAATTAAATGGTATTCAAACGAAAGCTTCAAAGCAGTAGAGGGCTGTGGATAAAATCCTTATTTCTGACAATTCCCTATGAAAGCCATTAAGATGTTGTTTCCTGTAGTGTTGTTTGTTTTCCAAGGTTCTGCAAGGCATATGGTTCCAATCTTATCTTGGACCCTCCAGGCGGGCACTGGCATTCGCTTATAATTTTGAATCAACTAGAAAGAAGCAGAGGCCACCCGTCATTTTTTAAAAGTAATTATTTCTTGACCATACTTGGTTTTTACTGGGTTGGAAAGAGATGAAATAAAGAACAGGAGCACCGTACGAACATTGTCGGTAAATATTTTTTCGTGAGTTTGTCTAGAACTTTCGCCGGCGTTGAATGGCGAGAATCGTACCCTCGGTATTTTTCAAGGTAAATGTTAAATACAGTGCTCTTCGTGTCTTTCAAATTTGGAAAAACCCTTATGTTAATTTTTCGCCATATTTCTTATTTACATTTGCCTAATGCCGGAGATTGGGAACGGCCCCTCTCTTTCGTTTTAATGACAGCTGTTGAAAAATATACTGCAAACATGTGATGATTACAAATATTACAAATATCTAAATGTAAATAATATTATTTTGCTGTTCTTATCCAGCACTGAAGAATATAAAGCTTCTAAAGATGGAAAAACTAGAATTTCATTTTTCGATTTTATACGTTAAATATTGCACCTAAAGTCATTTATTTGGCTGCACAAAGAGATGAAATTTCTATTACCATGACAATTAACTTGGGATTTCTCCAAGAAAAAAAGTGTTGACAAAAGGACTTTATGATTTGAAATGATGATTACCAATCATTCAGGGCCGTAGCCAGTAGTAGGCAAACCGAGGCACTTGCCTCAGTCATTGTTTTTTTTTTAGGGGAAAGTAAGAATTTTTTTGAAGGAGAAAGAAAGGCACTAGCAGCAAATAAATTCACAAACAGTTAAATAAATATAAAATAAATGTTAACGCAACATGGTATTACATTTAATGATAACGCGAATCAGGCAGTGGCCGGAATTACAGATGAGAAAAATTAAGCAAAAATTCATGCTAACCGGGCAGCGACTTCCTAAAGAAAACTGCCTCGTTTTCATGTGTTTTGACGCCATTTCTCGAGTCTTCTGTCCTCTCTGATCTGAATGAGGAAAATCTATCAAAATGCAGCGTTCTATTTCCCTGCTAGTAGAGGTCTCTGCCGTCAGAGACCTCTGCTAGCAGGGAACGTTCTATCTAATCAACAGCTTTTTTCAAAGAAAGCGGTAACTAGATACTCTCATAACATGCTTTCAGTTCTTCTCAATCATCGAAACAAAATTTAAGCTTGTTTTGACATTATTTAGCTAAGCAACTTTGACTTTCAGTCCATATTGTAAAGATTGTGATGTCAGTGAAGAAGCCACCGGAGATGGTGGGAAAGAGGTTGTAGAGTCTGTAGAGGCCGAAAGCGGACGGGCGACAGCGCGACTAAGTACAGGAAGCTGTTCGTGCGAGCGCAGCTTTAGCGCTCTCCGCAAGTTGAAGACCTGGAGTGAGTTGCATAAAATTTAATGTCGGGCGTAACTGCTAAGGCCAGTTCAGTATTTTAGCACAGGCTGAATGGCGTTGCATTAGCCCATGTCCACAGCGAAATCCCTGTGGACCCGCTCGAGGTTCTACAGCGATGGGATGCTAGTGGGCACAGGCGAATCACGATGGCATTTAACAGCTCAATTCGTTGCCTTTTAGAAACGAAAAACCTCAAATAAGAACGTCCGAGACCAGGTTTTATGAGCCTGCGAGACTGAGCAACCCCAACAAACCCTATACTTTTCACGAAACCGCTGGTCAGCCGAACCTTGTTTAGGTCGTTGTTATCTAAGGCCTTCATATAGAAACAAACCACCAACAAACACATTAAAAAGTCGCATACAAGAACACAGAGCCCCTAAAGTAGCATATAAATAGCTGCCCCTCCCCTTCACCCCCCCGCCCCCCGCCCCAATGCCTCAGTCGTTATTTTTTTCTGGCTACGGCCCTGTCATTTCACACTCTGAATGTGGTTGTCTTGGCGAGGGCAGCCCTAAGTTATGTATTTAGCATCGGCCAAGGTTTCTTCTTGCAAAAGAATTAGATTATGTGAAAATATAGGTCATTGCATGTATTGCGCCAAAATAAAAAGACTATTTAAGAAATTAAAATAAACATAAGAGAAAACTATGTTCCCAGGTTTCCCTAAACCTTTGATGTACTCAGATATTGCTTTGTTCTCGGTGGGTTTAATTATTTTTCTCTTTCTTTAAAACTTGAAATAACGAATGCATCAAATATAAGATTCCATCAAGTTATTAAGGTTTCTTAAAAGAGAGTCTTAAAAAATCTTACTTAGATTTTACTTTACAAATAATAAATACGTTTTCTTATATTCTGTTCTGCAAAATAATATAAATATCACGCGGTTTAGTGGCAAAGTCCTGACAGGAATGTTGATTAATTTTCCATCAGCAGAAAGCTGATTTCCGTTGCCTTGCTTCTATCTTTGGCTATATTATATAACAAAGATAAGTTTCCTTCCTTTCTATAGTGAAAAATCGTGTTTATATTATGATTCTAAGCATCAAACTATTTGTCATCACCAAACGTTCAAACATTACTACTGCAGCTGAATATTGTGTGCTGCTTTTTACATTTTTGAGAGCATTTTAGGGCCTTTTTACAATCGCAAAACATTGCTAATATCTATCTACTTCTTTGATAGAACGTTTTAATAAACAAACAAGAAGAACGGGAAAAATGTAATCGTTAAAACATGTCTACAAATTTCAGCAACCTGTCATTTACCCAGCAAAATCCATCATTTGAAAATTGGACAGTCATTTTTGCTGTGAAAATCAGTCAAATGGTTGTCTTGTCAGTAATTTTCTTCTTCAGTTTGGTTGGAAATACTCTTCTTATCATCACAGTGTACAAGCGCCCAGAACTAAAGAAGACGGTAAACTACTTTATTGTTAATATGGCTGTCTCTGACATCGTTTTCCCGCTAACAACCATTCCAGTTTCCCTGGCAGAGATGTCGTCCAGTTCTTGGCAGTGGCCTATCGGCGGTACAGCAGGATTAATCCTCTGCAAGCTAAGGAACTTTGTCATGGCTGTTTCACTTACTGTTTCCATAGAAAGCCTCGTTTGGATCGCCTTGGATCGGTTTGTGGCGGTTGTCTGGCCAATGAAAGTTCATCTTATCACTTGTAGATTTCATTCCTTTGCTGTCGCGTCCACCTGGATCGTGGCCCTGACAGTCAATTCAGCAGATCTGTATTTGTCTGAGTTACTAATGGAAAATGAAAAAATTACATGCAGTGAAGACAAAACTTCCTTGTTATTCCAAGTTATAGGTTATGTGAGATTTGCAGTTTTCTACCTTGCACCAATGGTTCTTATAGCGATTTTATACTGCGCTATAGCAGTAACCTTACGGAAAATGCTCCAGTGTACGATAGTTCATAAAAATGATTATAGAAAAAGGCAAGCCATAAAGATGAGCCTTTGCGTCGTTGGATTATTCTATCTGTTCTTTCTTCCCTTTGCGACTGGACTCATCTTATGGCTAACTCCGGTTTCAAAGTCGTGTTTATACATCAATGTTTTCCTGCTTTCTTCCTTAGGTCTTCATGTATCTTCGACAATGAATCCAATCATTTGTTTTACATTTGGGGAAAGCTTAAAAGAAGTTTTCAAATTGCCTCAGCGCAAACGATTAAAAACAAACGCAGTAGGAACAAGAGAAAAGGAGGAAGTAACTCTAAAAAAGATCACTGTGTTACATGAGATACCTGCAAGAATCTGAGAGTCTAAAGAAAGACTGAGTCAAAGATTGTGTTTTAAATATATTATTCTCAACTTACTTTATTAAACCAAGAGGAAAGGGTTTGGCCCCTTTTCCAATTTTGACAAGCACATTTATATTTCATTATAAATTTAAATAATACTGTTATGATGTTCTTATCCAGCACTGGAAAATATTAAAGTTGATATGGGAAAACTAGAAATCTAATTGTTGACTTTTATTATTCTTTAAAAACACAGTGTTTTATTGCTATAAAAAAATCCACATCGCACCATCGGCAATCAACTTTTAAAAGGGTAAAACGTTCGCGATGGCGTCCTATATCCTAGAAATCCACCATTTACTTCAAAGAAATAAAGATTTCAGATAATTTCTCTTTCACGGGATAACTGAAAGGAGAGGACAGATGATCTAAGTTAAAGATATCTGGGCATGTGGGACGTCTAAATTAATTTCTTGCGCCTCATTAAGAAAATTTCAATTAACTCTCAGCTTGCATTTGTTCCATTAAACAAAACAAATAAAATTTCTATTACCATCACACTGAACTTCGGATTTATTTTAAGGGTAAGGTGTTTACAAAACGACTTCATCATTTGGAAAAATGATCACGAATTATCTCACATGAGTGTGGTTACACTTGGCGAGGGCAGCTCTTAGTTATTTATGTAGCATCGGCGAAGATTTTCTTCTTAAAAGCAAAGCTTGCAGTAGGTTACGTAAGAATGCGTGTCGTTCTATTATGCCGAGATGAAAACTGATTCAAAAAGTTTTCGAGTAAACATCAATTATTGTATTAACAATGTCCCCAGGTTTCCTAAAACCCTCTGATATACTCAGATATTACTTCATTTCTGGTGGACGTAATTATTTTTTTCTTTGTTTCGAAAGATAATAAAGGTGGCATCAAATATAAGATTCCTCCAAGTTAATAAGGTTTCTAAGAAGTAATTCTTAAAAAAAAACTTACTTTAATCTAAACTTACAATATATACCTGCAGTTATAATGTGTTTTCCGGTATATTCTAAAACATCACGAGGGGTTTCAATTGGTCTTATAGTCCTGCCAGAAATGTTTCAATTAATTTTCCATCACAACCAAGCTGCTTAAAGTTCCTCAGCTTCTTTGTTTGGTATATTGTAATGCAGATGCGTTGTTGCGTTGCTATAAAAAAAAATCGTATTTGTATTGTTGTTCGAAGAAAAAACGACCACTATCATAGTTAAAGTTCAAACATTACTACTGCAAAAATGTTAGTGTCTCTATATTCTGCTATCAGGCATTACATTGCCAACTGACAGTTATTCGTTGACCAGGACATCAGTGTTTAAGAAAAAAATAAGCAGGAAACATATAAATGTTATAACATGTCTACGAATTACAGCAACCAGTCATTTATCCAGCAGAATCGATCGTGTGAAAATTGGGCAGCCAATTCTACTGTTAAAATAAGCCTAATGGTTGTCTTGTCAATTATTTGCTTCCTCAGTTTGGTTGGAAATACTTTTATTATCATCACAGTGTACAAGCGTCCAGAGTTGAAGAAGACGATAAACTACTTTATTGTCAATATGGCTGTCTCTGACTTCGTTTTTCCGCTAACAGCCATTCCAGTTTCCTTGGCAGAGCTTTGGTCCAGTTCTTGGCAGTGGCCTATCGGCGGTACAGCAGGATTAATCCTCTGTAAGCTAAAGAACTATGTTATGGCTGTTTCACTTACTGTTTCCATAGAAAGCCTCGTTTGGATCGCCTTGGATCGGTTTGTGGCGGTTGTCTGGCCAATGAAAGTTCATCTTATCACGTCTAAATTTCGTTGCTTTGCTATCGCGTCCACTTGGATCGTGGCCCTGACTGTCAATTCTACAGATCTCTATTTGTCTGAGTTACATAAAGAAAATGAAAATATTAGATGTAGTGAAGACAAAAGTTCCTTCTTATTTCTAGTTATAGCTTATGTGAGATTTGCAGTTTTGTGCATTACACCAATGGTTTCTATAACGATTTTATACTGCGCTATAGCAGTTACCTTACGGAAACAAGATAAAATGCTCCAGTGTAATACAGTCCGCAATCAAAATGATCATAAGAAGCGCCAAGCCGTAAAGATGAGCCTTTGCGTCGTTGGATTATTCTATCTGTTCTTTCTCCCCTTTGCGACTGGACTTATATTATGGCAAACTCCTCTTTCAAAGTGGTGTTTGTACAATGATATTTTTCGGCTTTCTTCCTTTGGCCTTCCTTTATCTTCGACAACAAATCCAATCATTTGTTTGGCATTTGTGGAAAGCTTCCGTCGTGGCCTACGAGAAGTTTTCAAATTGCCTCAACGCAAACGTTTAAAAACAAACGCAGTAAAAACAAGAGACAATGAAGGGGTTACTCTAAGGAAGATCACTGTGTTACAGGAGATGCAAGAGGCGAAATCTGACATTCAGCCATAACTGAAGAACGACTAAGTGAGAACTTGTCTTTTAATGTAAATATATTATTCTCAACTAACTATAAACGATGAAGGTCTGACTGCTATGAAAATTAAACGATTCGAAGCGTTTCTTAATCTACTACGATGCCTCTTTCGTTGAAAGAAATTCGAAAAAAATGGTTGGAAATAAAAATTAGTGGTCTAAAAATTTCCCCCCCAGAAATTAGAGGAAACTGAAAATAGTGGGTGTGACTGAATGCTCAGTGATTGATATCACTTTGGAAATGACAGAAGTGCTATTTCTTTTTATTGGCAGGCACATTTCTATTTAAATCAATAGTTACCAAATAAATGTGCATTGCCTAAAATTAAAAAGACGTTTTCACTAACCTATCTTTGGTACCTGTCAAGTACATTTAAAATACATTGAAATTAGACAACGAGTCACGAGCTTTTAAAAATCCGCTTTAATTATTATTGATCTTAGGAAATATATCCTTACTTTTATAACAAATGCTGTCAAGTTGAGCAGAAGCCATTCAATTCTAATGCTACCGTTATTAATCATTGGACAATAACTGTAATTTGAAATGCTGTCGAGTATAATATGTTCTGCTAACCATCTGCAATCCATTGTGAATTGAATTTTAATTACAAAGTTGAAGAGGTATTTCATCATAAATGTAGTAAGAAAGAAAACTGCAAGCACTCGGTTATTGTCCATGACTTTTCACTAACATTGAAATTTTTTTTGTTATTATTTTCATACTTTAATCACAGATTTGAATTATGGTTTTTACATGGGGTAACTGATGAAAAAACTAAAACAAAGGTCGCTGCTATTGAGTCATATTTCGTATATTCCAAAATCAGAATACCACCTTATTTTACTTCTAAAACGTTATAAAGAAATCGATTCTTTTACTGTGATCATTGGATATTTTATTTTATTTTCAGTGGTAATTATTTTTTTCTTTTTCGAAAAAATAATGACAGGTGGGATGAAATATGTTTTTTTCAATTATTAAGGTTTTATATAAGTAAGTCTTCAAACTTACTTACTTAAATCTTAAACTTATAAAACATACTAAAACATAGATTATGTTTTGTAAAATATTCTGAAATATTACGTGGTTCAGTGAAAGTCCTGGTACAAATGTTTCAATTAATTTTCCATGCGTATTAAACTGTTTACAGTTAACCCGCTTCTGTGTTTAGCTATATTATGATGCTGATTAGTTCCTATGTTTGTCCAATGAAAAATTCGGTTTATATTGTTATTCGAAGGATCAAATTATTTGTCATCACCATACATTACTACCGCAGAATATCAAGCCCTGTTTATTATAATTTTAAGGCCATTTCAGGATCCCTATATTCAACTGGGCTTCTGAATAGTTTCTACAAACGTTTTACACTGCCAACATACTCCTTTGCAAGCGGGAAAAACGTAATCGTTAAAACATGTATACAAATTTCAGCAACCTGTCATTTATCCAGCCGAATCCATCGTGTGAAAATTGGGCAGCCATTTTTCCTGTAAAAATCAGTCAAATGGTTGTCTTGTCAATTATTTGCTTCTTCAGCTTGGTTGAAAATACTCGTCTTATCATCACAGTGTACAAGCGCAACCAGCTGAAGAAGACGGTAAACTACTTTATTGTTAATATGGCGATCTCTGACATAGTTTTCCCTCTAACAACCATTCCAGTTTCCTTGGCAGAGCTTTCGTCCAGTTCTTGGAAGTGGCCTATCGGCGGTACAGCAGGATTAATCCTCTGTAAGCTACGGAACTATGTTATGGCTGTTTCACTTACTGTTTCTATAGAAAGCCTCGTTTGGATCGCCTTGGATCGGTTTGTGGCGGTTGTCTGGCCAATGAAAGTTCATTTTATCACGTTTAGATTTCGTTCCTTTGCTATCACCTCCACTTAGTTCGTGGCCCTGACTGTCAATTCACCAGATCTGTATTTGTCTGAGTTGCTGAAGGAATATGAAAACATTAGATGCAGTGAAGACAAAACGTCTTTGTTATTCCTAGTTATAGGTTATGTGAGAATTGTAGTTTTCTACATTGCACCAATGGTTGTTATAACGATTTTATACTGCGCTATAGCAGTTACCTTAAGGAAACAAGATAAAATGCTGCAGTGTACAACAATTCGCAATTGAAGTGATCACAAAAAGAGGCAAGCCATAAAGATGAGCCTTTGCGTTGGATAATTTTATCTGTTCTTTCTCCCCTTTGTGACCGGACTTGTATTATGGGAAAATCCAGTTTCAAAATGGTTCTTTTACATCAATGTTTTTCTGCTTTCTTCCTTAGGCCTTCCTGTATCTTTGACAACAAATCCAATCATTTGTTTTGCATTTGTGGAAAGCTTCCGTCGTGGCCTAAAAGAAAGTTTTGAAATTGCCTCAGCGAAAACGATTAAAAACAAACGCATTAAAAATAAGGGACAATGAAGGGAGAAAGAAAGATCACTGTGTTACAAGACATGCAAGAGAATTTGACATTCAGCCTGAACTGAAGAACTTGTGAGTGAACAATTGAACCTCACCCCCCCCCCCCCCCCAAAAAAAAAGGAGGGGGTGCAAAAAGCGTCAAAAATGAAAAAAATGAAGTGAAAGAATTGGGAAACGGCCGTTCTAAGAGGAAAGGTAACGATTTAAAGTAATCAACAAATCTTTATTTATTGCTTTGAATCATTAAGATCGACTGAATAAAGAAATACGTCCAAAAGTTTTAATTGATGTTTTGAACTGAAATCTTGTCTTTAGTTTTTACATAGCTGTCTAGCTGGATGGTCCTTTTTTTTTTTTAGAAAAGGAAAAAAACTTTTGATCTTATGCAACTGGGGTCCTTGCGCACTTTCATGAATGTTAGTTTTGAAATATTCTCCTTAAAAACTTCAAGAAAGGACTCTTGGCTGGAGTCAGGGATTGATTGGCCCAATGTGAAATATTTTTGGTTTTATTATACCACCACGCGTACTATGCGACTCAAATGATTCTATGGGAATGACCGGTGCGTTCATTTCTTTCTTTCTTCTTTCTTTTTTTTTTTTTCACAAAAAAAAATTTTTAGGTAGTTTTTACTTTGGTAGTTTTATCTTTTGAGGGTGTGAACGAACTCCTACCTAAAGCGTGACTATTAAATTAAAAGAAAACTGCTGAGCAGTACTTTCCTGTGATCCTGTTTATTATGCTGTACGACGTAGTTGCTTACTTGACTGCTGACTTGTGCAGATGAAATCCTAAAGTGTAATGATTCAAATAAAAAGTTCTGACCAGTACTTTCCTGTGGGTGCTGTTGATAATGCTGGTGTGGTGGTGGCTCTAACTTTTGAGTCTCTGGACCAAATCCTCAGTTTCACCATTTATTTAGTAGAAAGCTACAGAGCATGACTTCCCAGTAGTGGTGTTTATTGCGCTATAAAACGTGATACCACTTATGATTCTGTGCATAAAATCCTAAGTTGCGACAACGTGCATTCATGCGTCCACTTAAGTGTTATTCAAACAAAAGTCTATAAGCAGTAAAGGTCTGTGGATGAAATCCGTATTTCTGACTATTCCCAATGAAAGCCAGTAAGATGTTGTTCCCTAAAGTGTTGACTGTTTTCCAAGGTTTTGCAAGACATTTGCTTCCATCCTTATCTTGGACGCTCGAGGTACTGACATGCGCTTATAATTTTGAATCAACTAAGAAATAGAGGCCACCCGTAATTTTTTAAAAGTAATTATTCCTTGACCATACTTAGTTTTTACTGGGTTGGAAAGAAATGACACTTTCCCAAAAATCAGAAATTAAAAAACAGGAGCACCTACAAATGTTTTCGATAGATATTTGTTCGTGAGAGTATAGTTTGTCTAGAACTTTCGCCGGCGTTGAAAGGCGAGAATCATACCCTGTGTATTTGTTTCGAGGTAAATGTAAAATACAGTGGTCTTCGTGTCTTTCAAGTTTGGAAAATCCCTTATGTTAATTTTCCGCTATATCTCTTAATTACATCTGCCCAATGCCGGTGATTGGGAACGGCCCCTACCTTTCGTTTTAATGACAGCTGTTGAAAAATATACCGCATTTAATCATGTGATGATTACAAACGATAACAAATATTTAAATGCAAATAATATTATTTTGCTGTTCTTATCCAGCACTGATGAATATCAAGGTTTAGATGGAAAATGTAGAAATTTATTTTTCGATTTTATTTGTTAAATGTTGCGCCAAAAGTCAATTTGAATCAACCCTTACTAGCTTGTATTTGCTCGACTACACAAAGAGATGAAATTTCTATTACCATGACAATTAACTTGGGATTTCTCCAAGAAAAAAAGTGTTAACAAAATGACTTCGTCATTTGAAATTATGATTACCAATCATCTCACGGTCTGAATGTGGTTGTCCTTGGCGACGGCAGCTCTAAGTTATGTATTTAGCATCGGCGAAGATTTCTTTTTGAAAAAGAAGTAGATTATGTAAAACTATTGGTCATTGTATTATGCCGAAATGAAAGATTATTTAAGAAATGAAAGTGAACATAAAAAAAAAATATGTCCCCAGGTTTCCTTTAACCTTTGATGTCTTCAGATATTGCTTTACTCTCGGTGGGTTTAATTATTTTTCTCTTTGTTTAAAACTTGAAATAACGAATGCATCAAATATAAAATTCCGTCAAGTTATTTAGGTTTCTTAGAAGTGACTCTTTCATCACAGCGTTACAAGAGATGCATGCAAGAATTTGAGATTTAAGGAGGCCTAAAGAAAGACTGAGTCAAAGATTGTGTTTTAAGTATATTATTCTCAACTTACTTAATATCAAACTTTAAGGAAATGGTTTGACTGCTTTTCCATTTTTGAGAGGCACATTTATAGTTCATTAAAATGAGCGATGTCTAAATTTAAATAATAATGTTATGTTTTTCTTATCCAGCACTGGAAAATATCAAGGTTGATATGGAAAACCTAGTAATCTAACTTTCGACTTTTGTTATTCATACAAAAACAAAAAACCCATATCGCACCATCGGCAATCAACTTTTAAAAGGGAAAATTTATAGTACATACTCCTATAGTGTAGTGATGGCGTTCTAAATCCTAGAAATCTACCATTTCCTTGAAAAAATAAATAGAGGTGCTTTCTTATAAATCGCTCTTTCACGCGATAAGTAAAAGGGGAGGACAGATGGTGTAGGTAAAACGTCTAAATTAATTTCTTGCGCCTCATTAAATAAATTTCAATTAATTCTCAGCTTGAATTTTTTTGATTAAGCAAAAGCATAACATTTCTATTACCATCATACTGAACTTAGGATTTATTTCAAGGGTAAGGTGTTTACAAAACGACTTCATCATTTGAAATAATGATCACGAACCATCTCACACGAGTGTGGTTACACTTGGCGAGGGTAGCTATTAGTTATGTATGTAGCATCGGCGAAGATTTTCTTCTAAAAAAGAAAGGTTGCGGGAGGTCAGGTAAAAATTTTGGTCATTGCATTGTGCCGAAATGAAAATTTATTTAAGTAGTTTTAGAGTAAACATCGGATATTGTATACACAATGTCCCCAGGTCTCCTTGAACTCTTTGATTTTCTCAGATATGTCAGTGGACGTAATTATTTTTTCTTTGTTTCAAAAGATAATAAAGGTGGCATCAAATATAAGATTCCGTCAAATTAATAAGGTTTCTAAGAAGTGATTCTTCAAGAAAACGTAGTTTAATATGAACTTTCAATATATACCTGCAGTTAAAATGTGTTTTGCGGTATATTCTAAAATATGGTCTTAGAGCTTTGGCAGAAATGTTTCAGTTTACTTTCCATCAGTAACAAGCTGCTTAAAATTCGTCAGCTTCTTTGTTCGGTATATTGTAATGCAGATGCGTTGTTGCGTTCCTTAGTAATAAAAAATCGTATTTGCATTATGGTTCGAAGGAAAAACGATCACTATCATTGTCAAAATTTAAACATTACTACTGAAGAATTTGATGCGCCGTTTATAGCATCAAGTTTTGGCGTCATTTTAGGGTCTCTGTATTCTGCAATCAGGCATTACATTGCCAACTGCCAGTACTTCGTTGACCAGAACGTCAGTGTTTAAGAAAAAGATAAGGAGGAAACATACTATTGTTAAAACATGTCTATGAATTTGAGCAACGTTTCCTTTATCCAGCAGAATCCATCAGTATGTGAAAATTTGGAAGCTACTTTGTCATTTAAAACCAGCCAAATGGTAATCTTCTCAATTACTTTATTCTTGAGCGTGGTTGGAAATACTCTTATTATCATCATAGTGCACAAGCGCCCAGAGCTGAAGAAGACGATAAATTACTTTATTGTTAATATGGCGGTCTCTGACCTCGTGTTTCCACTAACAGCCATTCCAGTTCACCTGGCAGAGTCTTCGTCTTGGCAGTGGCCTATCGATGGCACAGCAGGATCAATAGTCTGCAAGCTGATTTACTTCCTTGTGTCTGTTTCGCTTACTGTTTCCATACAAAGCCTCGTTTGGATCGCCTTGGATCGGTCTGTAGCGGTTGTCTGGCCAATGAAAGTTCATCTTATCACGTCTAGAAATCGTTCCTTTGCTATCGCGTCCACTTGGATCTTGGCTCTCACAGCCAACTCTGAAGATCTGCTTTTATCTGAGTTACTGAAGAAAAACGGAAAAAATAGATGCAGTAAAGTTACAACTTCCTTGTTGCACATAGTTTTGGGCTATGCGCGTTTGGCTATTTTTTTCATTGCTCCAATGGTTCTTATAACGGCTTTATACTGCGCTATAGCAGTTACCTTACGGAAACAAGATCAAATGCTTCAGTGTACAACAGTCCGCAATCGAAATGACCATAAAAAGCGCCAAGCTATAAAGATGAGCCTTTGCGTCGTTGGCTTATTCTATCTGTTCTTTCTTCCTTATTTGACTGCAGTTCTCTTGTGGGAAACTTCGGTTTCAAAGACGTGTTTATACAAACATGTCTTGCTGGTTTCTACCTTGACCGTTCATGTATCTTCGACAGCAAATCCAATAATTTGCTTTACATTTGTGGGAAGCTTCCGTCGAGGCCTAAGAGAAGTTTTCAAATTGCCTCAGCGCAAACGATTAAAAACAAACGCAGTAAAAACAAGAGACAATGAAAGGGTAACTCTAAGAAAGATTACTGTGTTACAGGACACGCGAGAGGCGAAATATGACATGCAACCAGAACTGAAGAACGCCGAGTGAACACTTGCCTTTAAATTTCAATATATTATTCTCAACTAACTATAAACGATGAAGGTCTGACTGCTATAAAAATTAAACGATCTGATTATCATTTATTAAGCGTTTCTCAATCTACTAAGATCCCTCTTTTGTTGAAAGAAATTAGAAATATATGGTTGGGGATAAAAGTTAGTAGTCTTAAAATTTCCCACCGAAATTAGAGGAGACTTTGAAAATAATGGGTGTGACTGAATGCTTTCAATGATTGAAATCACTTAGGAAATGACAGCAGTGCTATTTCTTTTAATTGGCAGGCACATTTCTATTAAATTAATATTTACCAAATAAATGTATATTGCCTAAAAGTAAAATAGAGATTTTCACCAATATATCTGGTACCTTTCAAGTAGATTTAAAATACATGGAAATTAGACAAAGAGTCATGAGCTTTTAAAAATCCACTTTAATTATTAATGATCTTCGGAAATATATCCTTTACTTTTATAAGAAATGCTGTCAAGTTGAGCAGAAGTCATTCACTTCTGGAGCTACCGTTATTAATCATTGGACAGTAACTGTAATTTGAAATGCTGTCGAGTACAATATCGCTAAATTCTGACATAACTAGTTCTCCCTCCTCCGTTTCTTTTAAAAGAAAGCTTAAAGATTTTCTTCTCTCTAGGTATTAACTTCTGTAAGGCTGTATTTCTTAACTAACTTACTTAATATGTGTGTGTGTGTGTGTGGGTACGTGTGCGCGGTCAAAGTTAATTATCATAAGTCCATATTGTAATTCTAATATAAGATAGCTATTTTTTAAAAGTGAGGAAGCCTACTTTATAAGCTTCGTGGTTTCTTTCAGGCTTTCTCGCCATTTATTTTCTTTCGTCAATTTTCATCATTTTTTTCCATATGTAATTGTTGTATATGGCAAAATAAATATTGTATTGTATATTGTATATCTTCTGCCACCCACCTGCAATTCATTGTGAATTGAATTTTAATTACATAGTTTAAGAGTAATTTCATCATAAATGTAGTAAAAAAAAAACTTCAATCACTCGGTTATTGTGACTTTTCACCAGATATATTTTCATTTCTAAAACGTTAGAAAGAATTCGATTCTTTTACTGTGGTCATTCGGATATTTTATTTTATTCTCGGTAGAAAAAATAATGACAGGTGGCATGAAATATAAGATTCCGACAAGTTATTAAGGTTTCGTATAACTGAGTCTTCAAAATACTTACTTAAATCTTACCTTATAAAAAACATACTTAAAGATAGATTATGTTTTGTAATATATTCTGAAATATTACGCGGTTCAGTGAAAGTCCTGGCACAAATGTTTCAATTAATTTTCCACGTGTAGTTAGCTGTTTACAGTTGCCCCCCTTCTGTGTTTAGCTATATTATAATGCAGATACGTTCTTATGTTTGTCCAATGAAAAATTCGGTTTATAGTGATTCGAAGGATTAAACTTTTTGTCATCACCAAACTTTACTACCGCAGAATATCAAGCCCTGTTTATTACAATTTTAAGGCCATTTCAGGATCTCTATATTCAACTGGACTTCTAAATAATAATTTCTACAAACGCTTTACACTGCCAATATACTCCTTTGCAAGCGGGAAAACGTAATCGTTAAAACATGTCTACAAATTGCAGCAACCTGTCATTTCTCCAGCAAAATCCATCGTGTGAAAATTGGGCAGCCATTTTTCCTGTTAAAATCAGTCAAATGGTTGTCTTGTCAATTATTTTCTTCTTCAGCTTGGTTGGAAATACTCTTCTTATCATCACGGTGTACAAGCGCAAGGAGCTGAGGAAGACGGTAAACTACTTTATTGTTAATATGGCTTTCTCTGACTTCGTTTTTCCGCTAACAGCCATTCCAGTTTCCTTGGCAGAGCTTTCGTCCAGTTCTTGGCAGTGGCCTATCGGTGGTACAGCAGGATTAATCCTCTGCAAGCTGAGGAACTATGCTATGACTGTTTCGTCGACTACACAAAGAGATGAAATTTCTATTACCATGACAATTAACTTGGGATTTCTCCAAGAAAAAAGTGTTAACAAAATGACTTCATCATTCGAAATAGTGATTACCAATCATTTCACAGTCTGAATGTGGTTGTCTTTGCAAGGGCATCCCTAAGTTATGGATCGGCGAAGATTTCTTTTTGAAATCGAAGAGTTTATGTAAAACGAAGATTTTGTCAAAATAGTGGTCATTATATTATGCCGAAATGAAAGATTATTTAAAAAATCAAAGCAAACATAAAAGAAAAACTGTCCCCAGGTTTCTTTAACCTTTGATATACTCAGATATTGCTTTATTCTCGGTGGGTTTAATTATTTTTCTCTTTGTTTAAAACTTGAAATAACGAATGCATTAAATATAAGATTCCGTCAAGTTATTAAGGTTTCTTAAAAGTGACTCTTCAAAATCTTACTTAGACCTTAAGTTATATAATAAATACGTTTTCTTATATTTTGTTTTGCAAAATATTACTGACAAATATAATGCAGTTTAGTCGTAAAGTCTTGGCAAAAATGATGATTATTTTTTCCATCAGTAGAAAGCTCATTTCAGTAGCCTCGCTTCTATCTTTGGTAATATTATATAATAGAGATAAGTTCTTTTGTTTCTATAATGAAAAATCATGTTTATATGTTAATTCCAAGGATCAAACTATTTGTCATCACCAAACGTTCAAACATTACTACTGCAGCTGAATAGCGTGTGCTGCTTATTTATTACAATTGCATAACCTTTACTTCTTCGACAGAACGTTTTTAACAAGAAAAAAGGACGGGAAAAACGTAATCGTTAAAACATGTCTACAAATTTCAGCAACCTGTCATTTATCCAGCAGAATTCATCGTGTGAAAATTGGGCAGCCATTTCTACTGTTAAAATAAGCCTAGCGGTTGTCTTGTCAATTATTTGCTTCTTCAGTTTGGTTGGAAATACTCTTATTATCATCACAGTGTACAAGCGCCCAGAACTGAAGAAGACGATGAACTACTTTATTGTCAATATGGCTTTCTCTGACTTCGTTTTTCCGCTAACAGCCATTCCAGTTTCCTTGGCAGAGCTTTCGTCCAGTTTTTTGCAGTGGCCTATCGGTGGTACAGCAGGATTAATCCTCTGCAAGCTGAGGAACTATGCTATGACTGTTTCACTTACTGTTTCCGTAGAAAGCCTCGTTTGGATCGCCTTGGATCGGTTTGTGGCGGTTGTCTGGCCAATGAAAGTTCATCTTATCACGTCTAGATTTCGTTCCTTTGCTATCGCGTCCACTTGGATCGTGGCTCTGACAGTCAATTCACCAGATCTGTATTTGTCTAATTTAATGACGGAAAATGAAAAAATTAAATGCAGTCAAGACAAAACTTCCTTGTTATACCTAGTTACAGGTTATGCGAGAATTGCAGTTTTGTACAGTTTTCTAGTTGTTATAGCGATTTTATACTGCGTTATCGCAGCTACCTTACGGAAAGAAGATAAAATGCTTCAGTGCAAAACAGTCCGCAATCGAAATGATCATAAAAAGAGGCATGCCATAAAGATGAGCCTTTGCATCGTTGGATTATTCTATTTGTTCTTTCTTCCATTTGCGACCTTACTTGTATTATGGCAAACTCCGGTTTCAAAGTGGTGTTTGTACGATTATCTTTTACTTCTTTCTTCCTTAGGCCTTCCTGTATCTTCGACAACAAATCCAATCATTTGTTTTGCATTTGTGGAAAGCTTCAGTCGTGGCCTGCGAGAAGTTTTTAAATTACCTCAGCGTAAACGATTAAAACCAAACGCAGTAAAAACAAGAGACAATGAAGGGGTAACTCTAAGAAAGATCACTGTGTTACAGGACATGCGAGAGCCGGAATTTGACATTCAGCCATAACTGAAGGACGACTGAGTGAAAACTTGTCTTAATTTTCATTTAAATATATTACTCTCAACTAATTATAAGTGATGAAGGTCTGACCGCTATAAAAAATAAACTATTTGATTATCATTTACTAAGCGTTTCTTAATCTACTACAATGCCTCTCTGGTTGAAATAAAAATTAGTAGTCTTAAAATTTCCCCCCGAAATTAGGGAAGACTAACGGCCATTCCACTTCGCTTGGCAGAGATGTCGTCCAGTTCTTGGCACTGGCCTATCGGTGGTACAGCAGGATCAATCCTGTGCAAGCTGAGGAACTTTCTGTTTCTCTTATTGTTTCCGTAGAAAGCCTCGCTTGGATCGCTTTGGATCGGTTTGTGGCGGTTGTCTGGCTAATGAAAGTTCATCTTGTCACGTCTAGATTTCGTAGTTTGTCGATCGCGTCCTCTTGGATCGTGGCTCTTACAGCCAACTCTGTAGATCTGTATTCTTCTGTGTTACTGAAGGAAAATGGAAAATAAGATGCAGAAACTTAGAAATAACTTCTTTGTTGTTCATAGCTATAAGTTATGTCCGATTGGCGTTTTTCGGCATTGCACCAATAGTTTTGATAACGATTTTATACTGCGCTATAGCAGTTGCCTTACGGAAATAAGATAGAATGTTTCAGTTTACTACAGTCCGCAATCGAAATGATCATAAAAAGCGCAGAGCCGTAAAGATGAGTGTTTGCGTCGTCGGCTTATTCTATCTGTTGCATCTTCCTTATGTGACTGCACTTGTCTTGTGGGAAACTTCCAGTTTCAAAGATGTGTTTATACAAACAACTTTTCCTGGTTTCTACGTTGGCGGTTCATGTATCTTGGACAACAAATCCAATCCTTTGTTTTACAATTGTGGAAAGCTTCCGTCGTGGCCTAACAGAAGTTTTCTAATTACCTGAGCGCAAACGATTAAGAGGAAACGCAGTAAAAACAAGAGACAATGAAAGAAGAAAGAAAGACCACTGTGTTACATGAGATGCATGCCAGAATCTGAGAGTTAAGAAGGCCTGAGGAAAGACTGAGTCAAACGTTGTCTTTTAAATATATTATTCTCAACTCACTATGTTAAACCAAAAGGAAATTAAAGTTCTGACTGCTTTGAAAATTACCGATTTGATTACCATTTATTAAGTGTTTCTCAATCGACGATGACACCCTGTCTTGAATAAAGAAGATCGAAAATTATGGTAATTCGTGGTCCGAGTTAAATAGTTGCGCGAAATTACCAGAGACTGCGCAATGCAGAGAGAATTTAACATTCAGCCAGAACTGAAGAACGACTGAGTGAACACTTGCCTTTTAATTTGAAAGTATGTTTCTCAACTAACTTTAAACGAAGGAGGTCTGACTGCTATGAAAATTAAAGATTTGTTTATCAATTATTGAGCGTCTCTCAATCTGCTATGATGACCCTCTTTTTTTTTTTTTCTCGGTGATAATTATTTTTCTCTTTTTCAAAAAAAATAACGACAGGTATCATAGTTCCTTCTATGTACCTTGGAAAAATTATTAAAATCTGATTCTAGTTTATCCTTCCTTAAAGAAATCATTTCATATTTTCCTCCCGGTGCTCTAAGAGTAATTTCAGAAGAGGAGAGGTTTCTGTCAAATAGTTGAGCGATTTTGACCAACATACAGCGAAATCTCCGAGAAAGCACCCTCTTAAGCTAGGTTCATCCTGCGTACTGCAAAGATTTGAATGTCGATGAGCGGTCCATGTGAAAGAAATGTAATGCTGTGTTTTATAACATGTTGCTTGTTATGATGCATTTTCTTTGAGTTCCGATTTGTTCAGTGTGCTGGTGAAGTCTGTTATGATTGGCCACGTGGACAGTAATTGTACCTCTGGATTTGAATTTATGATACTCAATTGAAAACCGTTCTAAATGGGAAACATAAACACCAATCGCGACTTAATTACCGCCCCCGGCGTGTGCGTCCAAACCCTGAAAAAAAAAATGGAATTTTCTGGTTCCCTTTTCCAGACCTGGCCTCCAAAATTCATACCCTCTTTCCGACTTAAACCAAAACGCATAAATTCTATACCCTATTTCAGACCAATACGGCTCAAAAACCATACCTTCTGGCGCCACACGTACCTATATATAGCTTAACGGCGTTGTTACACGGGACATTTTGTCCTGCAACTTGCCTCGCAATTTTGTTGACTTAATTTGCACGAATCGTTGCCAAGAGTAACATGCCCTGAAATGAGCATGTCTCGCAATTTTTGTTGTTGCCGTAACAGTTGTGAAAAGTAGAAGTCGGTTCTACTTCGTGCAATGGCGATTGTAACAAAAACATTGCACGGCAAGTTCATTTTCATAGCACGTTACACTACGTAGCGTTTCATGCACGTTGTGTTGCAACGTCGCAACGAAATTGCGAGATAAGTTGCAACAGAAACTGCCCAGTGTAACAGTTTTAACTCTAAGGCAAAAATTCCACCATTCTTCTATGAAAAAAAAAGCGATATTGTTGTTGACTGTTTTTTTCCAATTTTCCTTTTTTTTGTTTGAAGCACAGCATATGTTAAATAATTAAACTGAAACAAGGACAAAGCGTCGTAATAAAGCTTTACCCATTTTAAAAAGTATATTAAAGTAACAACTGGTACACAAAGGCACACATGAACCACTTTTTAATTCTACCAATATACCAAGTTTGCTCTTTATTTTCACGAAACAGCGGAAATATAATGACCGTACAGCTCTTAATACAAACATGATAGTTTACTACATGTAAGGTTATAAGATTATTTTCAAAAAGTAAACTAGTAATTACATTTGGCATTTACTCAGGCAAATTAAGCCCTGTACCCCACAAAGCCATACATAAGCCACTTTTGAATTCTACAAATATTCCAAGTTTGCTCTTTATTTTTACAAAACAGCAGAAATGACCGTACAGCTCTAAATAGGAACATGATAGTTTATTTCCATGCGTTTAAGATTATAATAATAATAATAATAATAATAATAATAATAATAATAATAATAATAATAATAATAATAATAATAATAAAACAACATAACAACAAAAACAGGTAAAAGTCCCTGAGACTGCTAATTACATTTTAGTTGCACATCTGATTTTTTATCGAAGACTTACAGCCACTAACTGGATTATGGTTTACTGAAAACCACCAAACATTACGTACTTTAACAAAGGTTGTCTAAATGCTGATGTAATCAAAAATTAAATGCGTTATGAATACACAGTGGAAACGAACCTAGCGTCTGCACCCCAAGCTGCTGATGAAGGCAGTGTATCCGTTATTAACGATAAACCGCCTGAGGTTAACATTTGGTTCAGGTTTCACATCACTAAAGGCTTAGAATCGGTAACAAAAATTTCTATATATTTAGTAACAGCAATTTGGCCGATTATTTAGCCTTCAATTTCAACAAATTAATCATTACAAATTAAAGCCTCAAAATCGCTGTTCGAATTGTTAGCTCAATTTGATCGATAATCATACATGTTCTCCATTAAATTTTCAACCTGAATTGGAAGGAAATCTCTGCAAGACAAAGGCACACTGCGCTGATAGCTGTCTCAACCTAACAACTCTAACTCCATATCTTGACTAATATCCTAACCGAATTCCTAACCCTAAACCTGAAGCTAATCCTAAACCCTGACCCTAACTCTAAACGCCAGGACTAACTCCTAACCCTAACTTCTTACATTGCCCTCACAGTGCACATTTGTCTTGCAGCCATGTCCCATGGAAATATAACTGCCAAACAGAACTCAATTTGTGAATTTTGGAGTTGACTTGGAACACCTACGATTCTTGTTCCATAAGTTAGTCAGTGCTTAATTATCAGGGTTAACATAAGGTTCAGCCCAGATTAAAAGCAAATTAAGAAGAATTTAGATGTCCCAAGGTCAATTGTTTCTATTCCAAACTGCACACCACATAATTCAAATCCAAATTGGAATTCCAATTTTTAAGCGGAAATAATATTATTCGATTTCTTTGAGCTACCCCGGCCCCGACTTGATAAATATTTTAAAGGTTGGCTAAATAACATTTGAAAAGGTTCCCTATTTGCAAGTATGCTTATTTGCCGAAACAGATAGGCTTGTACTCTTTATTCGAGAATCGAATCAGCACTAAAAATCATACTGCCTTCAACAGCCCTTTTTCGTTTACACTATGAACAAGAAGTACATACACATGACCAGAAATGCAAAAGGTGAACACCCAAAAACCTCTGGTCAAAAAATAATCTTAACGTAACAATAAGCTGTGTTCTAGTGATGCCTTGCGCTCTTTAGAAAAAATGTAAAGTAAAAATAATAAAACATTTCCAACAATAACATTAAAGCCTTTGTAGCTTCTACAGATTAGGCTTTTATTAATTTCCACTCTCAAAAAAACAAAACCAAAATAAATCATGGCGCTTCAGTGTTACCTTCGCAAACCAGCCGAATGTCCATGTAAAGGAATGCTTTAAACCTCTGTAAGTTGCCTAGCATCCGTCGGAAACGCTCTTTTGGCTCGTCACGCAATCTTTCCTCTCGTTGTTTGCGTGACGCGCCAAAAGAAGGTCTGCAAGGGACGCTTTTTTATGACCACACCCTCGCAAAAAATAAAAAAGGAAACCGTCACTGCTCATAACAACCCAGTG
The DNA here is from genome assembly GCF_977016875.1 of Pavona decussata. Lineage (NCBI taxonomy): Eukaryota > Metazoa > Cnidaria > Anthozoa > Scleractinia > Agariciidae > Pavona > Pavona decussata. The sequence continues at coordinate 226,565 of NW_028145706.1, forward strand.
GTGCAACTGGACTTAAGAATGAACTTATTGCACCAATGCATACAAAGTCAGCCTAAGAAGCGAGTAACTATCACAAAGGTGTTGCCTTTACCAAATAATTTTTTTGCAAACCCGATCGTGAAGTGTATCGAGTGCGAGAACCTCAAGGAAATGGTATTGGAGAAGTTATGTACTTATGTCAGTTGTGAGGATAATTACGAGTGACCAAGCTATCAAATGTAAAACGAGTAATGCCAGCTCCACTTAAGTCTTTTTAAGGTCCCATTTAATAAGGAATCTCAATTCTATCAGCCAGTCTTTATGCAAGTTATGAGATTGCATGACCTTTAGTGCAAAATGCCTTTATTATGTTGGATATATGAGTCATGGATATGGTATAGATAAGGCCTTTCTGCACTAAGGTCTTCAACCAGAGGATATGAAGCCTCTGTATTTTCTCCCATAGCTAAAAATACAAAGCAATTGGTGAATCTTATATGCAAAATTGCCGGACGCATGCAGGAGCTGCATTACCCATTTGACGCGATCTGATGGTAAAAATAGCGGTGAGTGTGAGGGGTAAGGGGTGAGGGGTGAGGGAGTATGACCACATGATTACGGGGAAATGTAAATTAAATAATGACCTTATGAACGATGGAACTGGAAGGAGCAGCTTGGGTGAACATGAAATAAGATTAAATGGCCTCATGATGAGAATTACCTGGAAGAATTTTGTTTCGTGATCTCATGTTTGTAAAAAGGTATTTTCCTCGAGGTAATCGCAATCTGATACACAAATTTAAATTTTCAATTTTTTTGGTTTGAATTGCAATAAATGATTACTCAACCTGTTATAATCCTTTCTTGAAGAAAAGGCAAAACATGTATGCAATGGCTGTCAAATATCTCTCATTTGCTCGACATTTTACGACTCTCAATGTTACAAGGAATTTAACACAACCTTCAGTACAGAGGCTACATGTAATAAACCAAACAAACGACAAACGTTGTTTACATATATAATTTTATGTATGTTGCATCCGACTTTGGTTTTTTTTTTTTTTGGACGATCCATTTCAAGTTTCAAGAAGAGACTCCAAAACGCCGATATGTAATTATTTACTTAACAATTTCTGAACCCCATTACTCCCCAAAACGCTTTATTTCAAAAGTAGGAAAGCATCACTGTGCCTTTTACTTGTGTGAAAATCCCGAGATAAAAAAATGAAAACTGAAAGAACTGCTCGTGGCAGCTCATCCTCGAATGATAACGTCTTGTCTAATTAACATCTAAAATTCTTTCTTCGAGAATTTCCTTGATTTGTCTCTGGGAGTAAAAGAGTTATCATTAAGCTATGTACAATTAATAAAGTCCGTGATTGACACTCCCTCCACCTTAGATAAGCCTCTTGCATGGACCTTTCTGACGTATCTTAATTTCAGTCATTCCTATTCTTCATCGTTGGTGATATGAGAGTCTTGATCCAGTCTTGATCTGCAAGGTCCTGAACACACCTGAAAAAAAAAAAATAAAAAAAAAAAAAAAAATAAATAAATAAATAAATAAGCATAGTATAAGAAGGGTGGTATGTAAAACGCCTTTTTACAAGCTGTGGTTTGCCATCTATTATTAGCGTGAAAATGAAACGGCTGTTTCATTCCTCGTGAAAAGTGAATAATTACTTGGTCATGAGCCATAACTTCCCAAAACTATTAAGGAACTTCAACTTCAATTTTGTTGTTTTGCAAAGTTTACATAAAGTTATTGTTACCCGCAAACAGCGAAAATCACTAATCGAGGCAATTGCTGATTGAAAAAATTGCTATGTGAGTTCTTGATTTGACGTAGAATGTGAGTTTAACCAGCACGCAAAATGTCATGAATGGTAAACGGCAATTTATAAATAAGTGATATGTCTGTTACCTTTTCCGTGAAATGTGATCTGGAACCTCCCCCTGCTCGCACAGTTGTGTGGTGACTGGAATCATCTCTTTACCCGGATGTTTTACAACTTCAACACAGCCTTCAGGAGAGAAATATATATTGAAACTATCTTCTCAGAACAAGTGCCGTTAAGTGAATGATAAGCCGTGACGTTCACTCTTGCTCACCTCCTTCTGCTAGGATTCCCCTTTTACGTAGACAGGTCCTTTCCTCAGCATGTACATCACGTGATCGAACTGAACCTAGTTGGAAAGCATTAAAAGGTAAGAGATGAAGACAACATGTTCGGCACACTGTGAAATCGAACTACAATTTTGCTGTCAATCAAATGCTCAGTCTGCTCAGTTGGCCAATTTGCACAGTTTTTGCACCGTTTAAATCTCAGATATGGTAAAGCATTTCGCCATCTTGGACTAAAATTTCAAACAAAGTAAATTAGTTTTTCCGTTGGTTTGAAATAATCACTGTTTTGCCGTTTTGCTTGAAAAGCTGCGCGGATATCAGCGATTGTATCTTAAGGTATTCTGGTTTTCCCTATAGAGAAGAGCTTTAGAAATAATTATCACTTCCGGGAATTAGTGTCAAAATAGATTGCATACAGTGTATACAATGCTTACCTTTTGGGTACAAGCGCCCACAATGATTAAAAATGAGAGATGTTCCATCAGGCGCTACATATCCGTCCCTTCTGAGAATAACGTCCTCCCATGCTGAATAAATTGTGGATTTCTTGGGCTCTGAAAGGAAATAAAAAACAGCTGAAAATTAATTGAAAGTCTATTCCACGCACGTGTGCCGTGTGTAAAGAAAAAACAAAAACAGCAACAACAACAACAACAACAGCAGCAGCAAAACAAAAGTGCATGTACCCGTTCATCTTGTATGATCAAACTCGGATTTGTGCTATGTTTCGAGTCCGTGGATGTAGTATTAATCTCTGTAAGAAATTGAAGCTCTATTTAGTGGTTTTCATTTGATAAATATGTAAATACTGGCGCAAATATAAAGTAAAGTAAAAGAAAAAGACAAAATAACATAAATCTAGAACAAGACCAAAATACAAAACGAGGTAACAAACAAACGAACGAACAAATAAACATGAAATACAGTGTAGGGTAAAACCCAAATCAAGCAGTTCAAAGAGGGCTCAGATCAATCTCTCAAAATCTGCTTTACTGATTCTGGTCCAAGGCGTTGTGCAGGACTGCCTTAGTATTATAATAAAAAAAAAAAAAACATAAGCAGTCTCAGTTTGCCTTGCTCGTTATAGCCTACCTTTCTGTCCTGATACGGTAGTCGACGACATGCAAATCATCTGACTGATCCGAGCCTGAAGATGCCCAAAGAAAACGAACAAAATTTAGTTAAAACTACTGTTATTCCAAATAACAAAGATTGAAATCATTAGTACTGTAATAATTTGCAAAATCAAAGGGTTTGAATCAGGAGAAATAGACCGTGACACTCAACTGTGTTGACTCAAAGGGTACGATTTTAAGCCATACAGAAATACAGAAATTCTTAAAGTTACAGTGTATCTTCTTTGAACAAATGCCGTTGAGGGAAGGATGTCTTGCGGCAGAAGCATTTTGCCGTAATGAAAAGCTTACCTCCTTCCTGAAAGCAGTCTTCCATGTCGGTGTCCCAGTAGTTAAGCGCATCTTCTATTGATCTGAACCTAGTTGAGATATACATGTAATAAAATTTTAGAGATGGAAAACAACAGTATAGCAAATACTGAAATGGAAATACAATTGATTTGAGAATCAATTGACCTCTTTTCCGGTGGGACGTGAGGCGGGGGGAGGGGAAAGGGGTGGTTGGGGAGGGTAATGCCCAGCTCTCTTAAAATAAGGTAAACTCTGCAATCATGTGCCTCAACACAGGCAATAGGTTTTGCGCTGTTTAAATATAAAATAGCGTCTTAGTAAAAAACAACCGATCATGTACCAAAATCCAAAAAAGAGACGTCACTTTCAAGTAGGACAATAATTTTAAACGTAAGCTATGGTATTTCTAGTGAGGATCACCCTTTTAATTGCCTATTTCTTTATGGGAATTAGAAGTGTTAGTTGCATATAGTACTGACCTCGTCGGAACAAACGCCTGCATCAATCAAGAAAGTTCTTTCACCTTCTATTAGTATAAGTCGCCCTTCGTGAGAGCAACTACCGTCCTTCCAAGCTGAATGACAGGCCCGGCAAACGTATCCTATTCAAACAACAGATTTGACTCTGCTACCCTCAATTTAATTTACCTAACGTATAAGATACTAAGTATTAAATAACATAACTATTTTGAGGTCACTGGGTTTGAATCCCATCCAACGAACAGATTTGACTCTGCTTTCCCCAATTCAATTTACTTAATGTATAATATACTAAGTATTAAATAAGATAACTATTGTGAGGTCACTGGGTTTGAATCCCATTCAAGGAACAGTATACTACGTAAATAATACACTTCGTAAATAACAGATAACTATTAAGAGGTCACTGGGTCACTGGGTTTAAATCCCATTCAAGGAACAGATTTGACTCTGCTTTCCTCAATTTAATTTACCTAATGTATAATATACTAAGTATTAAATAAGATAACTATTGTGAGGTCACTGGGTTTGAATCCCATCCAAGAAACAGATTTGACTCTGCTTTCCTCAATTTAATTTACCTAATGTATAATATACTAAGTATTAAATAAGATAACTATTGTGAGGTCACTGGGTTTGAATCCCATCCAAGGAACAGATTGGACTCTGCTTTCCTAAATTTAATTTACCTAATGTGTAATATACTAAGTATTAAATAAGATCACTATTGTGTGGTCACTGGGATTGAATCCCGTTCAAGGAACAGATTTGACTCTACTTTACTCAATTTAATTTACGTAAGGTATAATATACTGAGTATTAAATAAGATAACTACTGTGAGGTCACTGGGTTTGAATCCAATTTAAGGAACAGATTTGACTCTGCTTTCCTCAATTTAATTTACCTTATCAATATGTACAATAATTATACTAAGTATTAAATAAGATAACTATTGTGAGGTCACTGGGTTTGAATCTCATTCAAGGAAAAGATTTGACTCTGCTTTCCTCAATTTAATTTACGTACGGTATAATATACTAAGTATTAAATAAGATAACTATTGTGAGGTTACTGGGTTTGAATCCCATCCAAGGAACAGATTTGACTCTGCTTTCCTAAATTAAATTTACCAAATGTGTAATATACTAAGTATTAAATAAGATAACTATTGTGTGGTCACTGGGTTTGAATCCCATCCAAGAAACAGATTTGACTCTGCTTTCCTCAATTTAATTTACCTAATGTATAATATACTAAGTATTAAATAAGATAACTATTGTGAGGTCACTGGGTTTAAATCCCATTCAGGGAACACATTTCACTCTGCTTTCCTTAATTCAATTTACCTAATGTATAGTATACTAAGTATTAAATAGGATAACTACTGTGAGGTCACTGGGTTTGAATCCCATTCAAGGAACAGAGTTGACTCTGCTTTCCTTAATTTAATTTACCTATTGTACAATAATTATACTAAGTATTAAATAAGATAACTACTGTGAGGTCACTGGGTTTGAATACCATTCAAGGAACAGAGTTGACTCTGCTTTCCTCAATTTAATTTACCTAATGTATAATATACTAAGTATTAAATAAGATAACTATTGTGAGGTCACTGGGTTTAAATCCCATTCAGGGAACACATTTCACTCTGCTTTCCTTAATTCAATTTACCTAATGTATAGTATACTAAGTATTAAATAAGATAACTACTGTGAGGTCACTGGGTTTGAATCCCATTCGAGGAACAGATTTGACTCTGCTTTCCTCAATTTAATTTACCTAATGTATAATATACTAAGTATTAAATAAGATAACTACTGTGAGGTCACTGGGTTTGAATCCCATTCAAGTACCAGATTTGACTCTGCTTTCCTCAATTTAATTTACCTAATGTATAATATACTAAGTATTAAATAAGATAACTATTGTGAGGTCACTGGGTTTAAATCCCATTCAGGGAACACATTTCACTCTGCTTTCCTTAATTCAATTTACCTAATGTATAATATACTAAGTATTAAATAAGATAACTACTGTGAGGTCACTGGGTTTGAATCCCATTCTAGGAACAGATTTCACTCTGCAATCCCCTATTAATTTACCGAATGTATAATATACTAAGTATTAAATAAGATAACTATTGTGAGGTCACTGGGTTTAAATCCCATTGAGGGAACACATTTCACTCTGCTTTCCTTAATTCAATTTACCTAATGTATAGTATACTAAGTATTAAATAAGATAACTATTGTGAGGTTACTGGGTTTGAATCCCATCCAAGGAACAGATTTGACTCTGCTTTCCTAAATTGAATTTACCTAATGTGTAATATACTAAGTATTAAATAAGACAACTATTGTGTGGTCACTGGGTTTGAATCCCATCCAAGAAACAGATTTGACTCTGCTTTCCTCAATTTAATTTACCGAATGTATAATATACTAAGTATTAAATAAGATAACTATTGTGAGGTCACTGGGTTTAAATCCCATTCAGGGAACACATTTCACTCTGCTTTCCTTAATTCAATTTACCTAATGTATAGTATACTAAGTATTAAATAAGATAACTATTGTGAGGTTACTGGGTTTGAATCCCATCCAAGGAACAGATTTGACTCTGCTTTCCTAAATTGAATTTACCTAATGTGTAATATACTAAGTATTAAATAAGATAACTATTGTGTGGTCACTGGGTTTGAATCCCATCCAAGAAACAGATTTGACTCTGCTTTCCTCAATTTAATTTACCGAATGTATAATATACTAAGTATTAAATAAGATAACTATTGTGAGGTCACTGGGTTTAAATCCCATTCAGGGAACAAATTTCACTCTGCTTTCCTTAATTCAATTTACCTAATGTATAGTATACTAAGTATTAAATAAGATAACTATTGTGAGGTTACTGGGTTTGAATCCCATCCAAGGAACAGATTTGACTCTGCTTTCCTAAATTGAATTTACCTAATGTGTAATATACTAAGTATTAAATAAGATAACTATTGTGTGGTCACTGGGTTTGAATCCCATCCAAGAAACAGATTTGACTCTGCTTTCCTCAATTTAATTTACCTAATGTATAATATACTAAGTATTAAATAAGATAACCTACTGTGAGGTCACTAGGTTTGAATCCCATTCAAGTAACAGATTTGACTCTGCTTTCCTCAATTTAATTTACCTAATGTATAATATACTAAGTATTAAATAAGATAACTACTGTGAGGTCACTGGGTTTGAATCCCATTCTAGGAACAGATTTCACTCTGCAATCCTCTATTAATTTACCTAATGTATAATATACTAAGTATTAAATAAGATAACTATTGTGAGGTCACTGGGTTTAAATCTCATTCAGGGAACACATTTCACTCTGCTTTCCTTAATTCAATTTACCTAATGTATAATATACTAAGTATTAAATAAGATAACTACTGTGAGGTCACTGGGTTTGAATCCCATTCTAGGAACAGATTTCACTCTGCAATCCTCTATTAATTTACCGAATGTACAGTATACTAAGTATAATATACTAAATATTAAATAATATAACTACTGTGAGGTGAGTGGGTTTGAATCCCATTCAAGGAACAGATTTCACTCTGCTTTCATCAATTTAATTTACGTAAGATATAATATACTAAGTATTAAATAGGATAACTACTGTGAGGTCACTGGGTTTGAATCCCATTCTAGGAACAGATTTCACTCTGCAATCCTCTATTAATTTACCGAATGTACAGTATACTAAGTATAATATACTAAGTATTAAATAAGATAACTACTGTGAGGTCACTGGGTTTGAATCCCATTCAAGTAACAGATTTGACTCTGCTTTCCTCAATTTAATTTACCTAATGTATAATATACTAAGTATTAAATAAGATAACTACTGTGAGGTCACTGGGTTTGAATCCCATTCTAGGAACAGATTTCACTCTGCAATCCTCTATTAATTTACCTAATGTATAATATACTGAGTATTAAATAAGATAACTATTTTGAGGTCACTGGGTTTAAATCCCATTCAGGGAACAGAGTTGACTCTGCTTTCCTCAATTTAATTTACCTATTGTACAATAATTATACTAAGTATTAAATAAGATAACTACTGTGAGGTCACTGGGTTTGAATCCCATTCAAGGAACAGAGTTGACTCTGCTTTCCTCAATTTAATTTACCTAATGTGCAATAATTATACTAAGTATTAAATAAGATAACTACTGTGAGGTGAGTGGGTTTGAATCCCATTCAAGGAAGAGATTTGACTCTGCTTTCCTCAATTTAATTTACGTAAGATATAATATACTAAGTATTAAATAGGATAACTACTTTGAGGTCACTGGGTTTGAATCCCATCCAAGGAACAGATTTGACTATGCTTTCCTTAATTTAATTTACCTAATGTACAATAATTATACTAAGTATTAAATAAGATAACTATTGTGAGGTTACTGGGTTTGAATCCCATTAAAGGAACAGATTTCACTCTGCAATCCTCTATTAATTTACCGAATGTACAGTAAACTAAGTATTAAATAAGATAACCTATTGTGAGGTCACTGGGTATGAATCCCGTTCAAGGAACAGATTTAACTCTGCTTTCCTCAATTCAATTTACCTAATGTATAATATACTAAGTATTAAATAAGATAACTATTGTGAGGTCACTGGGTTTGAATCCCATCCAAGAAACAGATTTGACTCTGCTTTCCTCAATTTAATTTACCTAATGTATAATATACTAAGTATTAAGTAAGATAACCTACTGTGAGGTCACTAGGTTTGAATCCCATTCAAGTAACAGATTTGACTCTGCTTTCCTCAATTTAATTTACCTAATGTATAATATACTAAGTATTAAATAAGATAACTACTGTGAGGTCACTGGGTTTGAATCCCATTCTAGGAACAGATTTCACTCTGCAATCCTCTATTAATTTACCTAATGTATAATATACTAAGTATTAAATAAGATAACTATTAAGAGGTCACTCGGTTTAAATCTCATTCAGGGAACACATTTCACTCTGCTTTCCTTAATTCAATTTACCTAAAGTATCATATACAAAGTATTAAATAAGATAACTACTGTGAGGTCACTGGGTTTGAATCCCATTCTAGGAACAGATTTCACTCTGGAATCCTCTATTAATTTACCGAATGTACAGTATACTAAGTATAATATACTAAGTATTAAATAAGATAACTACTGTGAGGTGAGTGGGTTTGAATCCCATTCAAGGAACAGATTTGACTCTGCTTTAATCAATTTAATTTACGTAAGATATAATATACTAAGTATTAAATAGGATAACTACTGTGAGGTCACTGGCTTTGAATCCTATTCAACTAAAGGAACAGATTTGACTCTGCTTTCCTCAATTTAATTTACGTAAGATATAATATACTAAGTATTAAATAGGATAACTACTGTGAGGTCACTGGGTTTGAATCCCATTCTAGGAACAGATTTCACTCTGCAATCCTCTATTAATTTACCGAATGTACAGTATACTAAGTATAATATACTAAATATTAAATAAGATAACTACTGTGAGGTCACTGGGTTTGAATCCCATTCAAGTAACAGATTTGACTCTGCTTTCCTCAATTTAATTTACCTAATGTATAATATACTAAGTATTAAATAAGATAACTACTGTGAGGTCACTGGGTTTGAATCCCATTCTAGGAACAGATTTCACTCTGCAATCCTCTATTAATTTACCTAATGTATAATATACTGAGTATTAAATAAGATAACTATTTTGAGGCCACTGCGTTTAAATCCCATTCAGGGAACACATTTCACTCTGCTTTCCTTAATTCAATTTACCTAATGTATAATATACTAAGTATTAAATAAGATAACTACTGTGAGGTTACTGGGTTTGAATCCCATTCTAGGAACAGATTTCACTCTGCAATCCTCTATTAATTTACCGAATGTACAGTATACTAAGTATAATATACTAAGTATTAAATAAGATAACTACTGTGAGGTCACTGGGTTTAAATCCCATTCAAGGAACAGAGTTGACTCTGCTTTCCTCAATTTAATTTACCTATTGTACAATAATTATACTAAGTATTAAATAAGATAACTACTGTGAGGTCACTGGGTTTGAATCCCATTCAAGGAACAGAGTTGACTCTGCTTTCCTCAATTTAATTTACCTAATGTGCAATAATTATACTAAGTATTAAATAAGATAACTACTGTGAGGTGAGTGGGTTTGAATCCCATTCAAGGAACAGATTTGACTCTGCTTTCCTCAATTTAATTTACGTAAGATATAATATACTAAGTATTAAATAGGATAACTACTTTGAGGTCACTGGGTTTGAATCCCATCCAAGGAACAGATTTGACTCTGCTTTCCTTTATTTAATTTACCTAATGTACAATAATTATACTAAGTATTAAATAAGATAACTATTATGAGGTTACTGGGTTTGAATCCCATCCAAGAAACAGATTTGACTCTGCTTTCCTCAATTTAACTTACCTAATGTATAATATACTAATTATTAAATAAGATAACCTACTGTGAGGTCACTAGGTTTGAATCCTATTCAAGTAACAGATTTGACTCTGCTTTCCTCAATTTAATTTACCTAATGTATAACATACTAAGTATTAAATAAGATAACTACTGTGAGGTCACTGGGTTTGAATCCCATTCTAGGAACAGATTTCACTCTGCAATCCTCTATTAATTTACCTAATGTATAATATACTAAGTATTAAATAAGATAACTATTGTGAGGTCACTGGGTTTAAATCTCATTCAGGGAACACATTTCACTCTGCTTTCCTCAATTTAATTTACCTAAAGTATAATATACAAAGTATTAAATAAGATAACTACTTTGAGGTCACTGGGTTTGAATCCCATCCAAGGAACAGATTTGACTCTGCTTTCCTTAATTTAATTTACCTAATGTACAATAATTATACTAAGTATTAAATAAGATAACTATTATGAGGTTACTGGGTTTGAATCCCATTAAAGGAACAGATTTCACTCTGCAATCCTCTATTAATTCACCGAATGTACAGTAAACTAAGTATTAAATAAGATAACCTATTGTGAGGTCACTGGGTTTGAATCCCGTTTAAGGAACAGATTTAACTCTGCTTTCCTCAATTCAATTTACCTAATGTATAATATACTAAGTATTAAATAAGATAACTATTGTGAGGTCACTGGGTTTGAATTCCATTCGAGGAACAGAATTGACTCTGCTTTCCTCAATTTAATTTAGTGAATGTACAGTATACTAAGTATTAAATAAGATAACCTACTGTGAGGTCACTGGGTTTGAATCACATTCAAGGAACAGATTTGACTCTGCTTTCCTTAATTTAATTTACCTAATATACATTATACTACGTATATAAAAGATAAGTCATAAAATTCAAAACAGTAAAAGTATCAGTTTGTTTGGTAAAAGACTTAAAAAATTCCTTCTTTCTAAGTTAAATTGACTCTTTGTTGAGCTACACACCTTTTCTTTACCTTTTCTTTTTTTTTTCTTTCTTTCTTTTTCTCTTCTTTAAAAAAAAAAATAATTGGAATTTTCAATTAGTACCCTTAACTTCTATGGTTTATCCTATAGTTCTACGAAGCCTATAGTTAATAAGCCCCCGGCTTCTATATAGGCTTTCTAGCCTTTAACCCATTTAATATTGTAAATAGTTAAGTATGAACATTGTAATAGTAAGAATATTGTGTGTCGTCTATAATGTATTTATGTTGTATTTTTTTGGTTAACGGCAAAAATAAACGAATAACTATTGTGAGGTCACTGGGTTTGACTATTATTCAAGGAACAGATTTGACTCTGCTTTCCTTCATTTAATTTACCTAAGATACATTATACTACGTATATAAAAGATAACTATTGTGAGGTCACTGGGTTTGAATCCCATTCAAGGAACAGATTTGACTCTGCTTTCCTCAATTTAATTTACCTAATATACATTATACTACGTATATAACAGATAACTACTGTGAGGTCACTGGGTTTGAATCCCATTCAAGGAACAGATTTGACTCTGCTTTCCTCAATTTAATTTACCTAATGCATAATATACTAAGTATTAAATAAGATAACCTATTGTGAGGTCACTGGGTTTGAATCCCATTCAAGGAACAGATTTGACTCTGCTTTCCTCAATTTAATTTACCGAATGTATATTATACTAAGTATTAAATAAGATAACCTACTGTGAGGTCACTGAGTTTGAATCCCATTTAAGGAACAGATTTGACTCTGGTTCCCTCAATTTAATTTACCTAATATACAATAATTATACTAAGTATTAAATAAGATAACTACTGTGAGGTCACTGGGTTTGAATCCCGTTCAAGGAACAGATTTGACTCTGGTTTCCCCAATTTCATTTACCTAATATACAATAATTATACTAAGTATAAAATAAGAATTATTGTGAGGTCACTGGGTTTGAATCCCATTCAAGGAACAGATTTGACTCTGCTTTCCCCAATTTAATTTACCTAATATACAATAATTATACTAAGTATTAAATAAGATAACTACTGTGAGGTCACTGGGTTTAAATCCCATTCAAGGAACAGATTTGACTCTGCTTTCCTCAATTTAATTTACCTAATATACATTATACTACGTATATAACAGATAACTACTGTGAGGTCACTGGGTTTGAATCCCATTCAAGGAACAGATTTGACTCTGCTTTCCCCAATCTAATTTACCTAATATACAATAATTATACTAAGTATTAAATAAGATAACTACTGTGAGGTCACTGGGTTTGAATCCCATTCAAGGAACAGATTTGACTCTGCTTTCCTTAATTTAATTTACCTAATATACATTATACTACGTATATAAAAGATAAGTCCTGAAATTCAAAACAGTAAAAGTATCAGTTTGTTTGGTAAAAGACTTAAAAAATTCCTTCTTTCTAAGTTAAATTGACTCTTTGTTGAGCTACACACCTTTTCTTTACCTTTTCTTTTTTTTTTCTTTCTTTCTTTCTCTCTTCTTTTAAAAAAAAAAAATAATTGGAATTTTCAATTAGTACCCTTAACTTCTATGGTTTATCCTATAGTTCTAGGAAGCCTATAGTTAATAAGCCCCCGGCTTCTATATAGGCTTTCTAGCCTTTAACCCATTTAATATTGTAAATAGTTAAGTATGAACATTGTAATAGTAAGAATATTGTGTGTCGTCTATAATGTATTTATGTTGTATTTTTTTGGTTAATGGCAAAAATAAACGAATAACTATTGTGAGGTCATTGGGTTTGACTATTATTCAAGGAACAGATTTGACTCTGCTTTCCTTCATTTAATTTACCTAAGATACATTATACTACGTATATAAAAGATAACTATTGTGAGGTCACTGGGTTTGAATCCCATTCAAGGAACAGATTTGACTCTGCTTTCCCCAATTTAATTTACCTAATATACAATAATTATACTAAGTATTAAATAAGATAACTACTGTGAGGTCACTGGGTTTAAATCCCATTCAAGGAACAGATTTGACTCTGCTTTCCTCAATTTAATTTACCTAATATACATTATACTACGTATATAACAGATAACTACTGTGAGGTCACTGGGTTTGAATCCCATTCAAGGAACAGATTTGACTCTGCTTTCCCCAATTTAATTTACCTAATATACAATAATTATACTAAGTATTAAATAAGATAACTACTGTGAGGTCACTGGGTTTGAATCCCATTCAAGGAACAGATTTGACTCTGCTTTCCTTAATTTAATTTACCTAATATACAATAATTATACTAAGTATTAAATACATGTAAGATAACTATTGTGAGGTCACTGGGTTTGAATCCCATTCAAGGAACAGAGTTGACTCTTCTTTCCTCAATTTAATTTACCTAATATACAATAATTATACTAAGTATTAATTAAGATAACTACTGTGAGGTCACTGGGTTTAAATCCCATTCAAGGAACAGATTTGACTCTGCTTTCCTCAATTTAAGTTACCTAATATACAATAATTATACTAAGTATTAAATAAGATAACTATTGTGAGGTCACTGGGTTTGAATCCCATTCAAGGAACAGATTTGACTCTGCTTTCCTCAATTTAATTTACCTAATGTATAATATACTAAGTATTAAATAAGATAACTTTTTTTGAGGTCACTGGGTTTGAATCCCATCCAAGGAACAGATTTGACTCTGCTTTTGTCAATTTAATTTACCTAATGTGTAATATTATATACTAAGTATTAAATAAGATAACTACTGTGATGTTACTGTGTTTGAATCCCATTCAAGGAACAGATTTGACTCTGCTTTCCTCAATTTAATTTACATAAGGTATAATATACTAGGTATTAAATATTATATAAGATAACTACTGTGAGTTCACTGGGTTTGAATCCCATTCAAGGAGCACATTTGACTCTGCTTTCCTCAATTTAATTTACCTAAAGTGTAATATACTAAGTAATATTAAGATACATGTAACTATAATCGCATTCAAGGAACAGATTTGACTCTGCTTTCCTCACTGTAATTTAATGTGGTTTACTTAATTTGGAGTATAATTCAAATGAGTAAGTAAATCAATTAAAATATTGCAAGGCTATTTGGTAAGAATCCTATTCAAGGTGTAGATTTTGTCCAGAGCTTCTGCATGGTCCTCATGACCCTGGTTTACCTACGATAAAATAAGTTGCATTAAGTTAGCTTTTATCAGTTAGTGAGTAAAATATCCAGGGGTACATGTACATGTAAATGAGGAAGTACTGTGACACGTTCTACACTTTGGTTCTGTGTAGCTTCTTTACATTGTTTAGCTAGTGAAACATTAGCCCTTTTATCCCCTGATATCAAAGAACAAATTCTCCTTTCCTGCCCTCATACTGTTCTTATAAGAGTACTGGGGAGAAGTTATTAAAATATCAGACAGGAAAATTCACCTTTTAAGAGTGATCTTATGTTTAATAATTCTTGTGACCTCAAGGGTTGAATAAGGATGAATATTACTGGGAGAAATTTGATGTCAATCACTGTCCCAATGTAGGGCTTAAAGGGTTGATTTTATAAGCTGGACATTAATCTGAGTAGGAGGTATTGAGCACCCTATTTGGTTTGAATCCCATTCCTGTCTCTGTTCACCTCTTTCACATGGCTTACCCAATTTAAGGAGGCTTAAAATGGTTTTGAACTGCACGCATGCATAGCCCACCTACACCATAGCTAAGGTACATCAACTGAATAATAATCAAAGCTTTTATCAAAAGTAGTGGGCATGGTCCACTGGAAGTTGAAATGCAACATAAAATCATGTGGAACGTAAACAAAACCTGTTAGGAACATTTGTTTCCATCCCAACATTTTTATGGAGTGACCTATTTTGATTTTTTTGTATGCATGCAACATTAATTATGCTACTTTAAATAGAAATGTTTGGGGAAAAGTTATCCAGGAGAATTTTCTGTTGGTGAGAAAAGTTCCTTAAATTACAATATACAGAACTAGTACTGGGTAACGTTTTGTTATACATGTATCGCAAAATGGAGCTTTCCAAGAAAAATGGTAGGTCACTGACCAGACCTGAGCTGACCTGTTACTATGGCAACTGCTATGGGGCCAGAACTACATCCACGGGTAGCCTTTAAGTATTGTCCGACAAAAGAGTTACAAAGATGTTTGTAGTTGGCCCATATGATCAGATACTGGACAATTCTTTTGTAACCGTTCATCATTCAGCAAACTCCACTGAACAGCAATGAAAAACGCTTGCAAGCCGGCTTAAGATAAATAATTGTGTAGAATAAATTATAGCTATAAGTGCCTAGCAAGTTTTTAGTCCAGAGAGATTTTACTCTGGGCATTGCTGACCTCCACCAGATGAGTTGCATAATGCAAGATTAGCTCCAAATTGAAAGATGAATCCAAGAAATTATTGACAGTTCACTGGTCGTAGATTTTAGCATGGCCCTATTGAGTCACTGGGAATGCTACTGACCTGATGCAAGATTAATAGTAACATTACAAAATTATTAATAAGAAAGAAATTCAAGGGACACTTACGGTCTGTAGAGTTGTCTCCTGACATCAAATGCAGATCCTGCACTGACTGTTTCTGTAAATTGATTTAAATCAAATGAGACATAATTAATTGACAAAGAAATCTTTCTTAACTTTAGCTTGAGAAGACAGTATTCACGTCACTGGGTTTGAATCAGTCACAGGCAAAGAAGTTAGTCTCGGGTGTTGATTTATTCAGTACAAATTTATATGATAACATTTCACAGAAAGTATTTATAGCAGTTTGTAAGGGTGGCGAGAGTCATCTGGTTTGATTCCCTTTTGAGACAAAGAGCCACAAGTGGCAAAAAGGCTGGTGCATTTTGGATCTAAATTGGCCTGGAATTGTACAGTGTATGTATAAGTAAATCATGGCATTGGATGACCTATGAAAACCAATTTTGACCGCTGCTTACACTGCAGGTTATTAGAACACTTACAGCTTTAACCCAGTTATTGAATGAATGTCCCCTTTAAATGTGGGTGGAGATTTCCTCATTTTCCCTCTCCACTTCCACTTATACATGTACAACTTTCCACCTTCACGTCAAGCAAGAAATTTTTCACACATTAATTTCCATACTAAATCTTTGTAGCTCAACCTCGTCATTATCATTTTTTGAGGGGGTCTTAGTTTTTGAGGTCTTAGTGTCTTAGCTTTCATGATGCCTGCAGATGACCCCCTCCATTCCCACATGGTTTATAGACCCAACTGAGGATAGATAAATTTACATAGGCTAAATTTGAACAGCAGCAAGGCTTCAGTCATCAGGCTTGAATCCCACATGAAACACAAATTTTTACCTTGACACAGGCAGGAAACTGGAGGCGAGGCAGCTACATTGTAATTCGATACATTTCCTTCGCATTGCTTTGCGAGGTGCGAGTTCGTCAGCAAAGTGAGAATAAACCACGGTCCTTGAGCAAAAAAAAGATTCCCATGTCCTGAAAGGTAAGTTATTTTAATTTAAATTGTCATGAAAAAACTCCAGTTTGTACCTTGACACAGTGCTGAATGCTTCGTTAACGAGAAAAGCGTTCGCGCGCAAAATTCACCCTAGGAAAAAGTTATCTGAAGTACCGTAACTTCTTGGCTGATTTGAAATGTATGGGAAACAAAACACTTTCTTACTTAGCCAAATTGCTTAACTTTTACCAGAACAGTCTATTGCATAGAATTTAAGGCTTGCAATTCTTAAATTGTTCGCTCATAATTTGAGCTTGCTCATTTCAACCGCGCGCAAAGCGTGCAGTGATTTTATCGGATATCACACCACAATTTCATCCTACAAACCTGAAAGTTGACATCATTAGATAAACAATGCTCATCTTTCAGTAGGCAAAACCCTTTTTTAGTCCAAAGCCCGCGATTTCTCAACTTTGCGAACGAACTTTGGAACTCCTACCTCGCAAAAATGTATAATGCAAGGAAATGTTTTGGAATTGGAAAATGGTAACCTGGCCTTCTACTGATCTCGTACCCAGAGTCTCCGCTCTCCTTGGTCGCCGACCCCGGAAGCAGAGACTGGGCACAAGATGGACCACGCCCAAGAAAGATGGCGTCGGTTGCCACATGAACTGATTATTGAAAATACATTTGGTTTGAATCTCATTCAAGGTGCATATTTTACCAATGTCTCTGTCGACTCACAGGGAACGCCTAACGCCAGATATGGAACGACACTGTTGCATTACAAAGTAAAGAAAGATATTCAATACACACTAACGGTCTGTAGGCCTGACTGTGTTGTGCGAATTAGGCAATCAATTAAAGCAAGTGACACACTCGAGCTTGGATGACCTGACCTAAAAAATGATAGCATCATTAGTCGACACAATAATAAAAGAGCCAAATTAGCTCTGTATGTTTCTCTCTGGCACGGCCCCAATTTTGGCGCTAATGCATATCTTAAATAATTTAAAGTGTAGGCAAAACGAATTCGGCTCTCGTAATAACATCGGCCTTCGTTTTTATTTTTAATTTTTATTGAAGGTGGGTGCTGTGGTGCTGCCCCGGTGGGGTAGACGAAACGAATATTTCATTTTGATTTAACATTTACCAGCTTTTTCCTTTCGTTTTCTTTTTTTAAAAAAATGTCTCCCTTATAAAAGGCGATAATTTAAACCTCTTTCTATGTTAAGGGCTAAGTATTCAGTTAACTATTCTTTGCCCTTTCTCTGTTACATTTCAACTATTTTTTGTCAATAATCACTACTGTTTTGGTGAACTTGAACTTGACGTTTATTTGCCTTTGTCCTAATATATATATACAATTTTTTTAATTGATGTTTAATGTATGGCGAGGTGACCTCTAGACACCACCAGGCTTATAGCTGAGGCCACCTCGTACCTAACAATGTATGCTTACATAGTTTGTGCAACAAGTGTGCGCCTTTGTCAATTCAGTGATTATTTTACTAAAAACCCTAGCAGTTTATTCTTAAAGTTGGGAAAATCTGTCAGAGAAGTGATTGTAACAGGAAAGGAATTCCAGATCTTTGGACCTTGGATAGAGAAAAAGCTGATGTTTTGAGAGTTAGCCCTTCGCCATAGCGAATGACGTATGACGAAGGGTTAACGCTCGAAACGTCAGCTCTGGAATCTCTTTATAATGGCGAAATGTACCTTATTGACTTTGTTGATAAGACAAAATATTCGCTTTTTTTTGTGTTCATGTTGAAGTTTCAACTGGCCCCAGTGAACTGAGTTTGGATACAAAAATAAGGTATTCAAGTTGTTGTACTTACATTTGCTGTCGTGGTGTAGCTTTCCATGGTGGAACGCGGCAACTCAGGTATTGGAACCCTGCAACGGTTGGAACTGGAAGGCGAACGAATATCAAGTAATGTTATATTGAAGAAAATGACAAAAACTAAGCTTACCTGTCAGTATTAAGACACCAACTCTGAGAATGCTCTTAAAAAAAAAAAAGATATGTTCGGTCTTCCGTCTGTGTCTCTAAGTCTCGTTTGTTCTTCGCTTTTAGTGCAGTCAGCTCCTTTCTCTCTTTCTCTTCATGGAAATTCAATGGTTGCCCCTCTGGTTTGCTAGTGAGCGGTTTTGATGTCCAGAATAAAGGCGACTGAACGGTCTTGATCCGCAGAAAAAAAAGTGCTTCCTATGTTCCGAGGCCCTATGCCCCATTGGGGGCTCAAACATGGGACTAAAAGAGATGTTCCGAGGAATGTTCTACCGCCAAACTGCAACTAGATACCACGTGCACTGATGTCTTTTGATGTCACATATCTTGAAAAATTCCACGACGGTGAAAAAAGTGAAAAAAAAAGTGCGTATCCCTCGAAATTGGTGACGATAATTGGTGACGATTGAAGAGCTGAAACTGAAAGCGTTAGTTGTGTTTAAACCAGGCAAAACACGATTAAACCACAGTGGCAAACTTTTTATTTCGGAAGATTTTATTGTCGGGTTATGTTATAACAGCATGTTGCTATTTATTTTGTTACTTTAAAGTATTTTATAAGACATACAAGTACACTCGCGGAAGGAAGACAACATTTTATTTATAACTTTCATTGTTGATGAATAAATGAGAAATTACAAGCAAGGCGCTTTCGCGCAACGTGATATGCGTGTGGCGTTGCTTGAAAAGCGACGAACACCATCGGATGAGACCAGGAAGGCGGTGAAGAAAAAGAAGAAAAATGTGAAGCGGATCCCGACGTGCCAACGTTCTCGCTGAAAAAAATTCCGTCGAACCAAAAAAAATCGATATGCTGCTTTCTGAAAAGGAATTGCTGGGTTAATATTTTCGCTGAAATAAAATTTTGCCGTTAGTATTACTTATTTAGTTTATGTTAAACTAAATATGTTAAAGTAAAGACACAAGACACAGTTTTGTAGATTTATTACAAATGCCTTAATTACAATTTAATATTAAGCTACAGTATCGAACGAAGTCGACGAGGGGGTGCGCTCCTACAGGAAGAATTTGGCGCCAGGAGAAACCAAAGAGAGTTCCGTGGCCATAAAATCTGACCCTCCGAGAGGAACTCTCTAGGGTTCCTCCAGACGTTTGTTATCGAGACAGTGTCGATAACAAGCATTCGCTTTACTCGCGCAATTGGAGGTGCGCGACCGGACGAAAGCCGAAAGCAGAATTCGGAAGCCGAAAAAAGATCGGAAAAAAAAACCGAATCGAAGTGAATATGTCGAACTACGAATCGAACGCCGGATCGAATGTGTTACGCTTAAGACTAGAAGATAAAACCAATCTCAAACCTTTGCTTTCTCTTACCTCAACTTTATGGCCTACCCGACACTGAACAAAACGGTTTATGACGTGAAAACTACGATCTACGCAACGATCCGGGATTGGTGTTATCTTCCAGCGTGATACAACTTCGTGGTTGTATCACGCAGTTTACCCACATACCTCGTACCATCGTCGCCCTACCTATTTGGCTTTCGTGGTGGTGGTGGCGGGTTCAGGAGTCGCAGATGAATCGGAGGCGCATGCGTCTAGGTTGCCAGCTTAGAAGGTGATAACATCTTACCTGGAATTGGTGCCGGCCGGCCAGTTGCGCGTTTTTCCCAACTGCGTCATTGGAATACAACTACAATAGATCTAGATCAGTCCGTTCAGAATTGTGGTAATTACGACAAACTCTTGAAATACGCTGAAAACGCAGTGTGCTTCGAATTTTAGATAATTTCTAGTAGTTGTACCCAAACAACGCCGTTGTGAAAAAGTTAAATATAGCATTCTTAAGTATTTCAGCTTCAACAGTTATTGATGGGCGTTAGCTTCAATGGAGGAGCCAGCACACGGCTGAAAATGCAATTATAAATCAGTGATTTCGAAAGCGTGAAGTTTTGCAAGCTGTGAAGATACCGTTCATAGCGTCTTGTTTTTTTTGCAAGCCCTTCATGAAGCTTGTCCACCAACAACAGTTAAAAGAACTCTAAATTAATATTATTGCTATATGCTATCTTCTTTGACTACTTTTCTTCCTGATCCCAGCAACAGGCTATTTCCAATAAGACGCTTGTTTGACTATAGCTACCATAAATTTTTTCCTGTTTTTTTTTTCTAGCAAAAGTTTGCAGCTCAGTACAACGATTTTTCTTCCAAATTTTTTTTTATATTCAGTAAAGCTTAAACAAAATTACGTAGCACTAGTCAAACAACATCAAAGCGCAAATAACCTGTTAGATGTAACATCCAGGTCCACGTCCTTGGTTCGTCGTCTTCTTCAGTTCATCGCCGCAATGGCAGCTCACTCGCCTACTTGCACTGACTACTCGAGTTATCTATGGCGCTTGATCTTTGTTCTTCTTTCTTCGGCCGGTCGGCACCTCTATAGTCCGTACCAGTGTTCGTACACGAGCCAATCTGCAAAGGATGACTCTTAGGTACCAAGGGCGTTCCGGACAGAACGGTCTGAGGGAAGCTTCGCACCTTCCAGTCTCCATAGGTTGTGAAGACTACCTACGCCTACGAACTGTAGACGATCTGAGCTCTCTCGCCGCGAAGTGCAATGCGGGCCTCTCTTGTAGAGGAGGTTACTCCCACAAGGCAAAAATCAACAAAGAGACAAATCTACTCGAGTCTGGCCATCTCTAGTCTCTTTTGCAGCCGACGGGGTCGTCACGCAACGCGTGCCAATCCAACGCACGTCTGCCAAGGAGACTAGTCGACCTAAGTATCCACCCAAGGACGTCTCAGTGTCAACTCTGCCACAGCGGGAAAATCCCCCCAAATATCTGTCACTATCGTAATCCTGAAACTCCTGGAATAAGTTTGCTGTCTGTTTGACTGTCTATGGCGGGATCCAGGCTTGTCCAATGATTCTGCTTCGTAGATAGGTCTCGAAGACTGGTACGCTTACGATTTGTAAACGATCTAAATTGTTGTGTGTGCATTGTCCCATTATATCCCGGCTAACTATTGAGTCATGATTTTCCTGACACTGATCTGCGCTCGCAAGTTTGGTGGTAAACTATAACCTCTTCAGATCGAAATTTTGCAACAAATTTTTTTTACCTCTGTTCAGTAATTTTTTAAAGCTTCATGCATAGGAGTAAAACCATTTTCTTTAATTTTTAGTGGTGATTTTTGTTTCAGAGGTTATTGCACACCAAACTTGCGAGGCTGAGTAACTATCTTTCTGGAACTAGAGAGACCACTAAACCGTTAAGGAGTGGCCAAATAAGGTCTCCTCACAACAGTTGAATGGCCTATAGTCTCCAGTTTGCTAACAAATATGTTTTTAATAAATGTCTGGTTGAACCTTACGAAAGAAAAAAGAAAGAAAGAAAGAAAGAAAAGAAGGTAGGAATGAAGAAAGGAAGAGTAAAGCTTCACTTAAACACAGCGCTTGAACTGTCAAGTGAAGTGTGTCATATCAATTGGTTTTGCGCAACAAAGCGGGTGATCGCGACGAGACCGACGACGACGACAACAGCATCAGCGAAGACAACCAAGACGGTGACGAGGAGTTTCGAAGAGTTCCCAAGAAAAGCCGAATAGAAGCCGAATATTTCGAAGAAAAAATTTGGCCTAACCTTATCTTAGCGACTGACCGAATAACCTGCAAAGGAACCCACGCCACAGGGAAACTAGCCATCGATCCAACCCAAGGGGACCAACCATTAGTACGTTTAGATTAAGCCGAATGAAGTCCTCGGACTTCTGGCCGAACGTGCGTGTATAAAGTGTGCTTTGTAAGGTTCATCCAGAGCTCGTATTTACCCCCCAATCCCAACCCACAAAGAAATGACTGACCACCAAGATTGAAGATGATGCGTCCGTCAGGGTTGACTGGTTAAGGCGAAGCTGACGGCGCGTACTGCAACCGGCTGAAAGGACTGAACTGGGTCGAGGTGGTCTGATCTGATTGGGCGTTGTGATGTGTTGTGGCTCAGAAGCTGATCTGAGTACTGTGGGTCTGAGGCTGCACGTGGTGGTCTGTGGTTCTAAGGGTTGATCGTTGGGCATACTGTGGTGCTGGTCGTATTCATTGGCCGTACTTCATGCCTAAGCTGGATACATTGAATTGTCGACAAAGTCAAAAGAAGCTGAAAGTAGCAAGAAAAGAGAATTTAAGACGAAATTCTCACATGAATCGTGCTATGCATTATCTAGTTAAGCTCCCATGATAATTATTAACATGAGTTTTCTCTTTTTGATAGTATTTTCCCTCATTCAGTGTTCCCAAACTTTTTATTTATGTACTTATTTTTTATTTATTTAAATCTTGAAGCGTGCAAGTTGTGAGAGTGAATAAAACGATCAGAAAAGACAAAATATTCAAGAAGCATCAAACAATAATATGGAGGACAGTAAGGAGAATTTTCCTGTTGGTGCATGTTGAGGGTTAATATTTTCAGCTTTTATTGAACTTCCTATTGTAAAAAAAAAAAAATCACGAAAGTCATTTCTACTGCAACAGGACGAGCAGTATGTTCACTCTCTTGACCAAAGTTAAAAAATTAGCAAGCAAACAAAGTTTGCTCTAAGTTGAAATACTTAGTTCTTTCTTCACGGAATAAACGAAAAATTTGGTAATTTAAAACAAAAAAAACATGTTTGTTTTGGAAATAGCGCCAGCCAAAGTACCTTCACAACTACCCACACTGCGTATCTTCCTGTCTTGAGGCTTTAAAATCCGACAACATGAACTGAAATGGTGTATGTTGTTAGTAGATTAATTGCGGTGATTTAGTGAGATTTTTGTAGTTTATTAAACTATCCTTATAGCTCTGCTTTTAGAGGCTAGATTAAGACGCATTGAAAATAAATATACTCGTTTATTTGAAGTGTGGAAGGCTAGAAAGTTAACACAAAAATCACACTAAATCACCTCAATTAATCCACTAACGACGTACACCTTTTTCAGTTCATGTTGTCGGATTTTTAAGCGTCAAGGCCGGAACATACGCAGTGTGGATAGTCCTGAACGTACTTTGGTATAAGTTTTTGTTGGTAGTACCAAAACACGAGAGAAATTACTAGTATCATAGACATTTGCCACTTGATTTGTTCTCTGTAGGATAGGACAAAACTGAGTTTGATAATTATCCATATTACCTTGCTGTCTTGTCGCCCAGTCTTTCCGACAAATTTAATTGAAAACGCTCTATCGTACAGTTTAACTTCGGAGTTGAAACTGTATAACAGTTAAACAGAGCAATAATTTGTTACTTTTGTGAAACCTGTTTGAGTTAAGGTGGCAAGGAGATGTATAAACGAGATTTTGGAGTTACATCAACCGTCATACTTGTCAACACGTGCTTGTGTTTTCGGTCTAAAATGTTGTGAAGAAATAATCGTGCTTTTGAGTTCTTTAACCTTTATTGATAATCATTGAAGAAAATAGTATATCTTAACCTTAACGAAAACCAAAGGTTTCGAGGAATATTCTTCAGAATGCAATTTTGCAAAAGTTTACGACATGATGTGCGAAATACTGAAGAACACGACCCAAACATGAAGCGACCAGTCTTACCTTCCTTCTTAGTGAATACTCCGTTCCTTTCTCAAGCTGATGAGTACAGTACACTTCTTAGTCCGTATTTTTTGGAAGGTGAATTGCTGGTCTTTAATTTCCCTGGCTATAACATTGAGTTGCTTTATCAAACTGTGGAATCGAAACGAAGACTTCGAAAACCGCGCCACGAGGTCGCAGATCTCTAATTGGCCAGTTGGATTGAGTCAGCAAACGCTGATTTTGCATAACAATTCAAACAAACAAAGATGCAAAGGCAAGCTGTTTGCAGCGTGCACATTTTCACGCAAGTCTTGTATTCATTTGTGTTGATTAGTATGTATTTCACCAGTTCTTTTGATGTTATTTGGTGCCCCTTGCAAATTATCACTGAAATTATATTACGCTGTCTGTTGTGACTTTTTACAAACTATTTCTCAGTAATCTCTCAAGAATAATTAAGCCATGCGCTGTCAAATAGAGAGAAGCTCTACTGCTTGTCCCTTGAAGAACATTTACTAGTAACTTTTTTAATTCAAAAACGTGGCTGACTGTTGGACTTCAAAAGAAGAGGAGTCCTTAAACTTTGAAGCCGTCATTTTTGTCTTTTTTTGTCTGTGTGTGTGTAGTTTTTTCAAAGGTCAGTTTTAAGATCAATTCCTTTTGGTAAAGTTAAGGAACATCGGCTTGCGCATTTTCTTTCCCGCGAAAATGGTCACGTGGTATACAGGTCGATCAATTTTTCTTCGAAAATTTGAAGCGGATAGAGTGTGGTTGGGGGGGGGGGGGGGGAGATGGGAATATAGACAATCCAGTGCTTATAAATTAGGGCAAATATTTGGAGAAAGATGAACTTTGCTTCTAAAAGTTAAAGCTATTATTCAAAGCTACCCATAGATAAAGATGAGGCCGTTAGCATCCTAGAACTTTTGTTCTGATTTATGTTTCTCCGTAAGGCTATTTTTATCTAGATCGATTTTCATTTCACTGTCGTAAAACCAAAACGAAAGTACTTACTCTGGTCAACCACAACAGACGCAAAAAGCTCAATGAACCAATCAGAATTCAAAGTAAATAAATGTAGCGGGCGTCAAGCGCGGGAAAACACGTTCGATGAAGACACGATTGGTTTGCGTTTGGCCTCCCTCTGGCTAAGAAAATGCCGCGAGTTTTGTAGCGCAGTAAAATAAATCTAGAGCAATCGTGAAATTACTTTCGACACTCAACTAAATACCGCTCAGAGAATGTACGAAGAAAGGCAAAGATATTATGGACAAACAGGAGTGTCATTTCGGTCGTAACACTGATTCAGATAGATCTTTGTACAACGTAACGGTCTTGAATTTCAAAAGCAGAATTTCCAGCAAAACGATGTACGCCAAAAACGTTCAAAGTAGAATTGCGATACAAATTTTGTACTTCACGCCATGTTTGTCCTGATTACCCATGATCTTCTATCAAGCGCTAAGTGTTCTGTTATGATTGAGCAAAGTAAGAGCCTCTTTACCGACCCAAATTAAAACAAACACTTAGACGTTGGTCTCAAAATTGAACTGTCTGTTTCGAATCGTTTCGGATAAAACTCTTGAACACGGCATGCCTGCCTCTTCCGCTTTCAAGGCTTGTAAGCAAGCTCTCCAATTAGGGTTTCACGCGAAACAAATTTGGAGCGAAGGGAGCAATGAGAACCAGGGCGGGGCCAATCCTCCCACAATTCGCACCAATTCTTTTACAACTCCCTTTGCTCGCCTCTCCCGCTCTTGAGTCCTCGATTGAAGAGCTTGTTTGCAGGCAACTGCTTTCACCGCTTATTGAGCTTTGAGTTTGGCGTTGCGTCGAGCAAGTATTTCAATTTATGGAAGCTTGAGATGCTTTTGTTTGGAAGGTCTTTCATTAACTTTTCAGACAGGCCCTCTTTATAACTCGTGCAAGTGTAAAAGGGTATCCACATAACATCGCAGAGGAGTAATAATTTTGAAGAGTTTGAATGCGTTAAAAATTTTACATCATTCTCTGCGTTGCAATCAAACAAATGAAGGGTTAAAATTTGGAAATTTGGAACATAACCCCCCAAAAAGCTATAAAAGGGTTTTTCCGAACTGAAAACTGCCCGATACTTTTCTTTGCCAAGAAGAAGTTATCTTGCTACCTGAAAAATGTTTCATGGGGAATTGTTATCTATTTTTGTGTTACTTTTAATGCAGTTAAGTTTAATACAGATTAATAATTTCATTGCTTTCTGATTTTAGGCCATTGACCTCTTTAAGGTAAAGTTTGTGTGTTTGGGGGGAGGCGGGGGATTTTGTTCATTTTGGTCAGTTTTTTTTCTGGTTTAATTACGTAAAATTCTACTTGAAGTAAGGACAGTGCCTCTTAATACAGATCTTAGTAAGGGCTATTGACACATTTAAAAAAAAATTGGAGTTAATCACGCATATTTTAGAATAATTAAGTCAAAACAATTCCAAAAATTTTTTTAAATACATAACAATGTAAAGAATTTGTCTCCAAATTAAAGCTTAATTATCACTGAAACATGCTTTGTTGCTCCTAATTTTCTCTACAGTCTCCAACAACCGTTTGTAAGATCTGCGTTTTCCACATAGTCATCAACCGCGCAAAAATATCTTTGCTTTAGGGGGCATTCCCGAGATGCGCAGAACGTGTGCGCAGTGGCAAAAGGAGAAAGCGTCCCCAAGGCGAAGTATTTGCTTGAGGTAAGACTTCGTTTCGTGCAGCTAAGAGAACAGTAATTGGTGATACTTGACCTTATGTTTACTACGTTCAAAAGCGATTAATTAATTGATTAATTAATTAATTAATTAATTAATTGAGTAACAGTCATCAATTGTAACTTCATGTATATTGCTTTTGAGAAACAAAAACTGCCTCTTGATTATATTAACTTGGAATTTATCTAGTACATTATAGATCACATATTTAACTCCACCTTCAACACGAAATAAATCTCAGTACAAATGATA
Organism: Pavona decussata; assembly: GCF_977016875.1. Lineage (NCBI taxonomy): Eukaryota > Metazoa > Cnidaria > Anthozoa > Scleractinia > Agariciidae > Pavona > Pavona decussata. The sequence goes on from NW_028145706.1 coordinate 254,096, forward strand.
TTAAGTCATGATTAACCATTAATTAAATGAGCTAAAAGGGCCCAGAGAGCACGCAGTTCTTTACAACCTCTAACTTCTTTGTGTCTGTATATCACCTAGCTCTATTGTTTCAAGGCTAGAGTTCATTGTTTATGTCATTTGCTCATCAGTTGTTCTGCCGGATTATTTTTTCGGCCTCCTTTTTTTAGCCTCCAAAACATACTTTATTTATTTCAGAAATACAAAACGAGGGATACAAACCAAGCAACTGCATTTTCATCCTTGATGTTCAAGCTTAAAGTGTACTCAAAAGTCACGTCACGTCACGCTCCACATTTGGCCGAGTGGGTGACTAATGCGAACGATAGGTGAAAATATCGACAAGACTGCCTTCACTTCTAGCGCTCGCATAAAAAAAAAAAAAAAAGGATTTAATATTTCTCAAAATTTTTTTTCGAAAATGAGTTCTTGAAAGATATAGAAATCTACCAAAAGAAAACAAATTGAAGGGTTAGGGGCACTTTAAATGTCCATCACTTTAAATGTCCATTGCAGTTACTCGTGATTGGTTATCCGCAATCCAAAAATAACCCAACTTGTGAAAACACCGTTTCACTGTTAGACTCTGGGAAACGAACTCCTAAAATAATACAAGTTTATACAAAGACAGCTTAGTCGGTAATCAGTTACTGATCCGTGAGATCATTAACGTTGGCGTACAGGCGGTCGTCATACTGACTAAGGTTGACGTAGGTCTGTGGAAGAGAAACGAGAAAATTTATGTTATAATTAGAAAATCAGTTTTTTAGGTCATTATGACATTCATACCCAATTGCAAACTAAGTTATTTGAAATGTCTCGAAAGAACCCATTTTAATTGATTTTCTTGCATACAAACTAAATATTACTTCTACATTCACTTTATAATTTTTTTAAGAACATGTTATGTTAAGGTTTATCTGCCTAAAACGTACTAAAGACAGTTTCTGAGGACATTACCCCCACCCCTCAACAAGAAACGGTAAAAAAAAGCTTGAAAATGTTTATTCCGCACAGTTTTCTTACAGGCTGTGTATGTACGGCGTCTGTGGCATTTTAAAGAGGGCAGTTACACTGTCACCACGCAGGTATGAAAGTAAAATTTCCAGATATATTACAAAACTCGCTTCCAGCTTGAAAAATGGGTGGCCAACATAACCCTATATGTTGCTTCAATAACGTTATGAATTTGAGATGATGGCGAATTCATTTTAATTGGCTAAAAATCGTTAAGCTAGTAATCAACAAAACGTGGATCCCAGGCTCAACTTACCAAGTGTTTTTTCTCCATTTCTTTCATTGTCTTTGTCAAGTCCTCGAACGTGGGTCGATCAGTTGGATCTTCTTCCCAACATTTCAGCATTATCTGATATCTAGTGTACGATAACAATATGATTAGTGACAGCAATGTACCTGTACAGTTAAATGGTACTAAGTGATGGTGCCTTGATGGTTAATAGAACGCTACTGTTAATATCACACACTCATCATATAAAGGCCAAGAACATGGTTGCTGCCGTTTGAGCTGTTATTTAACAATTGAATAAATGTTTGAGTATAATTACTCAGGTGATTATCAGAGAAAAACAAGTACCGTCCGAAAAATGTCGATTTTGTTTGTTTGTTTGTTTGTTTGTTTCAAATCGTCACGCGTCAATGAACAGAGACGCGCAGTCTGCCGATCACATGCTCAATCGAAATCACATGCGCAATCGATAAACTGCACACGGCCTCAAGCAGAATGTCAGTATTCTTTAACTGCCGCTTCATTGAGACGAAGCACTGACTTCTGTGATTGAATGTTGGGTTTCTCCGACCCGTTTACCAAAATAGATGGAGATGAACCAGGCTGTTTGGTGTAAAACTCGAGCCGGGATCACAAGTGTTAGCGATAGCATTTTATTGCATCATTTCTTGTTGACATGATGGCTTTGCCGGTAAACGGCGTTTATAAATTGCCCTCGGCGATAAGCTGCTTCAGGTAGGAATTAGGACATTTATTGGCTTCACTAAACAAGTACACGGGAATGTCGCAGATGAAAATATTTTGTTGTGAGGCGGTGACTTTAGATGGTGGTCGAGAGCCGCTCAAACCGACAACAAACAGTTTTCAGATTATAAAACTGTTTTCTTTTCTCGTCACTGAAACATAAAACTTACAGAGATATTTATTCATCTTGTTTACTTTAATTCTTTCAAATTCTGTCTTTTAAAAACTCGTTTTGTTTGTGAAATCATTCTGTTAATAACAAAGATCTTGCTCGAATTTAACTTAATTTGTTGTCTTCATTTTAAGTCATCGAGATCGACAACATGTAATTTACAAGGATTTTTTCTTACAATAAGCAAAATGTTCATCTCTTGCCTTCGAAAAGTATCACCTCGGACTTAGCTGTGCCTTTTGGAATTTCATTTTCTTTCTATTTACTTCTTTTTCAGAAATGTCAACAAATAGCTAAGCGGCCATTTTGTAAGTTAGTGCTCCCGCTATAATCAGCTCGCGCAAGGTGATTATAGCAGGATATGACGCAAGCCTCGACCAATCAGATCAACAGAATCTCTATAATCACTTGAGTAATTATACTAATAAGTAATAGAATAAGGCGTTTCATCTGATACAAAATGTAAAGTTATCATTCATCCCCCCCCCCCCCCCCCCCCTTCCTCGCCCTTCCTCTGCGGTTTTTGCTCTTTTAGTTTTTGGAAAAGTGTAGTCATGTAAGATAGCATGTTTTCCCTTGAAACAAATCCCCTTTTAAGTTATAAACATAGCCTTTTTACTGTCAAAAAGGAATCAAAGGCACCATCGCATTAAAATAACACCCGATGAGATCGTTATTTATTTATTTGTTTATTTATTTATTTTTGTTTGTTTTTTTATTTTTTAATAGTCCATCCATTGTGATAAGCTTCCCTTGTTAGGATCAAACAGGTTGTTTTGGAAGACACACCCTATGCAGGGCGGAGGTAGATGGAGTCCAGCAGGACTAATACCGAAAATGTCAAATAAATGACATAAATAAAACTTACAGTCTGCTGTCGACGTGGCTTGGTTTTGGCATTCTGTATCCTTGTTTTAGCTTCCATGCAATTTGCCGAGCATTTATGTCCGGGTATGGGGATCCGCCTATAAAAAACATGAATTCCTTATCAGAGAAAAATAGTGTAACATATACAGTCAGAACTAAGTAATCGGACGGTCATAGGTTCGACGCCTGTTGGAAGAACTCGGGTTTTCTTTATTCGAGGATGCCTGTGTGACTGACGCAAAAATTCGTCTATTAAAGTGGCAAACGATTTTATAATAATATAAAAAAAAACCCCAAAGAAACCGACGACGATTCGTCGCTTCCCCACGTCATTATCACATCAATGGCAAATGTTGTTTTTCCTTGGAGGTGTTATTAGCCTGCTTTGTGTAGACTTTTTGTATTGGGAATGACCTAAGATGCTCTCGTTTTAGATGGACACATTTTTACTCACGTTTCAATTTTTTCTCTCGTACTTTAATCACTTGTTCAAGTGGTTTTGTAGTGTTTCCGTCTACGTCCTCAGCTTGAATTGTCATGATGGCCATCAATCGCTTAATGGCCATCGGGGGTTAACAAAAATAGACTGGGGTAACGAGAGACAAATACCAACTTACCAACGGTAAGAATCTCATACAACAGGACACCATAGCTCCATCTGTAACACAAAGGAAATATTTAAAATAATGAAAAACGTTCAAAGGACGAGGATTCTTGTTCTGTTGATGGCGTTCATCGCAGAAAACGTTTGAAAATCAGTTATGAGTTATAGTGTGTTATGATTTCAGCCACTCTATCATCAACTCTATCATCGAATGTGGCTATCCTTACTGCTGTTTAGCGAAATACACGTTTCGACAACAAGTCACGCAAATCGGAAGACGGACCCTCACAACCTTGGACATCTTACCTTGAGCTTTTTGAAACATCAACCATGGTGAGCTTACGCCATCGAGTGGCCGAAGGAAGTGGACGGCAGACCCAAATGTTTCTGCAGCATCCTCACGCAGTCTTAAAGTCTTTTGAAATCGCTGAACTCTGATCGTTTCCGAGAAGGAACTTAAACAAGGAATTTGCTGTGAAGGTGCTGACACAAGGACAAGTTAACGTTGCTGTGCTCTTTCTTCTGCTGCCCTTTTGCTTATTAATTAATCTCACTAACGTCACAAACAACAATTCTTTCCAGGACTATTCTTCGTATTTGCCGCAACCATCACACTAGACAGACTGACATCGTTCAACATTATTTAGTTTCTTATTAATAAACTTACACGTCACTTTGTGTTGTGTATGTTCCATACAACAAAGCCTCATAAGCAGTCCACTTTACAGGAAGACGACCCTTTCAATGGTGAAAACAAAACAAAACCATTTAACATGGCAGATTGGCAACACTATATGCTTATTTTAGTGGAGTGATTTTTTTTCAGTGAACATGACAAGAACATAGAAGAAGCAGGCAAAGTGTTTAGTGAAATCATTTCTGATATTTTATTGCCTTTCTGAAGCTTATGGGTAAGAACGCCTTTTCGAAATGGTAATAAAGTTTATAAGAATTACTAGCAGATTAAAGGCCCCCAGCAGCGTCTTCAACGAAATTTTGGACTCGGTACATAAACTGATAGCCAGTTTGGCGTGCTATTCGTTTATGAATGACAAAGTTGCTTTATAATATACTCAAACATAGGCTATTCAGCCTACTCAATTACTGGAAGAAAAATATAGGAAGAGTCAGAAGAAAGGGCAAAAGTTTTCTATTCATCTTGAAAATGCGCGTTCACCGACTCAGGGCCCAAACCAGTCAGCCTGGCCAACTCACTGACAGAAGGCCCAAACAGCACAATGAACCAATCAGAATTCGAAGCAAGTAGACGCCATCAGTGTCAAGCGGGGGAAAATATTAAGGGGTGGGGGGGAGAGGTATGAATATATTTGTTTTGTGCTTTTTTCTCATTGGTTAAAAGTGACGTGAGTCTGATCACCAATCACAAAGGGTAGTAGAGCAAAACCAAAGCAAACACAAATAACTTTCACCATTGAAATAAAAAACATTCTATAACGTAAGAATGTAACAGGGGTTATACCACACTGTGACCGGCACTTTAAGAGCTTGATGTACGGCGCTACTGAGACCTTTTAAGCGATCACAATTTGCAAGTAAGTTCTTTATACTTACTCCACTTTTTCTTGCGTAGACATCCTCGTCGCACAACCTCCTCGCCATCCCAAAATCTGTCACCTTGCACTTCTCTCCTTCTCCGACAAGAACATTTCTCGCAGCCAAATCCCGATGGATAATCTGAAGGAAATAATCAACGAACTTTTAGTGTGTTGTTTTTATCATGTGCGAACGCAACTATAAGGTAAATCAGTTACTTCTTTTGGGTCGATCATGGTTGTTCTGTAAAGTTTTTCTTGAAAGGAAAATTAAAGTAAATTTCATAAATTATAATTGGAGCCACTTAGCCCATTTGAACTAATATGTATTTCATATTGAGCATCTGTTTAAAGTTATAGATACAAGTCTCAGATAAAAAGAACGAAAACGCGGTATCCAAAGTGGGAATAGAGACCAAAAAAGAGAGACATAACATGCCTGCATGAAAGAGAAAATTTCAGAGGAATGATCCAAGTGTGATTGTATTCCCTACGTTAATTGGCTACACACGACTAGTAACTGGGGAAATGTTGGTTCAATTCCCACTGACTGATCAGGGTAACGTGTTAGCTCTTTCTTTCTTTCCTTCTTTCTTTCTTTCTTTCTTTCTTTCTTTCTTTCTTTCTTTCTCTCTTTCTTTCTTTCTTTCTTTCTTTCTTTCTTTCTTTCTTTCTTTCTTTCTTTCTTTCTTTCATTCTTTCTTTTTTTCTTTCTTTCTTTCTTTCTTTCTTTTTTTCTTTCTTTCTTTCTTTCTTTTTTTCTTTCTTTCTTTCTTTCTTTCTTTTTTTCTCTCTTTCTTTCTTTTTTTCTTTCTTTCTTTCTTTCTTTCTTTTTTTCTTTCTTTCTTTCTTTCTTTTTTTCTTTCTTTCTTTCTTTCTTTCTTTCTTTCTTTTTTTCTTTCTTTCTTTCTTTCTTTCTTTTTTTCTTTCTTTCTTTCTTTCTTTCTTTTTTTCTTTCTTTCTTTCTTTCTTTCTTTCTTTCTTTCTTTCTTTCTTTCTTTCTTTCTTTCTTTCTTTCTTTCTTTTCATTTGAGACATAGATGTTCAAAACCATCTTTACAGATATTCCCTATACAAATACACATTTGTTTGTTTACATGCTAAGACTTTCCTGGATATGATATTATTCTTCATGTACTTTAAAACCAATGACGGACAAAAGTAGCTTCTCCGATAAAGTTACTGTTTCAGAGCCTAATTTTAACCTAACCTTTTTTGAAGATAAATAACTCATTCCATCGGCGACCTGCCAAGCGAACCTAACCAACTGCTGGGCAGTCAGACTGGTCTGCGGTTTTGCATCCGCGTCTTTGAAGTAAGTGTCGTTTAGTCCACGACTCTTCCTCAAGTATCCCAACAGGTCACCAAATGGTACATACTCAATTAGGACTAACAGGGGATCTGTGAAAAAGGACAAAAGGCGACATAAAGAAAGCGTTAAGTATACTTCAAATGAAAACCATTTCAGATTTTTTAATCAGGCAGTCAATCAATCAATCAATCACTCACTCACTCACTCACTCACTCACTCACTCACTCACTCACTCACTCAATCAATCAATCAATCAATCAATCAATCAATCAATCAATCAATCAATCAATCGATCACACAATTGATCAATACGTCAAACAGATGATCCGTCCATTACCGCTTTCAGTGACGCATCCTAACAGCTTGATCACGTGCGGATGAGGTTTTAGTTTTTTCATTAACTCAAGTTCTGACAAAAGGTCCTTTCTGTCTGAATGAGGGGCATCCCCTGAAAAAAAAATGGAACAAAAACGTTATTATCTCTCTGGCTACGAGCTCGTACAAGAATTATATCGTGAAATAATCATCTTATTATGCATGACGCAAATCCTGGATAACGAAGAATGCAATCAAACTGACCAGAAGAAGCGTTTCTGTTTAAAACAAAAAAGGAGAATTAAGGTTCATCAGTTATCCCAATCGACTTCTCCACTGTGGGACTCAGCTGAATGCCCATCATGGGGAAATTGAATCGCAATATCAGCTGTTTGATCATATCTTAAGGGTAATTATATAAAGAAACGTTATCACACTAAAAGAAATTGACAACTCACTTTTGAGCATTTTTGCTGCCACCTCCGTGTACCCCTGCTCATCCCGCAAATTCCACACTGTTGCCCTGGCAACTTTTGAAAAGGCCCCTTTACCAATGATTTTGATAATGTTCACTTGTTCTCGATTTATTTCCCAGCTTCTTGTTGAGGGATGAAGTGGCGTATAATAGCCATCAGTGGGAGGTTGATGAACCCCACTGACCTCCGACTGGACTGCGATCGACTGTGGTCTGCTACGAGACTGTATGTTGTCTTCCCTTGCGAGATTATTAATTTGATTCTGGTGACAAATGATATACAATCAGATTTGTTTAAATGCAGGTGACCCACACAATGGTTTCCAGGTTTCCAGCACTTGGAGGTAGGCGTTCAGAGCCACCTGAAAATTTGTGCAAATTTAAGGTGCCTCTGAACTGTTTTAAAATTTGCAAACAGTTGCTAGTCGGCGATTTTCACGATGACTTTATTTTACTACAACGAGTAAGATCCTCTTCGTTTGTTGTTTCCTGTTTAAATTTTGTAATCCCAGTGAGGTTTAGATAACAATATCCCTAAACAACAAAACAATAAACTGAAGGATTCTGGTGGTGTTTTCGTAAATGACGCCATGGTGAAGATGGCCTATTGCAATACGATAATAAAAAAGTACGTCACCGAAGTTGTTTTCAGTTAGTTATAATCAGTTAAGGCTAAATTTAGGGCTGTTTTAAATACCCGTTATAGTGTTGCTATGGTAACAAATTAACTAAAAAAGAACACAGCTTGTTTACCAATGCTGAGCCATGTGTTTAAAACCATTATTGTGGCATTCATTGATAAAGAGTGATTTTAAAGAACCTTCAAATTAACAACTGATGGGAAGTGTTATGTGAGACCTTAATAGCTTCCTCAATATAAATTGTTTGCTTTCTGTGCTAAACCAACGAAGCTCAGAAATCTCATATAACCCGAATCTACAGGACGTAAACACATTCATAGCAATATTCACAAAATATCCAAATAGCAACGACAGCGGCCATGTTTGTTAGTGAGGTCTTTTGAGCCGCAGAGAAAAAAACTCGGCGAAAAAATCGGTGTGAAATACACGCACCTTTTAAAGCGAAAAAGACCCAAAGATGACATCTCTTCCATTTCTCCTCAGCAGTACGTTCACAGATCCGACGAAAGCCAAATTTCATCGACCTCAAACTCTGGGATGGATGAATGGCTACTCCGTACCAATAGCTCCTCAAAAAGGTATCGGTGGAGACCCAATACCAGTGAATAAACTAACACAGGAGGGGTTGGACGAACTTGCAAATCTCAAGTCTTCATTGACATGCGGACAAAAAGTTCAGGCGCCTCCAGAAGATTTTGTCCCTGCTCATGTGGGATTTGACAAGAAAGCTTTTCTTTGGGTATTTCAAGTAAACTGTGCATGAATCTGCAGCTGAATATTACAGAGTTCGTCCAGTAAAGGTTTATTACTAATTGGAGGATGATTCTATTGCAGTAGTATAACCGGTAGTGAACAACAGTGGAATTCCTCCAGGAAACCTCATCAGCGACAGCGTCTTTCAAAGGATGATCTTGTTGAATATTGGCACTGGAAGGACCTCAACCTGGGCATTAATGTTACCTTTTATGGGAAAGTGTTTCATCTCTATGACTGTGGTACATGGACAATGGAATACATGGCAAGTGAGGGAATAGAGCTCAACCAGCCAGAGATACCAGGAAAAGATCTCTACACAGAATCCTGTAAACAGCTCCTTCGCAGCTACAAGACACCTTCCTCATTTGACAAACTGAAACAGTTTCCGGATTTGGACAGGAAAGTGCTAAGATTTTACTGTGTTTGGGATGATAGGGACAGACATGTTAAGAGAAATGAGGCCTTGTATTATTCATTACTACCTGGTAGATGGCACTGTGAAGATAAGCGAAGTACACGCCACTAACGATGGAAGAGAACCCTTCCTTGTGCTGGTGTGCCGACAAAGATTGCCAAAGAACAGAGCTTTTGTTGAATGATCTCTTCCCTCCTGTGTTCTGGAACTCTCTGATCATGAAAACAAGGACTGGTTCACACCGCGAGACTTGATGGTTGGTCAGACTCTCTTCATCTTGGGAAGAAGAATCCTTAATGACCGCAATGAATTTACAAAGAACTACTACAGGAGTCACTTTGGAATAAATGACTTTTCTCCTAGATGTGCAAGGAGCTCCAAGAGAACCTTTACCAAAGGATGTCCCACCCTACAATGGGTTTGGTTCTCTTCAGGACAGCCTTCAGTCTTGCTTGTCTCTTGTACCTCAGCCTCCAAAGAAAGACTTCATCAAATGTGACCGTACACGGGAAAAAGTACTTTAACGCTTATCCGTTAAACGGCTAAAAACTAACGGGTAGTTAACGTAAAATTTAATGTTGGAAAATGGTTTATGAAAAAAATAGTTCATTCGCGCAGTTATATATATTCTTGCCGACATTTTAAAGTAGGAAATAAAAGCCCTGTTCAAACTAGGCGATACACTGAAGTACAAGTGTAAAGAGGCATCAATAAATCACCGTGCGTCCAACCGGCCAGCGTGACACGAACGCAAACATAAGCATAAGCAAATGAAACGCTTCGCTTTATCTCACGCCAAGAGACTATGAGGTAAGAGAGCGAATCCCTGTGCCCCATGATAATTATTTTCAATCTTTTTTTAGTTCGCGCCATGCTATTTTGGGAAATTATAATCCGCCATTGAGTTTAAAATTTAATGACGTCACTCTAACTGACCAATAAGATGTCGACATTAAAATAGCAACGCAAACAAAAAAAAAGATTGAAAAAAATTTTCATAGGAAGAGGGGCATGTATGGGGGATTCGCTCTCTTACCTCATAGTCTCTTGCTCATGCTTGTGCATATCATTTACTTCAGGAGTGGTTGTGAATGATTCAACACTTACCATCGGTACAACGTCCACGCATTTTGCGGATTCGTGCCTTCTAAAACAATCAAAAATATTATCTTTTTTAATGTTTTGGGTTCGATATTGATTAACGTTTGGAAATGAATGGCCAAAAGAATTTAATTCTAAAACTGCTCAACTGATCGTTAGCTTACAAAATTTTCTTGAAGTATTTATATATTTTAAAAAGCTTTCGAGAGTGGGGTACCTATATTAAATTTTAAGTGCTTTTTACCGTGCACAATCTACGCCTATAGGACCTGTTCACCTGTATCCGTTTTTGTTTGAAAATGAAAACCTTGTTATGTGCTTTGCGTCCATTCACCGGTATTCGCTGGAAAGAGGTCACCGAAAACTCAAATTTTGGAGACCTTTTCGTAAAAGATGAACGGTAACGGCCATTGGTTTCGAAAAGTGCCGCTTTCAGTAACACTGTTTACATCGGGTTGGTGTGGCCAGGAGAAGAAAACCTTTCTGTTCTCAAAGGAAAATGATTACGTGTGGAAGAACGAAAACGAAAACGGATACGTGCCAAATGGGCGTAAATACGTCATATAAACAAAAAGTATCAAATATCAAATTAAAAACGAATGTTACTTACTGACTTGTCTTAAGTTTCCCTGAAAACAAGAAAAATACTTTAAGTAAACAACAATCATAATTTCCTCCTAACCACGGAGATCCAACTCTTCGAGGATCTTCTAGAAAAATAATGCTAATTAGTTTCATCCATTCCTTTCTTTCGATGTCTAGCATTGGCAGTAGTGAAGATAACTAAGGGATTCGGCGTTTGAGGTGTTTGAAAGATTTAAGGTTATCCTATTCACCGTACTTTAAACGCGAATGTCCTTAACCTCAGACAGAGCTTGTAATCTCTTATCATCATGCGAATCCAACAAACAAGTATCTCAATAGTCTGGCTAATACGATCGGCCACGTGACAGTGGTTCCTGGACTAGAAATGTTACCTTTTGCAGTGCTTTTTACATGGCTGTAAGTAAGTAAGTAAGTAAGTAAGTAAGTAAGTGAGTAAGTAAGTAAGTAAGTAAGTAAGTAAGTAAGTAAGTAGTTACGCATGGTGACTTATGAGGACATAAGTATAGTTACACACCCGCACTGTGGGGTCCGCTTGTAATAGTGGGGACAAAATCCAGACCCCACAAATACATGCCCTTAAAACTGCATTTTTTGGCCAGAATTTGGGTTTGAGCTACAAGGTAGATACGTCCCCATAATACGGTTTTGAGTAACACTTACCCACAAGTCCCCACAAGGTCTCAAAAAAGTGAGTAAGAAAAAAAACCGTTTTCTCAATTTCTTTTTTACAGAGATAGTTTAACATCATCTTTGAAAGCTGACCATGTAGTTTGTTTGGAAAAAACTACTTTAATGTGCAAATACTCACAGACATTTCATCAAGCAGATACTCACATTTGCCATGTAATGTAGTTTTTTTTATTGATCAAAGATTTGCTAGATTTAAAACATTAAAACTTTTTACAAGGCTAAAAATCCTTAAAAAAGAAAAAAAAATCGAAAGTTTTCGACTTAATGAAGTCATCATCGAGGTAACGTGATGACTTAATCACTTTTTTTTAGACCCTGTGGGGACTCAAGCATTAACATGATGACTTCAAAATCATTAGGTTTCTTTATAAAGAGTTTTAGCCTTAAATAAATCAAAAAATAAATAGTTTGGACAATTCTGTTAAATTTATTATCACCTAAACTACACACGCAGTCGCACTAACAATAATAAAACAAATTGCCAACTGCACTTAAAGGTTATTATATGACTTAACTGGAGCAACAGTTTTGTAGAAAGGCCAGATACCATGATGCACCTTTGGATATAAAAGGTAAGGTTACATGATTAATTTGTAACCCTCAACTTTCACTATAACATCACTGCAGATTAGTCTATTTGCTGTGAAAGTTTTTCACAAATGAAACAGAAGAATATTTGTTCCTGCAACTTTTTCAGCCTGACCTTAAAGTGAACTCATTCACATTCTCAAATTGCTACAATCCTTGGAAACAACGGAAACCAAAGAACACTGTTACTAGTTTTCTCGTGGATTTGTGGGTCAAAAAAAAGTTTAAAGGAGCTAAGCCATGATATTTTGAGCCATTTCTTTGACAGTCTAAATTACGGTTGAAGTCACTATAATTGAAAAACCTAAAAATATTAGTTTGCTGAGGAAAAACACTCCAACGAAGTGATTCTAAAACAAAAAGGATCAAGGATGGCTGAGGCTAGAGAAAATTGAAACAGATTGGAAATGACAATTCTGAGAAAGCTACTTTTTTTCAAAATAAAGAAACGATGAACAGATGTAGCTCTTTTAAGGACTTTGGAACATATTTGACCTGGTAACTAAACCATATAAAGTGCTTTGCTTGCTTCTGCGGACTCACTGTCATCAATTGCTGAAAATGGCTTGCTGTTTGAATGGTAGCATATTAAGTGTATATCGGTGGCAGCTGTAATTGATAGAGGTGAGCATTGCTTTATTTTGTTGTAATTATTTATGACCGGCGCTTCCTTCCAGCCATGTAAAATTTTCTTAAAAATTTGCCCATTTCTTTATGTTTTAAGTATTTTCTTGTAGAATTTCTGATTCAGAAACACTGATGGAAGACAAGTTTATGCCAGCCAATTTGTTTTTGTTTGGAACAACATTCGCTGGTTAGGGAGTGAATACTAATGCTCATTAGCCAGAGATAGTGAACCAATCAGATTGCTTGAAACACCAAAATCACTAAGTGTGTATATATAAACATGTACTAACATTGATAATATATTCCTAATTTATCTCCTAGTGTAGAGAAATGTTTCTCCAGAAAAACTTAGCTTACTTCTACATTTATTTACAACAACAATAAAATCAATTAGGGATTTTAATAAAATTAGAAGTAGGCATCTGGCTTAAGTCGAGTGACCTTCTCTCTGAAAGAATCCTTCTGCCCACTTCTCTAAGCAAAGTAGCTGATGATTTTCATCACCATCCAATTGCTGCACTGTACAAGAAACCCATAAGAGTTTGAAACAAGTAACGTGCGTTCACAGCGTTGGAAAATTCAGTTTTGCTAAATACCATATTTGGAAACATGAAGATTGTACGCGTGCATTATACACGTAGCGACACACGCAATGAAATTTTTCTTTTACGCCAACTACTTGAATTCCAACCTTGAAGCTGAAAACTTCGTACAGAAACTAAAGAATTTCATTAACTGTGTCTTAGTAAAGTTTTTTAAAGTACTGACAGAAACAAATGTTAACTTTATTTTACTTAGGTTGTCAAAAACAAGATAAAGCCTTCTCGTGTGCGTTAGCATGTGCTGTAAATTTAATGAAGCTGACCATTTTGATGTTTATATTCAGGACAATTACCTTCTTATACATTGCTTACATCCAGCACCTTGCTTGTTGAGACGAATTCGCGTACAGTAAGAGTTCTTTGAATTTTGCAACAACAATAGTGAAAGAGACATAAAAAGGCAGACTACAGGTGATTCCTTGCAAAGGTTTGAATTTGCGGGAGAGGATCTGCAGCAGCTCCTATTGCAATTTTGATTGGTTAAATTCTCTTGGGTTATTTTTTGAATAAATTGAATATTCGGAAGCTTGTTTCTAAGTGCACAAAGGAAAGTTGCACGTTTCAACCCCTTATGGGTTTCTGACTGCAATAAATATTAATAGACTTTTGCATACATAAGCTGGTTGTGATTTACTATTAATGCCCTGGCCAAACAGGAAATGTTTGATGATGAAACATCATCAAACATGTTTTATCAAACATTGTCAAACATCAGAACACAGGGAGTTGTGGCGGAATCTGCCAGCCAAACACGTTTGTTTCACACAAAAGAAATGTTTGATGTTGTTTGATCGCATGTTTGATGGAGTTCAAACGTCATCAGACAAGTTGGCCAAACGGTAAAATGTTTGATCACCGAACAATGTTTGATAATTTTTGGTCATCAAACATAATTCCCGTTTGGCCAGGGCTTTAAACAGTTAGCCTTATAAGTTTCAGATTTAGTCACAAACTGTACAGTCAAGTTCTCTCTTCAGTGAAAGGTATTAATGTGAAGTGAACCTGAAAAAAATGCATACATTTAAACTTAGCTTTGATATCATTTTTTTCACTTGACCTGATCATGAGTCCCAGACCATTGTGTGGCTCCAAAATGTAGGTCTACCCCATGGAAGGGATTTCTTAAATAAGAAACCCTCTTCCATCTGGAAATTCGAATTAAAGGCCATACATTTCTTTAATTTTTTTTTGGTCTGTGAGAATCTCCCTGGCCCCCAGAATTTCCAATCTCTTCTGTGGGGCACATTTGTGAGATTCACTGTAATAAATAAATTTTGTCCTCAAGCTTACTTTTCACATTTTCTTTTCGTGTATTGTGTTGTCCTTTTTAAAACACATTTTCAGTACTTTTAAAGAGACACCTAACCATCAACTGTCAGCACTTTCTCGATAGAACATTTGTTTCCACTCGCTAGGGTAGTATTAAACACTAGAGTTATTAGTCAAGAGTATGCTGGACTTTTTTGCAACTGATTCTGCACGGTCAGGTAAACCGTGCAGACTGCAGACTGAGCATTTTTTTTGTCTCCGTTTGTAAAAGAGCATTGCCTTCATACTGTTAACGTTAATGAAGGTAAATGGTTTTTGACAAGCTTGACATTAAACTTTGAATTATTAAAATCAAGCAAAGTGTACTAGTAAAAACTCACATTATTCAGGGCAGTCAAAGCTGGCATGTTGCATATCATCATCTGCGACGGTTCACTCGTTAGAAAACGATGCTAGCGAATCCAGCAATTCGAACGAATAGTCGGAAATTGGATACAAATCGACTGATTACAAATCGTCCTTGGGTACGAATCGCCTGGATAGAGGGTAAAGAAAATAAGAAAAGTACCGTATTCTTACCCATCACAAGATCCAAAACCCTATAAATTGAAGAGACCTTTTTCATTGGCTGGTAATCCACTCCTTTCCGATCACCATGGTGACGAGTAACACCGCTGTACCGGTGCACTGTGTGGTGGCGTCGCGTTAGCGCAAAATGGACGTCGAAGGAGTGTATTTTGCATACATCAGGGACGAGGCGCCAAACTGTTGGGGTGTGCCTTTCTCCAAAACAGAATTTCATCCAAAATTCTTCCCAATGGTAAGGCAACATGAGACATTATCTTTTTATGGATATATTTTGTTACAGTGTTACATTAACTGGTTTTTTCGCCGAGTTGTCTGTTCTCCAACGCAGATGATAGTGATGAATCAGCTGCACTAAATTGAAATAATGCTGAGCAAATCCCGAATTAACTATTACTATACTACAGAAGAAAAACACAAAAATTTCCCGTTCTTTAAGCGTGAGCACGGCGAACTCGACGTTGGCGAAACTACTCGTTGGCGAAAAAAACCGTAACCCTCGTTACAGTTATCAGGGCTTGAACAATCGATGAAACCGATGATCGGAAAATCAATCGATCAATCGATGACAATCGATGCCAATTAATCGATTCATATTGATAATCGATGAACAATCGATGCACGGGTTTTTTGTGATTATCGATTTCAGCGATTATCAATTTTTATCGATTATCAACGCCAATCGATCAGTTAATTGACATCGATTGTCATCGATTGGTTCTCATTTTTGATGCGTTTTATTTTCAGTCAAGATTTACAAAAAGAATCTGAGTCCAAACTATGGCCTATAGTTCTCTTGTGACCGGTCATAACTGTGTTTCGGACAGAGGCTGTACATGTTGTGTTGTTGGCTTTTTTCCGCGCAGCTCTAAGTTTCTCGATATGGTCTCTTTTTTTCCAGCTTTTACTATACGGCTCACCCATTTAAGCCTGCACGCAGTAAACTTTATTCATTTTTTACCCTGTTTACTTTATGCACCTCTGTTGTGACAAAGAAGTAATAAAGTGATTACCGAAGCCTATTCACGTTTATTCTGGTTTATTTTATACAATTCAGTATAATTACATCACCCACCATTCAGAGCTCACTCGTCTCCAGTCGCATCTGCATACAAACAATCCGGTGAACTAATTCAAATCTGAAACATTTGTGCGTACTGCGAGAGCGTATACGTACATGCTGGAACGTGTGGAATACCGAAATTTTTTTTTTTAACACCAATTGATGACAATCGATGAGTTGCGACCACTTTTGTGTGATTATCGATTGGTCATCGATTGGCCGATGCCAATCGATGCCAATTAACTAACAAGGCATCGATTGTCATCGATTCATCGATTGATTTTCCGATCATCGGTTTCATCGATTGTTCAAGCCCTCAGTTATGTAGCGCGTTTTTAAATCTCGTTATAGTTTACAGTGTACTGGTGGCATGTGTAGCGTACGGTTCAGTTATTCACCCTGACGAAGTTAAGGCCGGGTTATTCTGGTCGAAATGTAGGTGGCAGAAGAATTTATGTCTAGATCTAAATGTACTTATTAAAGGTCTTTGAACTGTTTTCACGAGGGAACAGACATATTGTGATTTATTATTCAACACATTATGATATGGTCATTGCGAGCTCAATATATGTCGTCCGCACACAACAGATATCCTGCGATATACGTAGTTTTCATGCGTCCGGGAGAAAAATGGCAGAGCGCTTTCAAAAAGTAACGACCTCGGAAGAACACCAAACTATAAATAACGATGTTTTATACTGAACACAACAAAGACAACCAAGTTTGCTGTTAAGAATTGTAATCGTTTGTACAAAATCTTTTACTGCTTACCTTTCTATTTATGAACTGGCAAATTAAGCTTACAGTTCAGCAAAAACGTACGTTAAAGTATTGTTTTCGCTACACTTTTGGATTGTCCCGTATTCTGGGGCTCAGAAATTACAAACAGTGGATGTATTTCCTTAGATTGGTTCTCGCAACCGTTAAACAGAGATCTCGACTCGTCTTGAAGAGATGGAGAAAACCACCTGAGAAAATCCGAGCTCGCACTGAAGTGCCTCGAGAAATTTTAGCTTTCTGGCAGACAAAAAGATAGACGGTGTACAAATTAATTATTCTTAGAAACATCAGATCTAGACCCACTTGAAAAACCATTTAGTTTCATAAAAGATCCAGAGTTCTTGCAAGCAACAAGGCACTAGATGCGTTTGTCAAAACACTGAGGAAAGATCGTGAAATTGCTTGCGTAGTAAACAAAGAATCACTCACCTGAGAAATCGTTGAAAAGCTTTTCCAGTCTTTTAGCTCGGCCCAGCTGACACAGCAAATTCTTGGCAGCTTTTGAGGCTAGAAATTTGTAGAAAATTTTGCCGGAGCGATTGGCACACAAGACGAGTACTCAATTTTTTAACTTGATGCAAAACGCTCTCGATTTCATTCAAACTTGAACAAAGCTGCCACTTTCATTCATCCCGGTCAGCACGCGGGAAAATGTTACAAGTTTCTTTTTTCTGTTTTTTTTTTTTTTTTTTTTTTTGACAAATTAGATCGCCTTCAGCTTTTCTGCTATAAACCCGTCTGTGCCAGCGGTTCGTGTTCTGCAGTCTATTTATTTTATTTATTGTTAACCGCGCGGGGCATGAGCCCCAGCGGTTCGTGTTCTGCAAGCCGTGTATTTTGTTTTTTAGTTTTGTCGGTTAATCAGGGCCCGGGCCTCTACCTCGGCCAACAATGGCTGGGCTTTGGTTCTAGCAATTGTTAATTTAATTTGATTAAGAAATTCATATTAATTTATTAATTACTAGTGTCAGTCAATAGTTAGCTGTGTGAGGGGGTAGGGGGTGTGGAACATTTGACCATACGCACTAAGAAAAACAAGTCGTGGATCTACGTTACTTTTAATTTTTAATTATGAGAACAGGCATATATTTGTTTCAAGAGAGCATCTGCTTTCCTTGTGGTAGTATTTATTCTAGAACAAGATGTTTTTACCTCTACGCATGCGCATAACGTTGGTCCACGTTCTCAGCTGTATCCCAGTGTTGTTTCTCTAAAAGGTGAGTTCAACAGGTTTTGGGATTTTCAAGTCTCCAAGAAGTGAAGTATTTATTTTTGCTGCTCAGAGAAACAGCTTCCATCGCAAAGTAAATACAGTTTCAAACCTTTATTCATAATTATATATGCAAAACTTTCCAACGTGAATTTTCACACGGCCGTGCTAAAAATAGCTGTGGATGCCTCAAACTGTGTGGCACCCTTGACTGAGCACCAGAGAAAATTCAGTGGGCAGTATTTTTCCTTTTGCTCAATATAACTGTTATTTTGCACGTGGTTTTATATTTTAAGTCGGGAATGTTTTTTATCTAATAGGAATATATCCTGTGTTTGTGTTTTTTAAACCGCCAATCCTTCTATTCGGGAATTCATAATTTATTGCCGAGTAATGCGACAATAGGAGCATGCCTTGGCACATTTTGATTACGTCATTGATAAGGGGAAAACCCCGCTCGTTCGATTTCGACGTGAGTCACGCATGCTCCAGATATATTTGTCATTCATGCAAGTACTTTTGCTAAAGCTACTTGTCAATATTTCGTTTAAGGTAAACAAGAAAAATTAAATTCCACGCGGTTCACCTTCCCTATAGAAGGTAGATCTTGTTTGTTCTATAAACACTGCAAATGTAGGTAAGATTTCCGCACAGCCCCATACATTATGCGATAGTTCGAATAGCAAAAGTAGGTTTCAAGCCTGGATTGGAAAAAAATTTCCACTTGATAAGGGACCAATCGTTTATTACGTTGGAGGGGGGGGGATGGTTTTTCAAAACATTTTGTGTTTCAATTTAACTGAACCCCCCCCCCCCCCCCCAAAAAAAAAAATAAAAAAATAAAAAAATATTGTCATGTAAAAATAAGACCCCACTTTTTAATTCTTATTTTAAAAAGTGTACCCTCCCCCCCGACCAGGCCATAATTCTCTCCTTTCTTTCTTACACATGCAGACTTTTTATTTTGTTTACATGGTAGCCTGTTCCAGGCTCTCAGATAGTCGAGGGCGTTTGTGAAAAAGCAGGGGATCAACATCGCTGCTAAGTTCAGCCAAATTTTTAGGCTCTTATTTAATGTGTTTAGCTGATTGTGGACATCATATGTAGCTATTCTCAATGAGCTTCACTGAATACTCTAGTAAATTTCTTTTTTTCTACCACACTCAAACCATAGCACAAAACACAGCGCTGTGTCTCGATGTCACTTGTTTCTCAAGACCAGTACCGCATAACAACAGTTGCAGAAGTTGTCATTGAGATATTTTGTTAATTAGTAGTGTACCATCATCATCGCTACTTTTTCTTTACAAGAAACTGTTTTTTTTTTCACAAGGCTGTAACGGGACTTCAGTGACGCTCAGTGGGACAAAAAATTGACGGTGAATGTGAATTTTGTTAGGGGGGTCCGGGGGCATGTTCCCCCGGGAAATTTTGAGTCTGAGCTCTCAGAAATGCCATTTCCTGCATTCTGAGTCACTTTCATGCTTCGTCAGTTTTTAAATATTATCAGTTAACAGCGAACTCCGAGAATTTTTCCTTTTTGAGTTATTTTCTTGAAAAATAACTATATTTCAGCGCAAGTGGGCTATGTGAAGTTTAGTTTTTCATTCATGTATGTTTCAGTGTATGTTTGTATGTCACACCAATCAGATTGGAGCTATTATCAAGGTCAAGAACCAATCAAATCGTTTCTTATAAAGTATGAATATTTGAGGCTTGAGATTCAATTTACGGCCATCTTTGTTATTTATATATAGTTGAGCGCTGTTGGACTCATTTCGCCATTTCTGAGGCTCGAAATGGCAGCCGACAACTTACGGTTATGGATTTCAAATAAACACCCGCCTGGAATTTTTTGTCGTGGCTTTAGATAATATTAGCAGATGAATTTAATTGCGGCTAGTTTTGAATAAAAGTACTGTCGGACTTTGAAAGTGTACCGAGGTTAGTAACAGTGGCTTCAATTTTGTCGGAAGCGAATTTTGTTCTCAAAAGGTATGTGCAGCTTGATATTCATTTGTGAGTTGTTTCAATTAGAACTGAGTATTGTTCGCCCAAAGTAACATGTAATAATTATTTCGAAGTAAAACTATTAATGTTTTCGTTTTAAACAACTTAGATTCAACGGATTCACAAGATCACGCAAAAATAAACACCAGCAGTGTCTTACGATGTCGAAGAAAATTCGTTGGCTTCTATTACAGTGCGGATAACATCAAGTTTGCATATTGTCGGTTTCTAAAGTGGGGTCGGCAGAATGTCGCAATATGTTTCAAGAACAAGTAAACAGCTGCGTTTCTCATATGAGGGATGCACTGGTATCAAAATAAATCACACATAGAAATGTTTTTTGTTGTTGTTGTTGTTTGTCAATTTAGATGTTTTAATGTCAAGACGCCCTGTTGTTTATATGGACAATTTTTTTTCTGAAAAACTGGCCAAATCTCAGTAAGAAAGGGGTTCTACTTATAGCCAAGTATTTGCGCCAAAAAATAATTATTGTAAGAGTGAAGATTCAATGTATACTCAACTATAAGCCGAGCAATTTTCAACAAACACTTCGCTCTTAGCCACAGAATTAATCCGCAATTCTTGTATAAAATAAGAAAAGCAAGATTTTGTCTAATTTTGACCGTATCACAAACTGACCAATCAGAAAAATAACTATAATATAATAATAACTGTCGGTCATCGGACAATGTCCCACCAAAATTTGCCAATGTCCGATGAAATCGCAACCTTGGTCGGACATTTTGTCCGGCCAAATTTTTGTTGCAACATTTGACTATATCATTTACAAATAAAATTTGCCTTTTTTATACGCTACTCTTTCAAATGTACCTTTGTGGTTATGTCCGACCAAAATGGTGCCCTAGTCGGACACATGTCCTTTCAAGGTAAAAAATTTATTTGCAGCCCTGCTTTATGGAACGTTCTTCATGTAAGCCTCCGCATGATCACATGTATTTCTACTTATCTTTTTAAATTAGCTTTAAATATTTCTTAGATATGTATATATAAACAAATATTGTAGTGATTATTTTTAAATTTTATGGTAGATTTTTAGGTTATTTATTGTTGTAATGCACTTTTGATCACCTAGTATGTTAAAAAGCGCACTATAATAATTATTATTATTTTAAATTATATTATGAAAATCTTCAATAACAAATTAAATTAGCAGTACATGTACAGTGCAATAATTTATGGACAAGAATGCTATAAATCTTATTAAGTGAGCATAGGGTTTTATACCATTTCTTCTTATAGGGTCGTTTCTTCGGTTGCTGTCATTCCTTAGCATTTAATGAGCTATTCCTTTGGACAAGGAGTTTGCAAGCAAAAATGTTGGGCCTAAAAAACAAGAAGCCTACAAGTCATACGAACAGGCTTTCAGGCGACTTACAGATGATGCTCTTTTAGCCACAGTCACACTGGAAGGGGATACTAAAGAAAAATACTTAAATGTCAAAATTGCCAAAAATATCTTTCTTCCACTCCTTGGTCAAAATGGGTACTGTTTAATGAACAAGGAACAAAAGTTCAAAGGAGTTCCAGGGTTGAAAACACCTGCCGATTGCAAAGTGGGTGGACTTTGGATAGGTAGGTACACCACTGCTTTGTTTTTCACCAACTGAAGCTTCTTGTAAATATCTAGCCTACATAGCTGGCTGTTTCATTGTTTTATTCAACACTGAACTCAATACAATATCATCATGGTCCATTACTGTGATTTTTAATTCGCTAAATCCATGGTAGTTCCTCAGTATGATGACTGTCTACTTTGGAATGGAACCGGTCCATGAACTTTATACGAGCAAACTCTATCTATGGAGTTTGAAATGCTTACTACCATTTGCGCTCAGCCGTGAAGCCTGACCGTTTCTTCACACATGTTTACTTTTCAAAGCTGACAGTTTCCCAGACAACTGTGGTGACTAAACAAATGGAAATGTTCGTTTGGAGCATGGAACTGTGCATGTTTGTCAAACAAACATTGCATGTTTTGATCACCTAGGTTTGCGCGACAGGAGAGATTCATCAATCTGTAGTACTTTACATGTATATTCGTTCATCCGTGTTACAGATATGTCCGAGTTAGTTTAAATCAATCAAGGTAATCTATGACTATTACCGTATTTTCTCGATTAAACGCCAGACCCCGAGTAAACGCCGGCCTCGTTTAAACGCCGGGTCAAAACTGCTAATTTTTAAATAAACGCCAGGGCGTTTGTTCGAGGTCCCGGCGTTTAATTTAGGTCACGGCGTTTATTTGCGTCGAGCCAACAACTACAGATATTCACTAGAAAAGCACTTCTATGGCACGTTCTGTACGGTATACTGCTTTAATTTGTTATTTTAATAAATGCTTAACAAACAAGTCTGGCGTAACATTAACTACGATGTATGCTGTACACCAAAACAAAATTGAAAATATATAGCAATGTTCACGTTCCTGTTGTTATGGCTGACGCACTCTCTTTCTTTTGTTGTAGTGCTAGCTGTCTTTAAAATTGCGAGGATCCCTCCAGGGTTTGTTTATTAGTTGTTTTAGCCTTGTCAAAAAATGATGAAAATTTTACTTCATTAATAAACGCCGGACCCCGATTAAACGCCGGGTTCAAAAAAATGCTAGGTCTGTAAGGCCAAGTTTTAAATAAACGCCGGGGGCGTTTAATCGAGAAAATACGGTATTTTTTTTTTCTTAATGAAATCTTGAAGTGATAAAAGCTTTTGAAGCAAATTTGTAGCTGTTTTCTTTTGATTAATGCTGGGCTATGTAACATAAAGTGATTTGAAGCTGCCGTGTAATGGTGGGACACAAGAAAAACTGGAGTCAATCAGTCAGCGTGTTGATTTAAGATTACCTGAGAGTAATCGCTAAATATAAACTAAAATATAACCAATGGGCAGACCTCAGCGTGACATTTATTTATTAAGGTAGTAGAACTGGTCTAAGGTCAAAAATAAACCATACCTAAAAATTCAGTTTTTCAAAAGATATTTATGAGTTAAGAACAAATGCAAGAAATGAGGGTTTGTTTTAAGCTAGGAGCGGAGAAAATAAAGGCCGAAGTTGGTTGCTACGAGCGCCTTTTTGCGATGTTAATAATTAGCGGTCTGCAATCCGAGTCGATATGACATCGCGTTGGCAGCTATTTTACATGAATTCAGTTTTCGTCATGCAATCCTGCCTTCACAGTTCTAGCGAGATTGTAGGGAAAAGTGGGAATATTTCTTTGGTACAACATCTTCCCTTTTAACTCCTGGACATTTCCTAATTCCAATGCTTTGTTTAGCCCTTCAAAGTCTACGAGGAAGCTGTTTTGATATCTGACCCTCGCTGAGTCAAAGCCAAAACGCAGCATGAAGTCTCTTTCGCTACAGCGTTGCTATGCGTTTCGCAATTGTTTACGCCGCCATGTTTTCTTACGACAGCAATTGGAAAAATCCCTAGATTTTGCGTAGCAATTGTGTTAATGCTCCCATGGACACATTGAACAGGGGTCTACCTATGAGAATTCAATATGGTGTAGCAAAAAACAAGCATTCGAGGGCGAATTTTGCTGATTAAAATTGCTTATTTCGCTGCTGTGACAGACAACGTAGAAAGGTACCTGCAATTAAACGGTGTAGAATTATCAGATCTCCGTAAAATTTGCACCGTTTGTTTGTGTTATGTTGGGGAAACGTTGTTTAAATACCCGGTATGAACGAGACATTTAAGTCAAAATTATGGTTGTTCAAAGTTGAAGGACACATAAAAATATATCTAACCCGATATCTTCGTAAATAAATACCAGCATACCCCGTATTTTAAGGTGATTAGATGTTTTTGTCATAAATCAGCCCCAAATTAAATTATTTCCGTAACTATCAAAGGAAAACAGTAAACCAGCAATCTCTAGTTTTATGAGCCCGCAATTAATTTCCAAATTCACACCTAAGGTGTGAAAATTGACACCTCAGACATAGATTTAGTAAGCCTATGTAGTTTTTATTTTGAAAAGTCCTTGTACATCTGTGAAATTTATTCTCAAAACGGACCTGTTTATAGCAGTTCTACCACCTTAAATTATGTAAAGAAAATTTATTTTCATATAAAGAGAAGCCCAAGTACATGCAATTATGAATCTAGTTGTTCCTGAAATACTACATGCTACTGGAGAAATAAGAATTATGCAAATCAGGGAAAAACATGGCAGGCGCTTGTTGCACTAGCCTCCCACACAGTCGTTTTTAGAGGCTAGCAAAACACTTTAGCCCCTAAAAGTGACTGCATAGGAGGCTATTGCCACTCTATCTAGATCTCTCATTTTTTGCATTGCATGCTAGGAAAAAATAGACACTGCTTGCTCGCTTGTGGCTGTTTACACTGTCTGTGATCATATTACGTTCAAAAAATAAAAAGGTAGTGAAATGTTTCCTTAGACAAAGTACTGTGGAGTCCTGATTTCTCGAACCCTTAATTTCTTTTTATACTCCTTATAACTCGAAGCAAAAGTCGTTTCTCTTCTTTAGTCAAAGACTGCATTTTTACCGTCGATTCCTCGAACCAATTTTTGTTTCCCTTGGAGGTTAGAAAAATCGGGATTCCACTGTAATAGAAAAGTAAAAGGTGTAGCACATTGTCACATTTGAGACATAAATTATCTTCTTTTCTTTTACAACAACTGTAATTTTTCATGCAGAATAATTGTTCAACACACCAAGAGCAATATATTTTTTGCGTCGAGCCATGGCCCATACAGGGAGCTTATCTTAAGTAACTAGGAGTATTTTACTTCCCCCTGGATGGAAAGCTAGTCCATCACAGGGTTCCCCTTTACCATTATTTTGCTGGTACACATTTGTGCCTCGGGTGGAATCTAAGCACTGTGAAAGTAGATATCTTGCCCAAGAAAACAACGCAATGATCCAGGCCAGGGCTTGAACTTGGACTGTACGATTCAGAGTTCAGTAATTACAAGATGACTAAAAAAAAACATAAAAATTACATCGTAAAACCCTAAGATGAATAAATAAATAAATAAATAAATATGATAGCCAGTTACATGACTGTATACTTAAATTAGTAACATTTATCCTTATAGGTTATGAAGGTGCATTATTTGGAGAACGAGACTGGTTTGCTTGTCCAAGAGGTATGTCAGTGTTAAAAAACTCAAACTTATTGCCTGTTTACCTGAGGCAACTAAAAAATTAAGCTTTCAATGGTAGACTTTGAATTTATATTTTTCATAAGAAATTGATTTCAAGCTTGTTGGCCTTGCTGAATTTGTTCAGCATCAATTTTTCACATGAAGCAAAGTTATGTCATTGAATAACGGAAAAAAGTTGTGTTGAAGAAACTTGTTTGCATTTAACCTTTTGGAACTGTTTTCTTCACCCCAAGCATCATTTCTTCATCAATTTGTTATGGGCCTGGACCTTCTATACAATGTACTTGCAGGAAAGATGTAGAGTGTAACCACCTTTCCATCCATGATGAAAATTGTTCAACTAGATTTGTACACACCAGGCTACTCCCCCTGTTGCATGACAACTCTAACTTAGCCCCACACCACCAAGATAATTAATCCCCGCACTTCTAGCTTTGCCTGGATCTTCAAGTCACATATTACTCAATAGACATCTAGATACAGTAGTCACTAAAGAAGGCAATATAATAATGTGTAACCATGTGTCCTCAGGCATTGCATCTATCTACATGTATCTATCTGGTAACCAAGCAAATAGTGGTCTATTTGAAGGAGGAGTTTACTTTATACAAGTCATGTATAGACTTTAAATATTTATTATTGCAGATTCTGAAGATTGTTGTGTTGCTGGAATAGGTAAATACAGTGATTATAGGTAAATACAGTGATTACTTTCCTGAAAATAGAGGGACCACACTGTCTAGGACTCTTAAGTTTTACAATAATTAATAATAATTTACATTTGTAAAGCGCTAAAATTATAAAATATTCTGAAGCTCTTTACAGCATATTAACTAAAAGTATCAAAACGATTAAACGATAAAATATTAAAAATATTAAAAACATTAAAAATGTTAAAAATATTAAAAATGTTATATATATATATATATATATATATATATATATATATATATATATATATTAAAACAAATTGTAAGCCAGCTTGAATAGATGCGTCTTGACACATTGCAATAAAGATGTGCAGTATCAGCTTGGTAGACATGCAGAGAACACTGTGGACTGGAGGGACAGGTTTAGGCTGTGAAACCACTTGAAACAATGATAAGTTACATTTTGTATGACCTTTGTAACTTACAACACTTGAAAATCAGTATATGATTTTTTTATAATACTCTTTCTGTTAAAATGAAGCACGGGGAGGGGCATCTTCTGTGTCATAGTCTTCAACTTTGGGGAAAAGTAGTTGAATTTTGTAAAAGGTAAGGGAAAGTCTTAGATGTTGTCAAAGTGAATGAAAAGTCAGGAAACTTAAATTTTTCAACTCACATTTTTTCCTGGAGATTATGAAAATGTATTTTCCTGTATATTGATTTGTTTTTAATTATTTATTTTTCATTGTATTATGATTCTATCTTTGTTTGTGTGGCAGAAAATAGAAATGAAATTGACAGTCATTTTGTTTTGGAATTAAATGTTGTGTAAAGTGGTTGATTTTGATATTCTTTCAGTAGTGCATGCAGGTGCAGTAGTGTTGGTCAGTGATTTTGATTGAATGCCTTTTTTATTATTTTTCTCCTAAGGTGCTATAGAGGCAGAACCCAAGGATGATGATGACGATGATGATAATGGTAAGTATACTAGACATTATTGTGAGTAAACTTTACAAAAAATACAAAGTGAAAATCACTAAATAAATTAAAATCAAGTGAACTGTGTCTACACTTGAACCTTGATTACCTCCTTTATCCAGACTTTTTGATTATGGGGACTTTTTCAGTGGTCCCATTTTTTTTTATGAAAACTAATAAGTCATGATGAAGCTCTGAAGCTATCATGTGTTTTACATGCATTTGAAAGTGCAATTTAAGCAGAATTTTATTTGCTTTCGCAGAGTAAAAAGACGGCCGGCACACACTGTTAGTGACAAAAAGCATTTCATATTACTTAAATGAAATATGATTCGCTTAGACTTGCTCACTGCTTTTCATTTATGGAAAACTAATTTATCCAAGTGGAAGCAAAAAAAAATTGTTATCTGTTTTCATGGGGTGAAGGATAAAGAAAGTTTCATGGCAGAACAAACAAGGAAACTTCCCCACTTGCTTTATTCACCATTTGGACCAAAAATATAATTTTAAGATACAGAAAAAATTATTATCAGAATTGTTTTATCAATCAACTGTTGAGACTATGGAACCACCACAAAAAAGCCAACTAAAAACCATGAAAAACGTGCTGTAAGAGTTGTTCAGCATTTTCACTATTTTTCATGATTGTTTTGAATGATCTAAATCCTTACATGTACTATAATTTTAATATGTTTATATTTACTGCGAAACACTTGGAATGTATGCCATTTGTTGTTAACAACTGCATTTCTAGGGAGATTTGGATGCCTGAAACATCCAGGAGCTTCTCAGGCCACTATTGGCTACCAGCTTTTAGATGAGGACTGCTCTCATGGCTGGCAGCAGCCATGAGCCCCCACGTAGTAAGGGAAACAGGCATCTCTTAGACTGTCAAATCAGTAGCAAGAGAGAGGGAAGGGGTGGCAAAAGAACTGCCTGGGCGATAAGTTGCCACGCTAAAGCAAAGGCAAATGTCAGAGAAAACCCTTCCTGTACAAACTTACCCTTAGGCTATGTAATCCACAAGCACATTTAGTTTGACAAATGCAGATATGTGCCGACACTGCTGACTATTAGGGAATGCAAGAGTTCTTTGTTGTTAAAGTTCTCTGTGTAAGGTTGCTGAACACAGTTCATAATACCTGCACCGCATTTGCCATCTTTTTAAAAATGGCTAATCCATCGGTCACCAAATTTATCAGACATCAGTTAAAAGGATAAACTTTCTTATTTTGATAGCTAAGGTGGCGTGTTTGTCATTGCCATGGTAACATGACTGGAGGAAATCAGGTTTTATTTATTCACCGAAAATTGAGTCAATAGATTTTTTCATCATTTGGCTGAAACAAACTAGTCACTTACAATATATACACATGTTAACACTGTTAAAACTGTATTTTAACAGACAGATTTTCAGCCATCTGTTGTTGAAGGACAATTTGATTATTTAAAATTTTCTTTGTTAAACTACAAATATCTTTTATCTTCACTTACTAGCCGCTTTATAAAGTATCTCCCTGCCAAATTTTATGAAATTCTATCGAGTGGTTCCTGAGCAACACTTGCGTTTCCGAGAAAGTTGATGTGGTTCAAAAGTCATGAAATCAATCTATTTTCAATTTTGTGTTTAATTATGCATGCACTGCATTCAGTTGGGTTCTCATAGCAATGGCAAAAATCCTGCAAAATTCCTGGATTTTTGGCTTCTTGAAACTTTTTTATGTAGTATTCTATAAGAACACTAAAACCTACAACAGTGTGTCATTTTAGGAATGAAAATAACACATATGGAACAGGTATTGGACAAATAAATTGTCACCATGATTGATTTTTGCAATCTTTGAGTGCGCGCTGCCTCACATCAGCACAAGCATGTGCAAAAAAAACTATATTCAGCCTCCTTAAGATCCTTAAGTTTCTGCTTTTGATGTCATTACACCACTATCCCAAGGCCCCCACCTTGTGCGGTTTTGAACCAAACCGGACCTGAAGTGAAATTTTGGCATTTAGGCTAAAACGCGGCGAAAAAAAAAATATCAATTAGAATCGATCTAGCAAATGAAAAAAAAAATCTATCTGCCGAGCTTAGACTCATAGGGAATCTAGTAGGACTTTCATGCGTGTGCGCTGTGAGTGCGCGCTTATGACGCAATAATTTGTGCGCAGTAAGGATGCGCAATGCAAAACAGAGGAATTACCTTAAAATAGCAAAAATATGACATTTTCCCCTTTTGCAAAAAATCTGTCTTACAGATTTTTGTTTATTTTTTGCATCCATGGGTGTTCAAGCAAAGGCAATTTCTAGTTTATGAAATTTTTAAGGTAGGGTCATATGGGTGGATTTTGAGAAAAATGCTATTGAAACTGCTAGCTCCCAGTCCCCCCTTAAAGCACTTGATTCTTATTTTAACTATCTTTAGCGCCTGTATGGTTGAAATGTTTCATATGATGGTTATATACTGTAACAAACAGTAATACGAAACAGGGAAAGACATGTTTTAGCATTTTTAAAAAAAGTTCAAAGTTGGGAAATTTTATCCCTTAAAACTGTAGTAAGCCACCTGAATTGCATTTTACTGCATTAAAAAAAGGGGTTTTTGGCATTTTCAGTGGGAAATAACCTGTTTTATTTGGGTTTGTTTTTGTCTCACTCAGTGCTCAAAACTAGGCAAAAATTCTGGTTGTCCTCATGGCAAATGTCAGACAATTTCAGTCTTTATTTTCCTGGTTGCCTGGTTGTTGTTGTTTTTTTTCACCATATATATACCTGTAGGTTCTTGTGAGAAACTAAACAGGCTACATAAAGTTTTTGCATGTACATGTATATCTTTGTTGGCCCTGATTGCAGGTTAACTGTTGATATTCCAAAAGCTCCTTGTTACATGCATTTTCTCTTTTTTGTTATATTATGAATTATAAATCCGTTTTTTTGATTCTTTCAACAGGACCTGCGGCTAAAAGGTGCAAAGGATCAGGTAAAACTGTTTTGTTATAATTTAGCATAAATAGATTACTTAATGGTTTTATATAGTCAGGGGCGTAACGGATTACTCGACATGAGCAATTTGCAATAATTATGGTAATGCATGCACCTTAAGAAAGTGAGGCCACCTAAGCGGCTTTTTACATGGAGGTGGGTAACCTACCTAGCCGGGTCGAAAAATAAGTTGCGTTAACATGCAATCTTATCACCCCGGGGTCCTGGCTAACCTTTTTTGTGGCCAATAAGCACGTTAACATTCACGTTGACATTGTTGCTTACTTATAAAGAAACCCACATTTCTTGACGAGGTGTGTGCAGGTAAAAAATTTTCCAGAGACAGAATTCAGTCGAATGACAACATGCTGTATACAGGTCGGCTCAATGGCATACGTTAGCCACTGCCATCAAAAGTCCCAAAAGAGAATCTGAAACAATCGATGACATGCCGTTGCAGCGCGTAATCACGCAGGAACGTACAGTCCAGCGTTATAATCAAACAAGAGACTTGTATGATTTACGTCAACATAGATGTGGTGGAGTGCCAGAGAGGAAAAGATCTTCCAAGATTTTGGACATTTTTCTTATTCAGAAAACAAGCACATTGTTAGTCACAGCCTGCCAATATTTTGGAAGCGGTACCTAACAAAAGTTGCTGATCAGGAGAGATGTGATAGCTCATGAATTCTGCTTCAAGTGCAACCGTTGAAAGGGCATTCACGATGCCAAGAAGGGTGAAAACATCGGCTGTGGTCGTTAGGACAGAAATAACTTTAGTTAGCTTCCAATCAGTACTGTGACCTCTTTTCTGATCAAACTAACTATTGTTAGGAATAAACACCTTTATGATCCAAAACGATGGATGAGCGCGGCCAACATGGATAACCATAGTTGCGTGTTCTTTTGTTACACAACGACACGCCTATTCAGCAGTTAGTTTTTATCGGTGATGTTAACTGCGCACATTTAAATTCATTGCAGTACTACACTTGAGGTGGCTGTATTTTATATCAAAAATGTTTTTTTCCTTCGCCTGTTGTTTTTCACACTTGTTTGCTGGTTTTGAATATTTATGTTGATCCGCATGTGCTCCCTCTCGCACGTGCGAAAAACTAAGCATTGGGATTGGTTGTATGTTTGCACACTAAGGTTTAACCCATGAAGCCTGCTTAGGTATAACTTTAGTTAGCTTGTATTGTTTTGGATCATCAGTGTGTAAATTTTCTAACTATAGTTAGAAAAGAAAGGCGCACGTATTAAACCTACGGCATTTGAATTAGCCCCCCCACCCCCCAATTGAAAATATGGTCCGTGGTCCCTGATAGTGTAAATGATTTAATATATTTTTTTTGTTTTAAAAAGATGATTCTCCTGGTAATAGTGCTGCAGAAGAAGCTAGTGGATCAAACAAGTTGTCACCAGGCAAGAATGTAGCAGGGGAAGGGAAAAAAGGGACAGGCATGTCATCCACATCACAAGCCATAGCAACATGTATAGCATTTTCTTTTGTTTATCATAGCCGCCACCCTAATTTAACTTTAATACCTACAATATTAGCTAGCAATGAGGGTTTTGTGGTGTTCCTTTACAATTCTGAGAAAGATGTTCTCCTAAAGTGTGGTTTGCCTTGGAGGCAAAAGTACTTGTTAGTTTTGTGGGCTGTATTGAACCACCAATTATTTCTCAACTCAGCAAAGGTGAATGAACAATTGAAATTTGGATATCATAAGAATGAAGGAAGGTATACTTTAAAGAAGGTAGCACCCCAAGATATGAGGTATATGGTTGATCATCTCCAGCGCCCTGTGTCGGCATTCCAACATCTTTTACATGCTGACACTTTCGATTTAAGAAGTGGCGAATGGCCAGCTTGAACAGAAATGTTGTGTTGCTTTTAAGTAGCAGTCACAAATTTTGACGTGTTAAGCTTGTCAATGGTACAGTGTCTGAGGCAAGGCATGGGGTTAGTTGAAGGAGGGCTAAGTTGAAGGAGGGCTTATAGTTCATTACCATAGATGCCTGTTAAGGCACCTAAATATACAGTACTGCTTACTAAAAGCTATACTTAATGCCAAGTGGGGCATATTGCTCCTTGTAAATAGCTGGTTTCGTAAAAGAAATGTTCTAGTCAGAGTAAAACAATTTCCAAAACTTTTCTTTGAAAGTCATGCAAGAAACTATTTAGTTTACTTAGTAACATCTTCATCAGGAAAACCCTTATTTGAAAGGTTTTTCCTGAATTTATAGTTAAGAATTTCCAAAAGATGTTGTGATCAATCATAACGCTTACTATATTTACTCGAATAAGCGCCGTGGCGCTTATTAAATATTTTCCTCCTCAAATGTGGCACTTATTCAAGGGCAGCGCTCATTTAAAAAGTGGAAACAAAGAAGCAATATTTCCTTTTAGGTCAACAGTATATTTGTATGTATTCAAAAAATATAACAGTAACTAACAGAAGTGTCTTTTGATGGTCCCAATTTGTCTCTTCTGGCAGTTTTAAATCGTTTTATGGACAGTGGTGTCTTTACTCAACTTAGATCTCACCATCCCCTTGATGCTGTTTAGAGTTGCATTGTATTGTTTTTGTAGATCTATGGAGATCTTTCAATAAGCGCCACATCAGGATATAATTAACCCCAGGGGTTAGTTGAAGGGGCTTATTGCTCATTGCCATAAACACCTGTAAAGGCACGTGCATATATTACTGCTATGCTGGATACCTAGTGGGGCATATTGCTCCTTGTAAATAGCTGGCTTCATGAAAAATGTTCAAAGCAATTTCCATAACCTTTCTTTGAAAGTCAAGAAAGTATTACTTTTTTCCTGATTATATTGATCAATCAAATCACCTAAATTAGGATATAATATGGGTTAGTTGGAGGGGCTTATTGCTCATTACAGTAAAGTACATATCACATGAAAAATTTTTGTTGCTTATTTGAAAGGCTTTTCAATGTCAAGTTTAATGGCGTTTTCTTTTTTGGAATAGATTTTTGTGTTTTGAAGATATTGACGTTTTGTATTATGCAAATAGGCAACATGATAATGTCACATTTTTTACTATTTCAAAATGCGTAAATACTGATTCAAAAATATCTCTAGTGGTTTGGTACTCTTTGAACTTGGCATAAGAGTTTCAAATCAAACAGGGAACAAAATGAGTCCAGTAGCTTGGTTGTCATGGCAACCTACTTTGCTCCAGTCCCTTTCCATCTCTTAAACAAATATCTCAACTTTCAACCTCACAAAGTGAGAGAGAGGGTCCTGATACTTCCCATATTGCCTAAAAGATTCCTTAATAGATTTTTTGGAGTAGACGATTTTTGTTCTAAAAAAAAACTGGGAATTTCAGTTTATATTTTGAAAAGGGCCAGTAACAAAAGTATTGTCACGGCAACAGCATGACAGGCATCATTTTGCTCCCCTTTTGACTTTGAATGATGGTGCCAAGTTTGAAGATCACTCCAGAAATATTTTCAGAGATATTGAATCAGTATTTGCGCATTTTTGAATAGTCAATATTATGACATCTTCATGTTTGCTTATTTGCATTGGCATTTCTACATCGTAAAGCCTTTCAAATAAGCAACAAAAATTGTTCATGTCAAATGCAATTTAAGGCACGTGTGTTTATTACTGTTATACTGTATACTGGTTTCATAAAAAAATGTTCAAAACAATTCCCCAAACTTTTCTTTGAAAGTCAAGAAAGTATTATTATTTACTTTATATCATCTTAATCAGGAAAGCCCTTTTTAAAAGGTTTTTCCTGATTATGTATAATTAGAATTTGCAAAACATGCTTGAATCAGTCGTAACACTTAAATTATTTAGGATATAATAATTAAGGGTTAGTTGAAGAGGGGCTCATTGCCCATTTATACCACAAAGGTCGGCACACACTAGGGGACTAATAGCAGGGACCAGTTGGTTAAAGCTTAAAGGTGGGGTATATTGCTTCTTGTTAATAGCTGGTTTTGTTTCCCTAAATTTCCTAAATTTTCCCGGTCAAATTCCCAAAAAAGTCCGGAGTTTCCATTGGCAAAACTCCTGTAAAAAGGCAAAACATTTTCCCATGGAGCGCTCTTCCCCAAAATACAGGGACTTTTATTTGAATCTGTCAATCAGTTCGCATGCGTGTAACATAACTTCCAGTGAAAGTTGACTTCCGGTTCACTCTTATCAATATTGTTAAAAAAAAAAGGAACAGAAAATTTTCATTAAAATTGTTCCAAACAATTTCCAAACCTTTTCTGTGAAAAAAAGAAAAAAAATCAATATGATCTTTATCAGGAAAAACCATATTTGCAAGGTTAAGAATATTATACGTAGTTCATTACTTCTTGAGAATGTTTTTAAAACATCCATTTTCTGAGGGCCACTGCAATACATTAGCATGTTGATCCTATCAACAGTGATGTAAATACTTATTATTTTTAAATGAGTGAGAAGTTAAGAAATAGAGACCAGATGTATGAACATGTCTTGCCAGTTTACCTGATAAGATAATTTGATTTCTTTGCGAGCTATTTTAATCGCTTTAACCGAGAGTTGCATGTTACCCAAGCGTCTATAAAACTTTTAAAGTGATTCGGTTTTCTTGCAGCCAGGAAATAAATATTGTTTCCCACATGGCTAGACTACAACACATCAAGAACAATGTTTCCTTGTTAAATTTTTATTAGAATGCTAAGTCGCGACCTACATATTAAATACAACAGATACCTACATTCAACATAATGTCTTCTTTGAGTAGAATAAGTATCGTAAGTAGTGGTTTCCTTGGGCACTTTTTAATGTGCCGTGAACCAACTTATGAGGTTCTGTGACCAACTTATTAGGACCCTACAGTACACCTCATTCTGAAGGTTATTTTCAAAGAACTATGTACCTATGAGGAGTTTTTCTGCGGGGACCTGAAATGTCCCCATAATTTGAATTGAACAGACCCCACTTCGTTGGTGTGTTTCCATGTCCATGCCGGTCCCCATGAGTGTGCAGGGGTGAACCCAATTAAAAACAAACCTTGCCGACGCCAAGTCAGCATAATCGAATTATTTTGACATTTAATTTATGGGAAACCATGCGGGTTATAAACGTTTTATGCCAAGCCCATGACTTACTTTCCACTTATCTGGACGTATCTGTGATGAATTTTCCTATTGACCTAAAATCCTTCCATGCGATATTTTATTAGCAGGCAAACAGGGACAAGATTTATTGGTAATTTTCCAAAAGTAATTCAGTTATGTTCAGTGAGTAGGAAGTGTCATTTTCTTTGTTGAACCGCTAATGACTTCAGAGAAAATTATTTTTGGATTATCGACGGTAAATGAAAGAATGGCTAATTGAGTCAGACACCTGACATTACACGAATGCACTGTTGCGTTCTATACCAAATAAATACAGCTCCTTTCTTGTTACAATGATTCTGTGTGAAAATTTTAAGTAGTCTCTCGCACGAGCCAATTTTCAAGGCGGAACATCACCTTTTTTTTTTATCACAGAGCTGGTTTCACTTGAGTGTCGAGGCAATTTGCGTTAACAGTGCTTAGTGATTGGCTTTAAAAATTCGCGCCACTTTCTTAACCAGTCAGAAGTAAAACCAAAACCAATCGTGACTTGCTCGCGCTAGCCTCCTACGACGACAGTCACGATTGGTTTTGGTTTTACTTCTGATTGGTTAAGAAAGTGGCGCGAATTTTTAAAGCCAATCACTAAGCACTGCGTGGGAGGCTACAAATTTAAGTGTCTTTTATCAATTTATGCTATTCATTAATCTTACGGGGATATCGTGTTGCAATTACACGAAGCGCGATTTTAGTGTCGTCACGCAACGCTCCTCCCCACAAACAGTCGATTTATTGGAAGCAGAAATGAGCTAGTAGAATAAAGGTTACTTTGAGAAAGCTGTTTCCAAACTTCTTTGAAGTTCAGTATGCTAATTTGCAACTTCTTCATCCTAAGGAGTTCTTTACAGTTTACAACGTTTGTGAAAGCACTTGGTATGAAGCTCACTTTAGAGAATCTTAGCATTAAGGTATATAACAAATTCATTCCATTCGGGGACCGTGTGTACCGCATAGAAGATGTCAAAATGCGGCAATAATATCAGACACGCTACTCGCCTGAGGTTCATTAGCGTACTTCTTTGTTCTTGCCATATTTTGACGTCTTCTCCACGTTCAGCAATAAGGTGCGCACGGCCAAAATGGAATCTATTTGTTAGAACCGACCGTTAAAACTTCAGATCTATCAACACATATACCTCTTATATAAAAATTCGTCTATTCAACAAATTTCAAAACAAGCAAAATGACTCGTATCACGGATGAACTGATAACAAGTGTTGGTGATTTTACTCTTGTTTACGTTTACAATGTAAATACACGTTGTTATCCTGACTGAGCTTAATTTAACCTGTGCTCGTGTAAAAACTAAACGTTTGCGTTGAATTAAAATGTCATGGAACAGACAGTCTAAATTTAAGAGAAGTGGGATAATTTTACGGAACGGTCGATTTCGGAAATGCGACAAGAAAATACTATTTCGGTCCAGTTTCTTATAGCGTAACTCTCCAGAAGCCTACTTTATCCCAAATGAAAGTGACGATTTGTGTTAATCTTGCCGGGGCTTTGTCATCATGGTCTTTCGAAGAATGGCCCATTTTGCCGATCCAACAAAATTGTACAAATGTAGCCCGCACTTTCGCGTCACTGTCTTTAAAGACATGCCTAACGTATTTTCCAAATTGGTGAAAATTGGCAGATTGATGCAGATCGGTAAACTACCCGGCCTTTCTCATCGTTGCTAACTCCACATTGGCGAAAAGTGGCATTCCAACCCAGACAAAACGTATCATGGTGACTTCCATTTTGCAGATTAGTGCAAATTAATTATGCTAATCTTGCCCGTTCTTTCTTATCATCCTCTCTACGGACATGTTCCCAACTTCAAATTTGTGAAGAGACATTCTGACCCAGAAAAAAACTACTTTTCACTCTCCTGCTTGGGTTTTAATCAATGACCATGAAAATTGGAGGAGATGTTAACAGCATAAAGAAGCCTACCATACCTTAGCGACAAGGTGAAAGGTCAAAACCAAAGGTCAGGAGGAAGAAAAAAATGCCCCACGACCTTTGCTTTTAACCTTTGACCTTTTTACCTCCTGAGTTAAGTCCACTCGTCAAGGGCAATACGGTCACCTAGTTTCAAGGTCACAAGTGCTAATCTGGCGCTCTCTTTCTCATCATCCTCTCTAAGGACATGTTCCTAACTTCAAATTTGTGAAGAGGCATTCTTACCCATATAAAAG
This sequence comes from Pavona decussata, assembly GCF_977016875.1. Taxonomy (NCBI): domain Eukaryota; kingdom Metazoa; phylum Cnidaria; class Anthozoa; order Scleractinia; family Agariciidae; genus Pavona; species Pavona decussata. Next base: position 291,425 of record NW_028145706.1, read on the forward strand.
GCACTTTTGACTCTCCTGGTTTTGAATTTTAATCAATGACCATGAAAATTGGATGAGACATTAACAGCATAAAGAAGCCTAACATACGTTAGCAACAAGGTCAAATGTCAAAACCAAAGGTCAGGGGAAAGAAAAATAAAAGCCACGTCCATGGCTTTTGACCTTTGACTGATTTCCTCCTTGACCTAAGTTCAACCGTGAAGGACTATATGGTCACCAAGTTTCAAGGTCAACAGTCAAAAGCAAAGGTCACAGGGACTAAAAACGCATCGTATCTTTTCCTAGAAAAAAACTACTTTTTACTCTCCTGAGCTCGGGTTTTAATCAATGACCATGAAAATTGGAGGAGATGTTAAAAGCATAAAGAAGCCTACCATACCTTAGCGACAAGGTGAAAGGTCAAAACCAAAGGTCAGGAGGAAGAAAAATATGCCCCACGACCTTTGCTTTTAACCTTTAACCTTTTCACCTTCTGAGCTAAGTCCACTCGTCAAGGGCAATACGGTCACCAAGTTTCAAGGTCACAAGTTAAAAGCGAAGGTCACAAGTGCTAATCTGGCGCTCTCTTTCTCATCATCCTCTCTAAGGACATGTTCCCAACTTCAAATTTGTGAAGAGGCATTCTTACCCATATATAAAAGGCACTTTTGACTCTCCTGGTTTTGAATTTTAATCAATGACCATGAAAATTGGATGAGACATTAACAGCATGAAGAAGCGTAACATACGTTAGCAACAAGGTCAAATGTCAAAACCAAAGGTCAGGGGAAAGAAAAATAAAAGCCACGTCCATGGCTTTTGACCTTTGACTGATTTCCTCCTTGACCTAAGTTCAACCGTGAAGGACTATATGGTCACCAAGTTTCAAGGTCAACAGTCAAAAGCAAAGGTCACAGGGACTAAAAACGCATCGTATCTTTTCCTAGAAAAAAACTACTTTTTACTCTCCTGAGCTCGGGTTTTAATCAATGACCATGAAAATTGGAGGAGATGTTAACAGCATAAAGAAGCCTACTATACTTTAGCGACAAGGTGAAGGTCAAAACCAAAGGTCAGGAGGAAGAAAAATATGCTCCATGACCTTTGCTTTTAACCTTTGACCTTTTTACTTATTGAGCTAAGTCCACTCGTCAAGGGCAATACGGTCACCAAGTTCCAAGGTCACAAGTTAAAAGCAAAGGTCACAAGTGCTAATCTGGCGCTCTCTTTCTCATCATCCTCTCTAAGAACATGTTCCCAACTTCAAATTTGTTGAGAGGCACTTTGACCCAGCAAAAAAGTCACTTTTGACTCTCCTGGCTTTTGATTTCTGATCACTTCCCCCCTTGACCTAAGTTAAACCGTCAAGGACTACATGGTCACCAAGTTTCAAGGTCAATGGTCAAAGGCAAAGGTCACAAGGACTAAAAAGGCCTTAACGACCCAAATGACTCAATTGACTTGGATGATCCAACTGACTTTAAGGACACAACTGACTCAATTGACTTGGATGACCCAAACGAACTCTTTGTTAATTTTAGCAATCGCATTTCGAACGTCGCCATTCATTAACGGTTTGTACTTCGGACGGATAGTCACAGTCTTCTAACAGATGTTTTTATCAACAGTTTTGCGAATCGCTGAAACAAGGCCCGGTAAGCAGCGTGAACATCATTACAGTCGTCTATAGGCATCTCTACCAGTCACAACTCTGTAGAGTAGGATTGGCGCAGTGTCAGAGCACTCGCCTTCCACCAATCGCCAATGGCCTGATTGCGGGTTAGATTTTTCCCCGGGTACTCCGGTTTTCCCCTCTCATCAAAAACAAACATTTGATTTGAGTTGAATTGCTTTGATTTAATAAGGAGATACCCTCGATAGGGATACCCTCCGGCATATCCTGTTGATGGTATTGATGTTTACATTGATCAGAACGAATAAAGACAAAAAAGTATGATTATTAATGCCTTGACCTTTGATTCGACAAATCCCAAACCTGTGCGTTTAACAATCCCTCTCTATAAGAGAAGCCCCAATTTTGGCAAAAATAAAACAATGATTGTACAAAAAGAGCGCAAAGTTGGTAATAATTGAGTCCAGTAACTTACTACCAGTTTCCGTAACTCGAGGTGGTTCAGATAATGATTATTACTACAAATATGACAGAAGTTGCTCCTCTCTCTTCTTTACTCTTCTCTACTCTCTCTTGACCTCTTTTCCAAAATAGTACTTGCACAAAGTGAAACTTTTCTGTTCCTGTACAAAGCCCTCGCTAATTAACATATTTCAAAATGTTAAAAGATTGTTTAAGTTAACACAAACATATTAAGTAAAACCATCGAACAGCTTCTCTAAGAATCCTTTTGTATTCCTTCTTCCCTGTGTTATTGCATTTATAGTATGCTTTGAGGGAAACCTGATTCATTTGAATGTCGACTTAACTTACTCCTTTTGGTGTCCTTTATACATGTAATCAGGCGAGAGCCCTAAGGGCGGGTAGCGGGAGTCGCACAAATGTGGGCAGCCAGATAAAAAGTACAAAATGCGAGCAGGAGTAATCGAAAAAGAGGGTGGGAGTCAGGAACATGGCAAATAAAAAAGAAGACTCTACATATAGGACTGAGGTAAGGTGAAAAAGAGCTAAGTCGAAGTTCAGACATCTGTAAGCACAATAGAGCACAATAACGATTCTTCTTCTTCTTCTTCTTCTTCTTCTTCTTCTTCTTCTTCTTCTTCTTCTTCTTCTTATTATTATTATTATTATTATTATTATTATGTGTTCGCGAGGGACCCTATAATATTTAGTGCATGAAGCGTGATATCTGCGTATAAAGCATGAACGCTTCAGCGATAGAAAAGGGTAGGGAATTTATGAGACAAATAAAACCAGGGCCACCTAGTTGTTCATTTCGCTAACATATCTGATCACAAAGGCTTTTTGATTCAGAAAGTTGGGTGAAATGGTGACCAAAATGTACAAATATTTTGTTTTATCATTCGTAAGCTCCCCACTGGTCTGGCTACACTAGTCAGAATTTCTTGCGCAAAGGGATCAATCGTGATTATCACAATGTTGGCCAAATTATTCATTTAAGAGGTGATACCTTGCAAAGAAGAGACGAGTGCATTTCGATCGAATCCTGCGATAGAGAGAAGAAAGACAACAACAGATTTTACAGTAAAAAAAATTGGCGGGAAATTTGACACAAAAAAGTTAACGGTAAATAATGGCCCAAGAACAGAAAATTCTGCCACACGATGGCGTAATTAAAATGTAACATTCATGTGATTTAATATCAATGTAGGTGATGAAGCCTTGCTGTAAAGGGCGCTAACTAGTAAGTGCGTTTCGATACTGAACGCAGGTAATTTTTGGCCGGGAGATACAGTGACCTAATTCAGTGTAGTTCCAGAGTCCCCACATGTTCTAAACGCAAATTGTCTCGCGCAATGCTGTTTTCTATTATTGGACAAATGACAACAGAGCCCCCTAGTCGTTCGTTGCAGTAAAATATATGTTTAGAATAGCTTTCGGCTCCAAAAGTCTTGTTTTACAAATTGTGATGAAAAGCGCTGCTAGACTTTTCTCGCTTGAAGTGTCACCTCAAACTCTCGCCATGAGTCAGCTTAGGATCCGGATTATAAACACCGGGAAGCGGGTACATGACTTGTTACCCCTGTGTGCTTACGAAACGCGAAGTGCTTAAAACCTCGCAAAAAAAAAATTGGGAGCTGTACATGTGCAGGTATGAACATTCGCACAGTAGCTGGATCTAAAATGTTTGATTTTCTCCCTGCTTAAATCTGGTGATACTAGGCCGGTCACTTCATCGCAGGAGATCGCTTTTCGATGCTAGTTTGATGGTGGTTCTTGTAAAGGTTTTTAAAACGATTTGTTAGTCTCAAACGTTTATTCCCTGCAGAACAATATTGTTGCTGCATTCGTATTCTCGAAGTCAATTTAACTCGAGCGCCGTTTTATAGTCTCGAATAACTGATACTAGTTTCATACTCTAAACAATAAATTATGTTTCGCCAAAGAAATGTCTAGTATTATCTGTAAAACACGTCCTAAAAGATATTCTGAGAAACGAACCGTCGTGTTCTTCTGAGTTAATAACGAAAATTTCTTTTCACGTCATTTTGATCAAGGTTGACATCTTGTTCTCGCAGCTTAATTACTTTCAGAAGGAAGAGTGAACCATTGGTTAATTTTGCTTTGCTGATAAGGAAAACAATGCAAGCCAAAACAGCCACATGTGAAGGAAAAGGTGGTAAAGGGCTGAAAATGCTTCCATTAGCTAAATAGGTTGACTCAACGTTCACTGGCGGTTTGTTTTTGGCTGACAGCTCAGTTTGTTCCGTTTGACTTTAATGTTATCTTGTGTGTCCGTGAGCCAATGTCGTGAAAACATGCCACGGACTTAAGAGGACCAACGCAACCGCCAGCCGGTGAACTTTCAAAGATAAGAAAGATTAAAGGAGAATTTTTTTTGTTTGTATAGTACGGTCCCCACTTCTTCGATTCTGGAGCAATGGAAAATTAAGGGGACCAAAGGTGATTGAAACTTGTTCAAAGATAAGAAAGATGAAAGGACTTTTTTTTATCTGAGACATTGCAATGAATTTATCAATGGATTTACTAAGATAATGCTTTATTCGAGTCCCCATAATGTAGATAAGATCTGAACCAAGTGCAAAATGTTACTTCGTGACAGTGAATTATCTCTACTGCCAAGTATTTTGGCTAGAATTTTTTTGTTGTCGGTTCGGTGACGCATTACATGTACCACACAGCAGAGCAGTTCACGAGGAACGCTTAGCTAGGCTATACGGGTAAGCTATAAATCGTTATGTTCCTAAGGACCCTAAGTTGTTAATTCTCTGCGCTACGTTGTCCTGTTGAATACGTTTTGGGGGATTTAGAGCCTACTGTTAAATAGGGTCCCCACAAGGGTCTGAACACAAAACCTTTACGCAGTGTAATTAACTGATTGCTGTGAGTATTATGGTGAATTTATGCTGTGAAGCGAAACTAAGGAGCCTTTAATGAAAACAGATCGCTATGTTATAGGTGAGGTGTTCATAATTTACCTAGTCATTAGTTTAGGCGAACAATTTGACTCAGAAATTCGGATAAAACTGTGACGAAAAACCGGATTAGTTTTTTCTCGACATCCACCAGTGCGTATAACACAATGTCACAATGAACAAGTCGCCGACAGAAAACTGAAGGAAATTTATCTTTCAAAAAAAATGATAATAAAACCAGAACCATCTAATTGCTCGTTTCTGTAAAGTATCTGATCGAAAAGCCTTTTTCGACTCGGAAAATCAATTGAAATGCATGGTGACCAAAATGTGCAGCTGTTCTGTTTCACTAGTGGTCTGGCTACACTCTGCAAAATTTCTAGGGCAAATGTAGCAATTGCGATTAGCACAAAGTCTGACCAAATAATAGCTTTAATAGATGAAGCATTGCTATAAGGGACGAGTCCATTTCAATCGAATCCTGTAACAGATAGACTGCGATAACTTCGACAGTAACAAATTTTGCTCACGATATCACGTAACAAATGTAAATGATGTAATTTTAAAATATGAATGTCTAGTAAGTGCGTTTTGATCGAATGTAGGTAATTTGTTTGGGGCCTACTTGTTACTAGATGGTCCCCACATGGTCTGGACATACCGGTAACATTTTCTGTCGCGCTGTGTAACGGATTGTTATTATTATCATCATGATGAATTTATATGACAAAGTGAACTAACTATCCAACCTTTTCAAAAAGTTGATCGTTATTTAAGAATTTTTTTAGTGCAGAATTTACCTAGCGGTTAGTTTCGGTAAAAAATCGACTTACAAATTCAGTCGAAGCTCTGACATGTGTTCGGGATGGTCCCCATAATATTTAGTGCAATGAAGCGTGATGTCTGCGTATAATGCATGAACCCTTCAGCGATAGAAAAAATCTGGGAATTTATGAGAAAAATAAAACCAGGGCCACCTAGTTGTTTATTTCGGTAACATATCTGATCACAAAGGCTTTTTGACTCAGAAAGTTGGGTGAAATGGTGACCAAAATGTACAAATGTTTTGTCAGGAGCCCATTACCATCGTACTCCCCAATGGTCTGGCTACACTTGGCAGAATTTCTTGCGTAAAGGGATCAGTCGTGATTATCACAATGTTGGCCAAATTATTCATTTAAGAGGTGATACCTTGCAAAGAAGAGACGAGTGCATTTCGATCGAATCCTGCGATAGAGAGAAGAAAGACAACAACAGATTTTACAGTAAAAAAAATTGGCGGGAAATTTGACACAAAAAAGTTAACGGTAAATAATGGCCCAAGAACAGAAAATTCTGCCACATGATGGCGTAGTTGAAATGTAACATTCATGTGATTTAATATCAATGTAGGTGATGAAGCCTTGCTGTAAAGGGCGCTGACTAGTAAGTGCGTTTCGATACTGAATGCAGTTAATTTTTGGCCGGGAGATTATAGCGACCTAATTCAGTGTAGTTCCAGAGTCCCCACATGTTCTGAACACAAACTTTCCCGCGCAATGCTGTTTTCCAGTATTGTTGGACAAAATAATGACAACAGGGCCACCTAGTCGTTCGTTGCAGTAAAATATCTGTTTAGAATAGCTTTCGGCTCAAAGAGTATTGTTTTACAAATTGGGATGAAAAACGCTGCTAGACTTTTCTCGCGTGAAGTGTCACCTTCAACTCTCGCCATCAGTGATAGCTTGGGATCGAAATTAAAAACACCGGAAAGCGGGTACAAGACTTGTGACCCCCTTTTGACCCCTGTGTGCTTACGAAATGCGAAGTGTTTAAAATTTCGCAAAAGTTCGGGAGCTGTACTTGCGTAGGTATGAACATTCGCAAAGTAGCCGGATCTGAAATGTTTGTTTTTCTCCCTGCTGAAATCTGGTTTATAGGTTAGCTTTAAGAGATGAAGCTTTGCTAAAAGGAACGAGTGACAACGAGTGCATTTCGATCGTATAGACTGCGATAACTCAGTTCGACAGTAACATATTTTGCTCACGATACCATGTAACAAATGTAAATGATGTGATTTTAAAATATAAATGTCTTGTAAGTGCATTTCGATCGAATGCAAGTAATTTTTTTGGGGCCTACTTGTTACTAGATGGTCCCCACATCAAGGACTTACCGGTAACAGTTTTTGTCGCGTTGTGTAACTGATTGTTGATATCATCCGGTCATGATGAATTTATGTGACAAAATCAACCTACTATCCAACCTTTTCAGAAAACTGATCGTTATTTAAGAATAATCTTTTAGTGCAGAATTTACCTAGCGGTTAGTTTCGTTGAAAAATCGACTTACAAATTCAGTCGAAGTTCTGACATGTGTTTGCGAGGGTCCCCATAATATTAAGTGCATGAAGCGTGATGTCTGCGGATAATGCATGAACGCTTCAGCGATAGAAAAGGGCAGGGAATTTATGAGAAAAATAAAACCAGGGCCACCTAGTTGTTCATTTCGCTAACATGTCTGATCGAAAAGGCTTTTTGACTCAGAAAGTTGGGTGAAATGGTGACCAAAATGTACAAATGTTTTGTTTCATCATTAGAAGCTCCCCACTGGTCTGGCTACACTTGGCAGAATTTCTTGCGCAAAGGGATCAATCGTGATTATCATATTGTTGTCCAAATTATTCATTTAAGAGGTGATACCTTGCTAAGAAGAGACGAGTGCATTTCGATCGAATCCTGCGATAGAGAGAAGAAAGACAACAACAGATTTTACAGTAAAAAATTGGCGGGAAATTTGAGACAAAAAATTTAACGGTAAATAATAGCCCAAGAACAGAAAATTCTGCCACATGATGGCGTAGTTGAAATGTAACATTCATTTGATTTAATATCAATGTAGGTGATGAAGCCTTGCTGTAAAGGGCGCTGACTAGTAAGTGCGTTTCGATACTGAATGCAGTTAATTTTTGGCCGGGAGATTATAGCGACCTAAATCAGTGTACAGTCGACTCCCGATAACTCGAACCTTCAAGGGAAATTGAAAAAGGTTCGAGTTTTCGGGATTTCGAGTTATCGAGGGTAAAATTATATAGAAAATGACCGGAAGGGAAAGGAAAATTGGTTCGAGTTAGCGCGAGGTTCGAGTTAGCGAGGGTTCGAGTTATCGGGAGTCGACTGTAGTTCCAGAGTCCCCACATGTTCTGAACACAAACTTTCCCGCGCAATGCTGTTTTCCCAGTATTGTTGGACAAAATAATGACAACAGGGCCACCTAGTCGTTCGTTGCAGTAAAATATCTGTTTAGAATAGCTTTCGGCTCAAAGAGTATTGTTTTACAAATTGGGATGAAAAACGCTGCTAGACGTTTCTCGCGTGAAGTGTCACCTTTAACTCTCGCAATCAGTGACAGCTTGGAATCGAGATTATAAACACTGGAAAGCGGGTACAAGACTTGTGACTCCTGTGTGCTTACGAAACGGGAAGTGCTTAAAATTTCGCAAAAGTTCGGGAGCTATACATGCGCAGGTATGAACACTCGCAAAGTAGCCGGATCTAAAATCGGTTCAGTTGATCTTTTCGCTGCTTAAATCTGGTTATGGTAGGCCGGTCACTTCATCGCAGGAGATCGCTTTTAGATGCTAGTTTGGTGGTGGTCAGTTGTTAAGGTTTTTGGGATCATTATCAGTAGCTGGGCACAGACCCTTATATAAAAAGGGCTAGTAATATAACAAATGACCACCGTATATAACTCAGTGCCAACAAACGACCCTATATAAATACATAACTGAAAAAAGACCTTACATAAGTTAACGGCTTTCAACATTCCTTATAAACGTGAATTGTAAGAGTCCTTGATTATAAGACTTCTCATAAGCGGCGATTATAAGACGCCTTATATAACGGCGATTATAAAACATATTACAAACGGCGATTATAAGACATGCGCGATTATAAGACGCCTTATAAACGGCGATTATAAGACTCCTTACAAACCGCGATTATAAGACGCCTTATAAACGGCGATTATAAGACGCCTTATAGTAAACGGCGATTATAAGACGCCTTATAAACGGCGCTTATAAGACGCCTTACAAACCGCCATTATAACACTCCTTATAAACCGCGATTTTAAGACGCCTTATATCCAGACATATTACAAACGGCGATTATAAGACGGCTTATAAACGGCGATTATAAGACGCCTTATAATTATAAACCGCGATTATAACACTTCTTATCAACCGCGATTTTAAGACGCCTTATAAACCGCGATTTTAAGACGCCTTATAAACCGCGATTTTAAGACGCCTTACAAACCGCGATCATAAGACGCCTTACGAACAGGGATCATAAGACTCCTTACAAACCGCGAATGTAAGACTCCTTATAAACCGCGATTATAAGACGCCTTATGAACAGGGATTATAAGACGCCTTATAAACCGCGATTATAAGACTCCTTATAAACGGCGATTAAAAAACTCCTTACAAACTGCGATTATAAGACTCCTTATAAACCGCGATTATAAGACGCCTTATAAACAGGGATTATAAGACTCCTTACAAACCACGAATGTAAGACTCCTTATAAACCGCGATTATAAGACGCCTTATGAACAGGGATTATAAGACTCCTTACAAACCACGAATGTAAGACTCCTTACAAACCGCGAATGTAAGACTCCTTACAAACCGCGATTATAAGATGCCTCATGAACAGGGATTATAAGACTCCTTACAAACCACGAATGTAAGACTCCTTATAAACCGCGATTTTAAGACGCCTTATAAACGGCGATTATAAGACTCCAAGACTCCTTGGACTCCTTATAAACGGCGCTTATAAGACGCCTTATGAACAGGGATTATAAGACTCCTTATAAACCGGGATTTTAAGACGCCTCATAAACTGCAATTGACTCCTTATAAACGGCGATTATAAGACACCTTATAAACGGCGATTATAAGACGCCTTATGAACAGGGATTATAAGACTCCTTATAAACCGCGATTTTAAGACGCCTCATAAACTGCAATTGACTCCTTATAAACGGCGGTTATAAGACGCCTTATAAACGGCGATTATAAGACACCTTATGAACAGGGATTATAAGACTCCTTACAAACCGCGATTTTAAGACGCCTTATTAACGGCGATTATAAAACTCCTTCTAAACGGCGATTATAAGACTCCTTATAAACCGCGATTTTAAGACGCCTTACAAACCGCGATTATAAGACTCCTTAAAAACGGCGATTATAAGACGCCTTATGAACAGGGATTATAAGACTCCTTATAAACCGTGATTATAGGACTCCTTATAAACGGCGATTATAAGACATCAGTCTTACAAACCGCGATTATAAGACTCCTTATAAACCGCGATTTTACGACGCCTTGCAAACCGCGATTACAAGACTCCTTAAAAACGGCGATTATAAGACGCCTTATGAACTGGGATTATAAGACTCCTTATAAACCGCGATTATAAGACTCGTTACAAACCGCGATTTGAAGACTCCTTATAAACAGCGATTATAAGACATCTTACAAACGGCGATTATAAGACGCTTTATAAACGGCGATTATGAAACTCCTTACAAACGGCGATTTAAGACTCCTTACAAACGGCGATTATAAGACGCCTTATAAGCGGCGATTACAAGACGCCTTATAAACCGCGATTATAAGACTGTTAATAAGACTCTTTACAAACGGCGATTGTGACTCCTCATCAGCGGTGATTCGATTATAAGACTGCTAATAAACGGCGATCATCCATAAACGGCGTCTTTAACGCCGTTTCTAAGATTTCTTATCAAATGGATCGTAAGAACGCTAAACCTTATGAACGCTTTTGCTAATTCCATACGAAAACTGTTCTTTCGGAACACGTTTTCGTTACGAAAATCGACTTTTAACTCGTTAGATTAAGGGTCCTTACGCTTTAAGATTTGTCGATTTACGAACCCGTGAAGTCGTCTGCCCCCATAGCACACAATTACCATATCTTTCATGTAGGTTTTGTTAAGTTTTATTTCTTAATACTAACCCATTATTACATTAATAAATAGTAAATAAAACAAAGTAATCAATAGTGTTTCTTTTAAAAATGCCTAATTTAGATTCAAATGTCAACCCATCAAAAAGCATGAAATTTGATTTTCGGTTCTTTTCCGAAAAATAAGTGGACATTGTTATCTGTTTTAGGAAAGTTACAATTAAATATTGGAAATACCGTCACAAAAATCTTATCGGGTGAGATGATTTAAGCATCTTTGTGCTTCTAATAATCTGGGCGTTTTTCACACCCAAACCCTGGGTTACCGTAAACTTTAATTCTAAGTTAATAACTAATCAATACGGATGATGCACAGGATTCTGTCATATGGGAACGAGAATAGTAAAAGTTAGACTATTTTGTAGCATTTCCAATTGGGTATTTATTACTGGTACATAAACAGTGGATCTCGATCGAATCGCACAATCTTCAAAAAAGAAAGTGACCATCTAAGGAAAGCCAAACAAAATACAATGGAAACAGGGCCTGGTTTTTCGAGTAACGATAAACCGAGCTTAACGATGCCTTTGGCAAGTGTTCTAGATGAAAAAAAATTATTTACACAAATGAACAGCAAAAAGCGTAATGCGTTGTAATAAAAATAATTATGTTTCTTGGTTGTTGAATGTCACCTATGAAGTAAAAAAAAAAAGAGAGAGAGAACATACGGCATGAGTCTATTGTAGTTTTCGTGTTGGGTATTTCATCCTTATTTTACTTACATGAACAAATGTACAATCAAATTGTTTTTCAACTAATTTGGACTTTTGCACCGAATTTAAACCCTCCATGCCCACTAGTTGGTTTTGCGAAATCAATGCTCGTTTAATGGCAGGATCCTTGTTGCTAAGGCCTTATTCACGGAGAACAGAACAGTACTGCACATTTAAAAAAAAAACAGAAAAACCCATAGTGAGTGATGCACATAGTGATACTTACAGCTCCGCTGTTGTCTTGGTCATCATTGTCATCATTGTCATCATTGTCCAGTCGGGGCCGTTTAGAGGTTTCTCCCTAAAAGGAATTAAAAACCAAAACCCAAAGAAACTCATTACGTATACAACACAATAGTACAAAAATATGGAGTTCTAACATCTTAAAACAGTTCTCATGCTATCACTAAAGCACATCAACATAACAATTCCTTTTGCATTCTGGAAGAAAAGTCACTGTAACGTGGCTTGATGGCTAGCTGGCTATTCTAACCACACTTTTCGACAGCTTAAAAGTTAAGACGAGTGGGAGAACTTGCTATTCTTACAGTTTTTAAGATATCCTGCGAATACTTTGTGAAATGGTTGGTCTGACAATGCAAGGAATGTCAGAAGGCCAGTCACTTCTTAGATTATTCTTTGCGTTGATTTTATGTTTCTTTCAAATTACTGACCTGCTTTTGGATAGCAAGGAGTCTCTTCTGTCGCACCTGAAAAATATTCCCACAAATTATCAGCTTACATTCAAGCAACAAGTTCACCTCAATACCATTTGAGTGTACCGCATTGATGAAAAAATAAGATCGTTTAAAGGTAAGTATTGCATGCTGTATACAACACATCCCCAAGTCTCATCTCCTTCTTTGACTTTTTTTTCATTTCATATACTCTTCGCTTAAAAAATAATTTCTCTATGTGTAAATAGAGTACATGTAAATACATTTTACACAAAATCTCTGTAGCTTGTTATACTGATCTCCTTTTAAAGTTATATGATGTCACGTTTTATTGATTTAGACAAAAGATTATTTAGTACCTGCTCATATTCAGGGCTGTCCCTCTCAGTTTCATCCAAATCTTCCTGAAAAACACATTTTTTATTTGCATATAAATAACTAGAATATCCCGCAGAATAATAGTTCATGTTTTGATTTTGTACAGAGCAATACTCTGTGGCCCTATTACCTCCTTTGGAATCACGTTTACTCCCAATCAAAGGGAAGGAGAGTGGACGACTAATAGAATTGGGGCTCCATCTACAAGAGTTTATTCATTAATCAGAAGAAAAAAAGTCATTATAAATGTGGTGTTACGTACAAGACTTAGTAGTGACCAGTGACTGTCATTTACTTCGGACCATTTTAAATATATAAGTGGATGTTAAAATTAATTATCCCCTAAGGAATACAATTTTCTAGCGAAAGTGTGTCTAGCATTTTAATTAGTTAAGAAACAGGACCGAATCAAGATAGCAGGTGATTCATTGGCATCACTTGCCATATAATAGTCATCGGATTCAAATACTTAAAGACTCCCTTTGCAATCGAGTTATTGAAGGCCATCGGAGTCAGGTTTCTCAAAAACCGCTAGCACGTGTACAGCTACTTCCTCTTATTAAAAAGTAACTGATCAGGGGAATCTGTGATTGAATCTCGTGTTCGAAGGTGGCTCTTGCTTCTGAAACATTGTACGTAAACGCTAGGCGGTTACTAGCCAACTTTTCGTTGGCTCATGTTGTGCTGCAATCTTACAATATGGAAATCGTGACATTTGGACCAACACGTCAGATGCATGTTCAGCAATGTGGGAAATAGCATTTTTGTGATAACAAAGCGCCTCGTTGGTTCCTTATTGTTTATTCATCACTTCATATCCAGTGCGCGAATAATTAGAACATAGAAAAACTATGACAAACATTAAGCACAAAAGGTCAATGACTTAAAATAATTAACTGGAACACGATTGACAACGGTAACTCACTATCGCCGTCTTCCGGTTTTTTTGGAGTGGTCAAAGGGTTTTGGTGAACGTCGAGAGCAAGGGCTTAAATAACACCACTGCGAAAGAGTCAATTAAAAACGCCGTCGCGATCAGATTTGTTAAACGCGCCTCCGTATCAAAGTTTTTAAAATGCTTATGCGATCAAGTCCTTAAAATAGCCATTTAGATCAAGTTTCTTAAACCTACCATCGCGATCAAGTTCCTTAAAAACGCCATTGAGATCAGATTTTTTAAACATGCCATCGCTATCAAGTTCTTAAAAACGAAATCGCGGTCAAGTTTCTTAAAAACCCCATGGAGATCAGGTTTCTTAAAAACACCATCGCGATCAAGTTTCTTAAAAACGCCATTGAGATCACATTTCCTAAACACGCCATCGCGATCAAGTTCTTAAAATCGTCATTGAGGTCAGATTTCTTAAACATGCCATCGCCGTCAAGTTTCTTAAAAACCCCATTGAGATCAGGTTTCTTAAACTTGCCATCGCGATCAAGTTCTTAAAATCACCATTGAGGTCAGATTTCTAAACATGCCATCGCTATCAAGTTCTTAAAAACACCATCGCGATCAAGTTTCTTAAAAACAACATGGCGATCAAGTTTCTTAAAAACCTCATTGAGGTCAGGTTCCTTAAACATGCCTTCTTAAACTCATTAATAGTTCAAAGAAAGACAAAAGAAATCATGCACCGTGACGTGTTTGGATATCTGATGAAAAACTTCTCGTTTTTGCATCCTTAATTTCTCCTTCAAAGTCGGTTTGTTTGAGAAGTTACATCAAACACTCGTCACAGTGTCATCACAATATCAAAAACCTCGAAGTTCGTCAAAAAAACTCCGCTACGCGTCGTATTTTCAACTCTCATCTCGGTGTTTGATATGTGATGAAACACTGTGTCTCGTGTTTGATATATTACATCGCGATCAAGTTCTTAAAATCGCCATTGAGGTCAGATTTCTTAAACATGCCATCGCTATCAAGTTCTTAAAAACACCATCGCGATCAAGTTTCTTAAAAACACCATCGCGATCAAGTTTCTTAAAAACCTCATTGAGGTCAGATTTCTAAACATGCCATCGCTTTCAAGTTCTTAAAAACACCATCGCGATCAAGTTTCTTAAAAACACCATGGCGATCAAGTTTCTTAAAAACCTCATTGAGGTCAGATAACATGCCATCGCTTTCAAGTTCTTAAAAACACCATCGCGATCAAGTTTCTTAAAAACACCATGGCGATCAAGTTTCTTAAAAACGCCATTGAGATCAGATTTCTTAAACATGCCATCGCTGTCAAGTTTCTTGTAAAAAAGCCAACGCGAAAAAACCTGGCGCGTTCAATCCGAGAAAAACTCCAATAATAACGAACGAACAACATTAATCATTACAAACTCGGGCCAACTTGCGATGTCGAATTAAATTGGTTATTGCATTCTTTCTCCTGAATCTCTAATGTTGATGAGACAAGCGTACGACAGTCAATGTTCCCAGGAATGGTTTTGGTGGTGTTCACGAACCATGTAAAACGCTTTCAGGATGAGATTATGGTTTCAGTCAATTACAATGTCGTAAATTAGCCTGTACCACGAACCATGCGAAGGGAAACGTTGCTAAACCAAAATGGCGCGAAATGGAACTGGAGGTTACGCGCTATACGGTTACACGGTTGCAACAATTTGCTGTTTTCGACATACCAAGTTTGAAAGGAATAATTTGTTTTCTTCGAAATTATTGACATTTGTTCTCTAAATAATACGTATAACGCGCCAGTTCTTTTCTCTGTAACCACACAACAAGCATCAGATACTTAAAACGCCATGGGACCATCCAGTACGACTCATTTACGGTCATAATTAAGCAGTTTGCATCCGAATTCTTATCCCCTCCATACGAGGGTGGGCCATTAACCATCACATTAAAAAAGCCCTCGAAATCCGTTGCTTGGAACTCAACAAAATTAAGCTTTCAAAATGTTTCAAGCTTTCAACACAGGACACCCGACAACTCAAAGAAATAGCTAGAAATGTTACTTTTTTGTGCGTTAATCTTTGGGTTTGTTAGTGGGGAACTTATACAGTGTAGAAGAACATTTTTTTTACCTCCTCCTCGTTGTTATCTTGTGCTCCAGCCTCATTGTCACTCTATAAGTAGACAACAAAATGAATCATTCACAAAGTTCGTAGAAATAAACATTTTCAGGCCAGAATTTTTGGATACAATTTTTTGTTGTAGTAAATAAGTCCGTGAGTTTTAATGTGAAACGGTTATTTTATGGGCAATGACCTACATTCATTGTCGAGACAGACTATTTCTCTCTCAAGTCTTCCATCAAGTAACATAATTGAATTGTTTCGCTTGAGATTCTTTATTCGTGTTCATTATTTTTGCTTTAATAGAGCTTCAAAACCGCGGCGTGCATCATCAAGTTTTAAATTTGGTTCACATTTCTTCACAGCGCTCGCTCTTTAAAGAGGAATAGGAGGCTAGAGCCGCTTTCGGATTACAACATTGTCAGCCGGAAACTAAACAGAAGAACATTTCTTTTACCTGTTCCTGGTTGTCTTCCTGTGCAACAGTTCCATGTTCACCCTACAGGTAGCAAACAATATGACACATTCACAAAATTGGTAGAAAGAAACATTTTCGGGCGGAATTTTTTGTTGTAGTAAATAAGGTCGTCACTTATAATGTAATGCTTTTGTTTGTTTGTTTGTTTGTTTGTTTATAGTGGAAATGCACTTAGCTACCCAAAGCTATTTTACAGGCATTCCACTCAGAAATAACAGGAAACAAAAAAAAAATCAAATCGTACACAACATGTCAAAAAATCCCAACTAGCAGGAGGCAAACCAGCTGGCTATTTACAAGCGTGACCGAGGCTGGACTTGAACCCAGGACCTCCGGAATTCAAGTCCGGCGCCCTTACCACTAGGCCAACTTCTTAGCAATGACCAAAATGCCAGTAGAGATAATTTCTCTCTCAAGTCTTCCATCAAGTAACATATAATTATAGTATTTTGCTTGAAATTCTTTATTTTTGTTCAAAGAAATGAAAAATAAAAGAATGAAGACCCTTAAGACCGTTCAGAAGGCAATTGGCAATTACTGCCAGTATTTATATTTTGTGCAAGAAGCATCTTTTAACTTACAGTTCCTTCCTTTTTTCTTCTGTCTTCCCTTTCCTAAGACGAATAATGCGAGTTACTCTTGTTTCTGCTTCATTTCCAAACAAAACTCGTTGAACAGGGAAATGCATAATAGAAGATCTATATGTACATTGCACAGCGTACACTGTGCATGTACATCAATTACATTTGTGGGCATCATACACTGTATTTTCTTTGACTAAACTGACATGAGAGAGCAGATTCAGTGGACGATTTCTGGGATTTAACATCATAATGCCTAAGGGGAAGCATATACTCAATTCACTCCAGCCGACCCTACAATCATTCTCTTATCTGGCCTCTCATTTTACTGATAGATCCTGTCAATGCGGTAGATTCAGCTTCAGCTTGTGACCCTGGAAGGGTGTCCGTCATAGAGATCTTAAGGTGCCCAATACTAAACAACTTTTACCATAACCACATTTTGCATACATGTACATATTTTGATGCATTTGAACAACCTCTGTCAATCACTTTTGCCAATAAATGTATTTTTTTTTCTGAACCATTACAAAGTTTTGTGAATATTGTTAATGCACATTGGGTCTACATGTACATGTAGTATACTGAATCTGCGAAGATATGCAATTGAAGTGCCTTTTTGGGGGGGCATTTTAAACAAGAATTTTCTTAAGATGTCAAGTGTCTCCTAATGCCTGCCCTAAAGTGTGTCCGTTCGGGGACTGTTTATGTAACATCGTGTCTAGATGCATACTCATCTTATTGCAAGTTTACTCACCGATTCTTTCAATTGCCGATCTTGTTCTTGGCGTAACTCCCTGTTTTGCTGGAGAAAGGCCCTGTTATGAGAGAGTGTTGAAAGAAGGTTTTAAGTAGAGAGGCACACAGTATAAAATAGGCAGTTCATAAATATCACCTAATGGAGAGTAACTAACCTGGGATAAGACTCCTAAATTTGAATGGTATATAGGTAGAAGAGAAAAATTTAGCTTTGCTAAGCTTGCCTCTCTTCGCTCTATGCGCCGCTTAAGAGCTTGTTTACAGGCTGGAGAATCACAAAATCCTGGATCTCCATAAGTGCAGTGACTCCACTTCAATGTATGATGGTTTGCGTGTGTTGTCATGGCAGCAAAGTTGGGATGGCAATGTGTACAGGGTCCACAGTAAGATTATCTTCACTGGGAGTTAACTTCCATTTTCATGTAAGCTATGTGAACAGATTTTCTTTTGTTTTGTCCACCAAAAAGGCGTTTACGCAATCCATCTGGTCAGTATAGAGAAATTAAGTGCATCTTACCTTTGCGCCTGCACTGCCTGCGCAGCATGACAGGCCTCTGTTACCGCAGACCCAAGATGAGTTATAGCCTCATGTCCTAGAAAAAAGACAAGTTCAAAATAAATTTCTGTTTCCACAGTCCTAGATTAAAACACAACTACTCAAACAATACAAAAATGGTAAAATCCACATTTGAAAACACACCTGCAATTATGTCGCCCACAACCAACCTAGCTGACGACATTGTGGGCTGCATTATTCTTATTTCGACGTCGGGTGTGCCCAAGCTCCGTCTCTGTTTTCCACAGGCAATCAAGATAATAACAACATGTTTTAAAGATCTCACATTTGACTTAACAATGGCTTCCATTCATTCTATTTCTTATTAACAATGTTTGGATAGTACATGTACTTTCTATTTCCACCATAACAATCTCTTTTTGTTTACAAGATCATTTCATAAAAATGTCACAGTAAAGTGCATATGTATGTACATACCTTGCTCATCAAATTCAGATCCCATGAGAGCAACATGGACATTGCAATCTTGCAATCTGGCGACGCCTTCTGACATCATAAGGGTTCTGTAGTTGGATATATTATAACAAATGAGGCAATAGTTAAAAATGTATACATGACTTAAGTCTAAATCCTCTGCCTTGTAAAAATATTCACAATGACTCATGTGAATATCTGCACAATAATTTCATGATGTTTTTTTTTTCAAGAGTCTCCAGGGAGTAATGTTCTTTGAACACTCAGGCACATCAATCAAGATAAGATTAAGTCAGCATGTACATTCAAATTTACATCCAATGATAACTTCTGTAAATAGTCCCATCTTCTCTAGTTCAAACAAAGTACCAAAATGTCATCAAAAACCTTTTCATTAGTGAACCCTGCTCCCTAACTACCAACCTTAAGAGATCAGCAGCCTTTTGTGTCAGTCTGTATCTGATTAGACAGACAGGGGTTCCATCGAAATGACTCTGGAGCCGCATCTGTTTTAATTAATAATATACTTTCATGAATATTAACACTGATTTGTCAATCAAAATAATTTAATGCATGCATTCCTATTGAATGTTTACAAATATATAAACGAAAGCAAAATACAATCCACTGGACAGTTTACACTTGTAAGCATCCATTTGTGAAATTGCATAATAAGATCACAGCAGCCCTAAGAACAGATTTCCTACAAAAAAACTTGACGGCAATCCACAAAACTTTATAATTTACAAACATAAATAGATACACGTACGTAAACATAGATCTACGCAGTACACACTAGTCCTCTAACTCAACTACATTAATTATTTTGTACAATACAAACAAACAAACAAACAAAAAAAAGCAACTTCAGCCTGTATGCAAAAAAATATGATATACATGTACTTTATGGTTGCGACTATATTTTTCTCATATCACAAGAGGTCTAGCAATGTTGTGTGCAGGATGCTATAAATGGGGAAGTATTACGCGAATTTGATGTCATTTGAAAACCCAGAAACGTTTGCCTGCCAACAGAAACATAAAACAGTAATTGTGTTGTTTTGCTATAAATTATTATCCTGTGCAGTAAATTGTTGATTAATGCCTGTTACCAGAGACAGAGTTGGCCGGAATAAATTATTGAAACTTGAAAAAATTAATGTTAATCTACATGTAACGTTTTTCAAGTTTTTGCATTTTTGTTTCCAAAACGAGCTACAATTAACAGATCATGAGTTGTTCCTTTCAATAATTGAGTTGATTTCTTTCCTCTCGTTGTTCTAGAATTATTTTGTAGCTATGTGAAGGTCTTACATTGTATTTCAAAGAGGTCAAAAACCCCATGACACTTCCCCGTTAACAAAGGGCAGCCTGGCAATGTTTTACAGATTGCATTTACAGCATGTGTTATTTCATCAAGATGTTGTCCAAATTCTCACGTTGTATGCCCAGAATGGGGTCTGCGAAATCTGCGAGCCAGCGAGCCATGCGAGCCAGCGAGCCATGCGAGCCACCGTGCGAGCCATGCGAGTCATGCGAGTCATGCGAGTCACGCGAGTCATGCGAGTCATGCGAGCCACAGTGCAAATGTTAAGAATTTTTATTTGTTTTATTTACATTCGCGTGAGAAAATTTTGGACAAATTTTTTTCTTTATTTTTTTTTTTTCGTTTTTGTTATAATTTTTGAGAGAATTTTGCCCATTCAAAATCGCCCAAGATGCACAAAAAAATAAAAACATTACGCAAAAATTTATTAAGGTTCAAGACTTCAGAAAAAAAAATCCGAGAAAAACATACGGCTGCACCGCTACTCGAATAGGTATCTATTGACACATGTCATTCATTGATATCCACGTGGAACTTCATTCAAGAAAAAAAAAAAAAAAAAGAAAAGAACAGCACCTCGATCTCCGTGTGTTGGCGTCAAGAATGGTGAGTAAATCGCGCCATTTTAACAGGTTTGGTCTTTAGTCGAGAATCAGAGTTATCAGAACTCTGTCGATTGGCTGACTGCTGCATGTGGTTGTCCTTTCCCTTAGACAAGTCTTTCTTCAAAACTCGCCACTTGAGTGGCAGAGGCTGGTTTCGAGATAGCATTCGACCCACCAGCTGACGGCAAATGCTTCTGTTACGCTGATTCTTTTCAAATTGAATTTAGTGCGACAATATTGACTTCGCTCATCTTTGAGCACTCATTTATCATACCCTACAAGATTGGAATGACACTGACAATCAGTCCTGACGTGTCAATTACAGTCAACCCAGGTCGCGCGTGAACAGTATTTCCAAGAATGAAATGAACATTCGAATTTCTCTTTGTAATGTCCGACGTGTGAATGGAATGTTGGACATTTCTCTGGAAATCGTTCCGAAAAAGACGCATTAACTGAAAAAAAAAAAAAAAAGATTCAAAATACTTGGGAAACAATTGTTATTCTTGAAATATTCAATTTTGCAGTGTAAAGAAAAATTCATAGCTTAACACCGTCAATAAGCTAGGGAAATTTATACGGGAACTCTGAAATCTCGTTGGCGATTTTCAAAACTGACATGTAAATTTCAAAACTCCGTTCAAATTTCAAAAATATCGTTCACGCGTGACCTGGGTTGACTGTAACAAAAAACTG
Organism: Pavona decussata; assembly: GCF_977016875.1. Lineage (NCBI taxonomy): Eukaryota > Metazoa > Cnidaria > Anthozoa > Scleractinia > Agariciidae > Pavona > Pavona decussata. The sequence continues at coordinate 312,715 of NW_028145706.1, forward strand.
AAATATCATGGTTTGCGTTGTCCCACTGTAAGAATTAAATATTGCGATGTTATTCATCTTGTTCCGATGCTCTTGTTCTTGTTCTTATGTGAATGTTAAAATACAACAAATAAAAATTCTTAAATTTTATACTGTGGCTCGCATGACTCGCGTGACTCGCATGGCTCGCATGGCTCGCACGGCTCGCATGGCTCGCATGGCTCACACCTTGGCTCGCATGGCTCGCTGACTCGCAGATTTTTATCACTCCCCAGAATGGCTTAATGTATCAGTAAATAATTGAAACCCTGACCCTTGATTCACGGTCACCTTGATTCATCTTGTCTAGTTCTAAAATACAATTGAATTAAAAGACAAATAATAATGGAGGGGGGAGGATCATTTGATTGACGCATTAATTATCAATACAGTACTTGTATCGTTGTTGCGCACCCACTTGTGGGAAAACAAGTATGATCAACTATCAAATTAAAAGTACCATATGAAGCTTCGTATTCTTATGTACCATTAAAGTATAATCTGTTCATGTTGTCCTTCAGCAGCATGGTTAAAAATATATAAGACTGTTCTATTGAGGCCTTAAACTGCTGTTTAAAAGTTAAAACTAAAATCCAAGCTTTCGCCCATCAACGGCATGCAAGTGTGTATACTGTAAGTAACTACAGTACCTGTGTTGCTGTTAGGCACAGGGGAGTAATTCGTTGCCTAATGTTGTTGGCCCTTAACAAAGCGTCCAGCACTCCAATGTCAAATAAGGGACCACTTCTTGGATCTATACAAAAACAAACACAAAAATTTCCTCTTGTGGCAATTACAAAAACATCAAGTTAATTCGCTCAAATTGAAATAGTGTATAATCCTAGTAACTTGAACTCCGAAGGGAGACAAAAAACTGTTTGAGTTAACAGAGGTTCGAGTTATCAGGAAGCTGAGGCTTTCGGGTAGAAAAAAACTTTGTCTACATTTTAAAGAAAGAATTGGAATTGAGATGTGAGCATTATGAACTAAAATTTGTAAATGTGACAGCTTAACAGGCAGTGCATGTGGTTTGACTAAAGAGATCTGAAATGACTATCAAATGCGTATGTTGGTGCAATTAGAGCATTGACAAAAAAGTTGCATGATGTTTTCAATAACGGTTGATAAGTTAGCATCAGTAAATGTTTGCAAACTGTTAATCCAACTCTACATGTACACTGCATGTGTTAATAGTGTTTCAAACCAAATCGCTCACTCTCCAGTCTTCAATTTTAGCATAAACCTCTAAGCTAACTGGAACAAGCCAAGAAACAACTTACCTGTTTCAGCTGCTATTAGCACGTCTGGCATCTCTTGTACTTCTCCAACTTTGCAATAAAAGAGTTGTTGTTTATATTAAACAATTATTTATATTCATTTGAAATTATTCATATTTTAAAAAGTGCTTAAGTGCTACAAAGCACTTATTGCAAGACAAGTGTAAGTTTCCATATTAAACTTAGTATTATGGTGTCTGCAATAACCATGTGAACTCTACTGGGAATTCCAGCAATTATAAATCCTCAGGAGATGACTTTATACATGTAAATCTTTAGGTAACTCAAAGAGTTACGTTCTACACCCGTCAATAAAATTAATGTTTTGAGTGTGCATGCCACAAATGAAACTCTACCAACTGGTACAGCCGAAGGTCATAAGCTTGATCAGCAATATACATGTACTCCAAAGCAATTAAAGTACTAGAAGTTCTTCAAATATGAGTCTCGGATAATGGTTACACAACTCACCCTCTCTAGCATCTTTATCCCATGTTGACCTATCATCATCACGCCACGCGATACTGACCATGGGCACATTTTCAATTTTATCTACAAAATTGCAAACAGTGAAAGGCAACATGATTTTCTCTATCTCACCTGCCACTTCATCAGACATGGACATCAATAATCTTTGTTCTGGTCTGTATACATGGCAGTTTGCTCAAGTGGTTTGCAGACTTTATGCATAAGTGACTTAAATCCCATCTAAGTTCACTCCTTGGATAGGTTTCTTTACTATTGTTAGTTGCTTTCTTCTACATCACTTAAAGCTATACGGTGGTGCATTTGGATTGAATTCAATTATTGTTCCATGTTTTTTTTTCTATCTAAAATGGGTTCCAAATTAATTATTAATACACTGTTACCGTAGCAACTGACAAAAATTTGACAAACTACCATTCATAATAATTGTGATTGTTTTGTTTTCACTACTCTTGCCAAGAAAACAGACCACTTACCATATGATCTTCGATAAAGCTTTTCCACATCTGAAATGAAAGGACCTTCAAGTAAAATAAAAAAGCAAAGTCTGTGATTGCATGATAGAGTGTCCATACTGACTTTTGTCTTAACATGTACTTGTCTCCACCAAGTACTACCTATTACTTGCCAATAATAAAAATACTGTCTGTTGAGTGCTGATTTACCTTACAGGTGTAGTTTATGTTGTGAAGCCCAGACACAAAGTTCAAAGTTGACTAGTACTGTATTAAACAATATAAGAGTCATTGGGATTGGCTTGCAAAGAGCTCAATATCAACTTTTAAAAGGTATCACCTACATTTTCAAATTACATCCCCCACAGTTCCAGAGATTTCTCTGGATTAGTTATTTTCAATATTGGGTTGATCACACTGGTCTGTTATTCAATTGCGGAGCCAACAACTGTTAACATTCAAACTTATTTGGTGTTCAGAAGTGAATAGGCTTACAATCGTGCCTTAGAGCTAGTGCAATTTTGCAGAACCTTCCAAAACTTCACTTGCTCCAGGGTGGTTACACGATAAAGGTTAACTTTTAAAAGTAGGTTGGTTTGTGCATTGATGATTTGGAATACATTTTCAAACTTTTTATACACTGCACCTGATAATTGCTGCCTTGGAATTGGCGTTGATTGGTGTACATGAACTTCGTCTTCACTATCACTGACGTCAACTGAAAAGACAGTAAAACAGCTAAATACTGTTGCTGTATATGTATTTACAATGTACTGGCCTTATTGTTCTTAAAGCATTTGATTTTCATTGAAGAGTGACAGCTAGAATAAACATGTATGTTGAAACTGTAGGTAAATGATGAAAGTTGTTGATTAAGTGGTCCATCAAAATTAGTTTCCACTTTGCCTATACAAAAAAAACAAAATGACATGCCTTTTGCAGTAGAGTTATAATCTCAATGGTATTATTCAGACAAGGTACTACTTTTCAAAGACAACATACAGTAGAAAGTTAACTTGTGTCTTATCAAGTGCATTCCAGTCTGAGTAGTACATTCACATATACTTGAATCTTGTACTTTTAATACAGTCACTCAGAGATTTAATGTATATTTGTAAACGGATAATCTCACAAAATTACAACATTAAATGAGCAGTGCGCATTAACATACAAGTATTTACCAATGAAAAATTATTTTATTACCTGTATCTTCCCTTGGAATTCTGTTATAACCTGATATGTAACCGGCAAAAATAGTATGATCACATTTTGTTTTATTTTAGTTTTTCTTTTTATCTCAGAGATAGAAATTAGCACCTGCCCACTCACCTTGGTGAGTGTCAAATTATTGTAGTTGTGAATGTTTTGGTAACAAGATCAATCACCCATATAGCTAGTACTGTCAAAATTCATAGTTTCCAACCCTGTATATCATGAATGTAGTTGTGATTCTACAAGGAATAATCTTAGAAATAAGCTGACAAAGTCCAAATGTAAGGACAAAAATATTGTTCAAATGCTCTCAGGCAGCTCATCGAAAATGTTTTAATTTTCTATTTTTTATTTCAAGACTTACCTACAATAAAATAGGATTGAAAATAGGTCATTTTGCAACTCTAGCATCCCATTTACTTCCTGTCTAGATGTATTCTAGAAGAAACTTACTGAATTTGCCAAAGTATGGGTCATTGGCCCTTATAAGAGGCTAATGGGGATGCACCGCTGGATGGGGTCGCATTTTCCACCTGGATTGACTAGAATTGGGTCGCATTTTCAATAGAGTTTCTAGAAAGGGGTCGCACATTTTCAGATTTTTGGGGTGAAAAAATTCTATTAAGTAGGGATTCAAAATGGTCTCGGTTAAAAAGTTCAGAAAGTTGTTGTTTATTAAATGTAACAATCACCTTGCATTACATTCCGTTCTTGAAAGTAGATGCATAAATTGAAAGTGACTTAGTGGGGATCGCAAAAATTACATTTTCCCAAAAAGTGACTAAGATGGGGTCTATAACTGGCCACAAAATAGACTATAATGGGGCAGGGGCTCTGAGAGGCCAGCAGCACATACCCAGCAAAACTTTACCCCCCCCCCCCCCCCCCGTGCTCATTAGGAAGATACAACTAATGAAATGGTCAATTGACCCGGGAGTAATTACAATGTAGGTGAATGAAGGCTTATGCCAGATCCCAAGATGAAAAGAATGCAAAAATGTCCCACTATTCCAGCACTATTGCTCTAAGTGAGAAAGGGGGGAGGGGGTGGGCACAGCCGGAATTGACTGATTCATAATGCAAAGCCTTACTGAGTCATAGATTTATCTTGAAAATTTTTCAAATAAAAGCGGTTGTTGTTGTTGCTAATAACCATCACCGCATCGATGAAATTTGGAAATGTTCCAATGACATTATTTTATGCTTCAATAAAATCAAAAACATGCTGAGATTATGGTACAATTTCCAATTTTCATGTTGAAGCATTCCGAAGACCCCCAAAAGGACAGCACCCTCAATGTTTTTTTTTTTAAATAAGTTACATGCAATAACTTATTAACGCTATTAGTTTAAATTTATAATAACTTACTTTGGCCTGATGGTCCAGCTTGTTGATGATCTTCTTCGATCTCCACTTGATCGTCGGTGACAACATCTAGGCGTACGGTAGCATGAAAGAAAGTCAGAAACGCTATCAATGATTCATTGTAGTTCACGTTTTAAACTGATAAAACGATATAAACATTAGCCTACCCTCAATAATTTGCCTATTTTCGTCTTGTCGATTGTCGATTTCTTCCTCTTCTTGTGCTGGCTCTTCCGTTTGTTCTGAAGAGAGAATAAGAAGTTGATGTTACAATCACCACCCTTTTAAACAAATACATGTAAATTAAGATCTTAATTCAATGTTGGAAAGATGAATGCAACAAGCACAACAAATTAAAATGTTTTCTATTTCCCCAAATAAGCATTTCCCAATGCAATAATAACGCAGCCCTAATAAGCAGTTCCCGATGTCACCAGGTTGCAAAGCCAAACGTAACCTCGTGATCTTCTGGGGTTTTCCCGCCAAAACTTACTCTTGTATTAACTTCAAATTGGAAACGAGTGAAGGTATCAAAGTAAAAATTGAGAAAATAATATTTGTATCAAACTTTCCTGTCTACTTACATCGAGATATGAAATTAAAATTGCTTCATCTCAGTACAATTTCATTTTGAATCAGCCTATAATGCTCTCTGTTGAGTGAAAAGTCACCTATTGGCGTGAAATAAAAAGATGAACAATACCTTCCGAGCGTTCAGCTTGCTGGTTTTGTGCGGCGTTTTCTGCAGTGTCGTCGGCCCCATCTGTGAATTGAAAGAATACAAATAGAAAATCGGCTTTCCTCATAGTACTGAGAAAAAATTACTGTGTACTGTAAAAGAAGTTATTACCTAGTAAGTTGAGCCTCATGTAAATCTTCCTTGGGTTTCTACTGAAATGGAGTTTCAAAGTTGGCCCGCAGACCTCTCCACCGGAACATATTCGGTCGAGGAGTGTGGTGCTCCCGCACGATTTGTAAAAATACAATCTGAAAATTAGATAGATGTTATATTGGTTTATATGGAAGACGAAGGAATCTTTAAAGTGATTTAAATTGTATATATTTACCTTGAAAAATCTTCCGCTTCGAGTTGTGAACGGAAAGCGTGCACAAGCACCTCCTTCATGTGCTCGTTGGTGGCGTTGTTAGGGAAAACGATCTCTTTTACTCGCCCTGACCTTTCAAGAACATCGAAAGTTCTTGCTTGAGGGACCCGAAGAGGATCTATCCACCTCAACAGAACGGCTGTTCTTTTCAAGTTCCTGGCGCGTGTAGCTTGCGTCCTTTCAGCCATTGCTCTTTGCTCCAACTGCTTTCTCGCGGTAAATGGAAAACTAAAGTAAGGACGCGTAATCGTTGTCTTATTGTTTATGCACCCATAAAAGGTGTCAACGAACAATGAGCCATGAGGGTGTCAAGACTCTGATATCTTGTCACTCGAGTGTGAAAAGAACATTTGAAACGAAAGCTTACGCAGCTACTAAGTACTCTTATGGATATCATCAGGATTGCTTACTATAAATTTAAATTTGAAAAAATGAAAACAAGCAATCGCTGCGAGCACGTATCCGTTCAACGCTTCGCTCGCGCAACCTTGGGTGTAACCGATTAATTAGTCAACTTTGAATGAAATGAATTGTATCACATATCATTCGGCATGATTGTGTTACAAAACTCGAAGTACGCTGCTGGAGATAAGAGTGCAAGAAAAAAAAAAACTGGTCCATTATGAATCTCTTGGAGGTAACCGCTCTTTCCAATGGTCCTACCTTAGAACTGATTCGATGGCTACAGGGGCAAAATTTACTAGCCAATCCACTGAGATGTGTACCCTGCAATCAAGCGATGGAATTATCGGAAAGAAACCGAGAACATGTCGATGGTTATATATGGTGAGTTTAGTAGGATCTAGGTTAGAGTGGGGTTTTCGTTCCTCTTATTCATCTGCTCATTGTTTATAATGAAACTAGTACAGACGCTAATGTATGCGCAATGGCAAAAAATAATTATTATAGTTGTCGTCCTAAGGGGTAGAAATTTGAAAAAGTATTTGTTGCGAGCGCAATTCCCGCGGCGAAGGCGCAGCAAACGGGCTCCTAGAGCTGAAGTTGGAATAGAAGAGGGATTTTTAGACATAACTTGCGCAACTTCTGGTATTTACATAGTTGTAGAGGAATCTTAGTTTTCGAGGTGTCTTGCATCTGCAAAGTTGTCTTAGCGGCTTTCAAGACATCCCATTCACATGTGTGATGCATCCGGTCAAAGTAGCTAAATGTAGCGAGACCTCGTTTGACCAAGTAAAAGCACGCAATGTATTCAGTCTACAGCTAATAACTTTGCTGTTAAATCGTTTTTCATATTTAATTTTATTTTTTTTAAGGAGGTGCTCCAGGTGCCACTGCAAAAAATCTCTCCGCAATGGAAGCTTATTTGCAGAATTTCCAAGGCTCCCATTGGGAAAACTCTTGCTTTTACTATTTCTGTGGAGTGTCCGCGAGTTAAGAAAAACTGCAGCCGAGATGCTTGGTTTAACTAATAATACAGTTGGCAACGTTTATGGAGTATTCAGGCATTATTGCAGAAGAGATCTACAAGACCGTCCAATTATTCCATTTGGTGGGAACGTCTACATAGTAAAATGTGACGAGAGCCAATTCAAACATCAGTCAAAAGTGAGTACCAAAGCACTGACTATTTTGTCCAACTGTATGTTGCGGTAGCGACAACCCCGCTATCTCTAACACGTTTAAAGATTTTGTCGACGTTACCAAGGAAAACGAGTTTTAGTTGGAGTATACGGGAAAGCCGGACTTTTAAAAGCCTTCTAATACAGAAGTTTGCAGTATGTTTGCGCAGGATATATCCATGCGAATCAAGGTAGATCTTAGCAAGTGATTTTAAAACACAAAAACTTAGGAAATTGCGGGTATCATATTAAGCACTGAAAAATTCAAAAAGCGAGGAAACCAGACCCAAGGGAACGGCGAAAATGTCGAGCCTTTGAATTTTCCGATGGACGAAATTTGTTTTTTCTGACTAGGTTGCATTCAGGAATTAAATTTAATACGTAGTTTATGTCTTCCTTGTTCAGAATCAAAGAGGACGACGACCAAGGGACGACGTTTGGGTGTTTGGAATTATTTCAACCGAATACCGCCCTTGTCGTGGTTATTTCCAAGTGGTTCAGCAAAGAGACCGAGCTACTTTGGCCCCAATCCTACAGCGCGTTCTCCTTCCAGGCTCAGAGGTACACTCAGATGACTGGGCTGCTTATCGTGGCTTGGAGAATCATGTTGCTAATGTTCGTGTACATAGGACTGTTATCCATCGCGATAATTTTGTTGATCCTGTCACCGGCATCCACACCCAAGAAATAGAGTCCGCATGGGCAAGACTTAAATATTTCATTAAAAGGGAGAAAGGGATTCGACGAGAGGATATCCAAGGTTTTCTCGACGAACAAATGTGGAGAGACTGGAGGGGCCAAGATAACAACTTCAATAATTTTATTTCAATTCTGCCTAATTATTATCCATTATAGAAAACAGATACAGTCTGGAAACTAATCGATGATCAATGACGTCAGTGAGTAATGGATGGGAAATCAATGAAAAATAAAAAGATCAGTCATTGATTATTGGCGATAATCAATGAGTAATTGATGACTAGTCGATGTACAAAAATTTTGTGGCCTATCCGGATTACTCATCGATAACATTGATTCCTCATCGGTTACCTATTGATTACCCATCGATTACTTATTGCTAACATTATTAGCTTATCACAAGCAGTAATGGAGGTACTTTTTTTTTTTATTAAATAATCAAGTTTTAATAGACAAAAAAATTTTTTTTTTTCATTTTTAATTTTTGAGAGAAACATTTTCATGTAATTATTGATATAATATGTTTGCAATGCCTTATTTTCTATTTTAATATAATACTTTTGCGATGTTTTAGTAACGCACCTATCAATGTCTAGCCCCAATGAGGGGAGTGCAAGCATACCCAGGGGCTATTGACGATTGACATTTTCAAATATTTTGGTCAATAAATTTCAAATTCCACAGCCTCTGCCATTTCAAACCTTAATTCTTGTTCAAAATGTCCCCTTCCTTGGACAAAGTTCACAGGTCAAATGCCCCACTTATGCCCGCACTCTCCCTGTTGGGGCAAGATATTGATAGGTGCAAAAAAAGTAGCTGTATATTTCATGAATAAAATTGTGCTGCAAGATAAAAATTAACAACAACAATGAACATGGCTGAAAACTGCAACTGTGTCCAATCAGTAATGAAGCTATTCTATGATTGTCACATACAAGACAACTGTGACATTAGAAACTTATTTTTTTTTTAATATATATATTCAGTATAAAAAGAAACAGATCCAAACCTTTCCTGTTGTCAACTATAAATAAACAGGAAAAAAAATCCTGCAAAGAAACGAGGAGGGGAAAAAATATCCTGCAGAGCATTTAGAAGGGAAAAAATATGCTGCCCACCAGGCTGTTAGAAAAAAAAATTCGTGCTGACCAGAAATCACCCACCCTCCCCCCCCCCCCCCCCCCCCCTCAAAGTTAAATGGTCGGCCCTTAAAATGAACATTCAGCCATGAGTCGGTTCCATAGAAGTTTTTACTGGCACTGCAATCGGAAATTTCTTTTTCTAGAACCTTGAGGCTGACATTACACGAAGTTATAAGATAACTGGTGATAATTGTTTGAGCCATAACGTGCCGCTATGATTTAGCTATTGGTTCATCGTATATTGACCATATTTGGGGATTTTTGATATTGAAAAGCCAATAATTGATCCGGTACGTGATAACGTGTAATACTAATAACCATTCTGATTCACTATAGCGTGCTAAAAAGAAAACAAAAATAAAAAGGGACTTCACTAATGACTCCACTAATGAAGGTCGTGAGTTTCACGATATCCCACAACGGCTGCGACAACCACTGACCAAAAAATCGTAGCCTCTGGTAACGAGGATGCCTAATGATCCAGAGACTTTTTGGCGTGGTCATACAGAGAAAGCAGAATTACGCAATTACTCTTTGTATCCAAAAAAGTAACCGGGGAGAACCATGCTTTTTCAGAGATACCGTACAATTTCGAAAAGTAACGGCCCTCGTTACTTTCGTATTAGTGCTGGCCAAAGGGGCAGCTACTATCGGGTAGCCGCTACTTTCGGATGGTTAATACACGTTTGTAACTTGTTAAAGGCGTCAACCCACTTATGCATGTTATGAACTCTCCTCGTGAACATAGCAAACTGTAACACCAAAGAAAAAAAAAGGCCCAAATATTCGGCAAGTAGGAGTTCCAACTCGTCCGAAATCAGTCACTAAAGGTAGTTCAATTATAAAGCGATTGAGAAGGTATGCCCATGTCAAATTTACATGGCAGCATCAACGTCAATATCCTGTTCAAAGTGAATGTTCATGACAGCAAAAAAAGTTTCTCGTTTACTAGACATGTTACCCGTAAGTAAGTCCGGCTAAGTATGTCCGGCTTCACTCGGCGTGCGCGTAGAGTACTAAAATATCGCTCGCATTCTGCAGAGGGTCGGAGGTTATTGGCAGGGTGCAGAGGATACGTAACAACTTGTGAGTGTTGCATTCAGCTAGAGATTTAACCACGTTGTCAGGAGCTCAACGTGTGCGTCCTGAGGCCATGGGAGGTCATCAGCATAAGACTGAAGTGCATCTTAAAGCTAATCGAGTTCTTGAGAGACGACCAGCTTTGGAAAAAGCAGAGGCAGAGCAGAGAAGACAGTGTTTTGTCATTTTCAAGGCTGAAACAAATGTCCGTCTGGGTACTTGAGCTAAGTGCTCTAGTGAGGAAACCGCAAGGGCCTTCTCGTAATACATCTTTAGGCGTTATGGCCTCCACGTTATTGCGGTGCTCCTGTTGGCCTGCCTACTCTCCTTGAAATACAAGGCTCGATGCCGAATTTCCTTTCAGGATTAGCAGCTTTCTCAAACAATTGTGGAAACTGGCAAATTGCGAACATTAACTCGCTTTACTTTCGCCATCCCAGTTCCATGGAGAGCTGCTGTACTGGTTTTGGACTGAACAGTTGGTCATGAGAGATGGCCTCAAGTGTCTCAAGGGACGATAGAAGGTAACATACCAAGAAAAGCCTCACTGAAATGCTTCATGTGGTTCGTCCCATCTTGTACGGCAAAAACTCAACAAAAATGTTAATTTTGCATTGGGAGCCTCCTTTTCTGTGACTGCGCGCAAAAGCTGGTTTTATTAAGAGGGGAAGAGGGGGGGGGGGGGGGGTTCCGGAACCCCTGGACCCCTGCGCTGGGTAAGCCACTGTGTATCATTTGACCCTGCTAACACTGCTGCTTTTAAATGATAGTTTTCAGTAGGACTTCTTTAACAAATCACATCAGTAACTTCCTTAAATTCGGAAGGTCGTTCTATGTTATTTAATGCAATGTTGATATAGATTGAACAGTAATTAGTACGCTCGAGGGCGCAAGCCTGTTGGTGATTTTCACCGTAAGAAAGACGACACAAATGTTTCTGTTCCAGTCACTTTTGTTACGCTAAATACTCCAACTGCATTGTAAGCCGATCGAAATGGACAGAATTTATTTGTAAGATGGTATAATAGAGTCCAAAACTATATTACTTGAAACATTACATCAAATGGAATACGGCATTTTATCATGGTGGAATTGTCGTTTTCGAATGGCCACCACTTTCGGGTGGGCCGCTACTTTTTTTTAGGAGGGGGGGAGGGGGGTACTTTTGGACTTCAATAGGAGGATTAACAATTAACGCTACTTTCGGAATTCTACGGTAGTTAGGCTTCCATTTAGGAAAAAAGGACATACATTGCTTTGTATTTTGGTCTGCTTTTCTCTGCATATTCATAAATATTCATAAACCATGCACAAATGACTTCTATGTTAGTAGGAATCACCCTTGAATACGAATTCGAATGCACGACGATTTCTGCCATCAGCTTTTCCCGTCCATTTTAAACTAAAGCGACCCTTAACTTTCTTAGACACCTAACGAAATAGGCATATTATAAATTTACGCAATGGTGGTCATATGAACTTCCGCTTACTTGTGTATTGAGGCTTTTGCGAAGAAAGCGGCAGTTGTTAAGTGAGGGAGAGAGATGATATGATATTGATGACGATAATACCTTATTTACCCACAAGAAGTTCCACTGTTTTGTCTTAATCGGGCGAGCATTAACATTACAACTGTGTAGTTCAAAGGCATTCTATGAAGAGTGTAGATATATATGTATTTACAAAAAAGACATCACGGATAACTGTGTAAGGCCTAACAGATCATTTGTAAGCCCTCATTTAAGTGAAGTTTGACATCTGTTTCAGAGACTGGGACTCGGAGGTCATTCTTTCCGGCTTAGGGTCGTTTCACATCTTAAGTCCGAGGTGTACAAACAAACAATTTCTTGTCAATAATTCGAATATTGTATTCCGTATTTATTGCAAGTTTGAAGAGTTTTTAGGGGACAGTGCATAACTGTTATTCTGAATTCTATACATCATGAACGCTTAGTGATTGAAACGTCATTTTACGAGCATGTAAAATTGAGTAGATATATAGGGAAGGTTTGTATCGGGAGAACACTGACAGGACATGTTCCTTCATTTTTTTCTGTACAGGTTTCCTCAGCCACTGGCGTGTTTCCCACTCTACATTAAAATGTTTTTTTTGTTTCTGATGTGTTCTAAAACATATAGGAAAACAGGGAGTTAAAATGCTTTCTAAAAAAATTGGTATGTTTTCAATATATACGATTTTGTAAACAAAACGTGATGAAAGTAAACGAAATATTTAAATCTCGAACGTTCTGTTTTTCCTCCCTTTCCAAAGAAAATGAAAAATGGAAACGTGTGTTTGTGGGTGTTTTTTTTTTTTTTTTTTTTTTGGGGGGGGGGGGGGGGGTGGCTGTTGTAGAACGTCAAAACTTTTGGCCACACCTTTTCCACAAAGTAGATCAAGGTGATTTAACCATCAATACCATTGGTTCTCTCTGGACGGTCGCTCAACTGGAGAAGCGTTTACTTGTAGTAGAGTAGCCAACCCAACCGAAAAAAAAATGGCCTATTCGAGTTTTTTTTCTGCCGAATACTCTAATAAAATTCTCGTAACAGTTATTTATAATTTTTCCACCACCAATTTATGATAAAAGCCGGTTAGTTTCTAAACCAACAGCTCCCGGTTGCCATACAGTCAAGCTTATCGTCAAGCATTATAAATACCCGCGCAAAAGTAAACGCAAAGTATACGGAAATGAACTTTAAAACAAATAACTCAAACCCCGAGACGTTTAGTCAATCTTCCCTTGGAAATTCCACACTAAATTGCAAAAAATTATACCCTCACAGCACCACATAACGATATACCGCAAATATCGAAGCATTTCCCGCCCTCCCTCGAACCAAGAATCAGAGGGAGGGGGGGGGGGGGGTACAAACCTGCCCTGTGCACGCAGCAAAACTTGCACGCATGTTATTCCTCTGTTTTTATACGAAGCTCGTATTGCAAAAATCCCATAGCAATAGCACATTTTTATTAATTTGTTTATAATTCCGCACGCCTGTGGATATGTAGCCTTCTCTGCAACTGAGCAACTTGTTGGACCTCACTGGCTCTTAGGCTTCCTCACTGTCAATGCGTAGCCTAACTGGGCGTACTACCTTTGCAACCGTAAACATAACAACTGGGGATGAGCGACTGTCTTGAAACAGGAAGCCCAATACTACAGCCAGTGAGCAATAATACCCTCAAGGAAGCTCTAGCTTCATAGGCACATGTATGTTCTCTGGAATAGGCAAAAAGGCCATAAGCTGAACAAGTTAAATTACCAACATCGCTCACATAATTCTTCTAGTAAAATGTGTGCAACAAAAGTCGGCAAGCAAAGACTTGGCTTTGTGAGAGATCTTCCATAGTATTGTTAGATGATAAAATTGCCAATGATGAAAAATATTTACAGCGCAATTATTTGAGGTTAAAATAGTTAAAGGAATTTTATTTGGTGTTTGGACTCATTACAAATTATATTTCGGTTTTGGGAATATCACAGAAAAAGACCAGTTAACTAGTTATGCATCTCTCTAGAAATAATACCTTGTAGTTCGACTTAGTTATTCTTAATGTATGATTAACGCATAAATTCTCCTGTCATGAATTCGGTATGAGCAGCTGTACGTTTCCGCGGAAACACTTGTGATCGTAAAAATATTTTCAATTAAGTTTCCTACAAAAGATAACATCTTGTTTACCTTACTTTTTATAAGTTTTTCCTCAACTTGACCTTTCGACGGTTTATTCCAGGAAATTGTTACTGTTCTTATTTTTAGTCAATTTTGGTAGATTTTCTGAGGTTCTTTTACCGAATTCATGGTAGTTGGTGTTCATTTTAAAGAGGAATATATCTTAATAATAATATCGGTTATTTTAGGGTCAGTTTCGAAAGTAAATACTATGGTGTTAGGGTAATTGTGAAGATAAATATCCATTTTTGTAATTCTGCTATTAGCCACGTACTGGATGTATAATTCGAGCTTTAAATTTATTTTGACCACGTACTCATTTAATTTATGGAAACTTTTAACCAATCACTTTCGATGAAGAAGGCTAACACCTTCATTCAACTTTTACTGTTTTTCAGATTATCTTTGTGAAACCTTATTGTATAAGTCCGAACTTTGTAATTTTTATATTGGTCTCCCTGTTTTGTATTGACTGGACAGCTCAAGTTTCATGATGATATTTCTCTAGAAAGATGTCTTTGACTTGGTTAATAGATCGAAGGCACGGATGCAAATAAGTTTCTTGCAGCCAATCACAGAAGGCTTGCGTAAGATTTAGTTTGCGTTAAGCGGATGGTTGTCGAGCCATCTAGTTTTAGTAGAGAAGTGATTGTTGAGCAGAGTAAGCTGAACTTATGTCAGACTAATAAAGAAGAGCAACTGAAGAAGCTATTGGATCTTTGTTGCAGTGAACCCAGCTAATTCCCCGTAATAGGTTCTTTCAGCAGTATGACTAAGAGAGGATGAGCTATGAGCCATGTTTCGACACGCACACCTTAAGTAAAGACAAATTGCATATTCACTATATCAGCTCGTATACTTTATTCACGAGTTAGCCACACTGAGGCATCCTTGGATTTTTTAAGTAGGCTAAATAAACGTTGCATTTGTTGTATTTATATTAGAATAGCAATTGTTAACAAAAGTTCTATCATCCTGTCAATATTTGCCATTCTCCTGGCCATTCCCAAGTAATATTCTCCGAAATTCGTCATTCCACGTTCCTCTCCTTCAAGCGAAGACAAACCTGGGAAGGTTATTAAGCAAGGGAAAACTTATCTTTGTCTTTGCGACCACTCTCGTAAGCCACGACCAGCTGTAGTTATGACCACCATTGCAAAACCCAGTTCGAATTGTCACTGTTAAGCTGTCTCTATAGCTAATCAAAAGAAAGCCTAAGCGACCGCGACCACTTTTTGAAATTACCAACCGCGTCTTTTCCTTTGTTTTTTAGTCTTCGTAAGCCGACCAGTTAAAGATTTTGATACGTATTACGGCAACTCGTTAATAAAAGTATTTTTACTGGCTTAAGAACATAACTTATACTTTCCTAAAATTTCAACATGCTTCCTTTATGACGCCAAAAACCAAAGAAATCGGTTAATGTTCGCGTTACTTGTACTACATTACAGGTAGAAATTACATTGTAAGCTCTTCTTGCTAACACTCTCGTAAGCGACCATCATTGTGAGACCCCGTTTGGATTTTCACTTAAACTTAGTAAATCAAAAGCTCATAGGCAATTTACTCTTTTTGTATTATGTAATGTAGATATATACTTTAAGGGGTGTATCTTATTTTTTCTGTACTGCTTTTGTATATAAGTTCAAAAAAAAAAATCACGTTTGTAGTGAAATGTAAGTAATTACGCGTAAGTTATATTGTTATCTATATAATGTGAGTATTGTATTACGAGTAAAAGTGTAAGTACAGTAGGTTATTGTAAGTACTGTAACGTGTGTGGTTGAAAAAAGAAAAGTCAAAAGCTTTCGTAAGCGACCACTCAAAGATTCTGATACGTCTTAAATAAAAGTAAACTCTTCGTGATCACATTTACAGAAATATAGTACTGCCTAATGATGTTCGTCGGCAGATAAAGATCTTGAAATAAAATTCAAGATGATTTACCGCTCTGGTTAGTGACCAGCTTCTATTGTTTCAGCCTTTGGTCGCTAACGATCGCGAGTTTGCATGTAAGCGAACAGCTCTCCTCGTGACGTTACTGGAAACCGATAATCGGAAATTCAATCGATCAATCGATATTAATCGATAAAATTAGTTAATTGGTATCGATTGGTATCGGCCAATCGATGACCAATCGATAACCACGCAAAACCGTTCATCGATTGCTATCAATTGGCTTAGCAACTTTGAACAGACGTCACGCACGCTACCTGTTAGATCATCCGCCATTTTTAGGAAACACCGCTTACTACTATGATGAAAAAGAGGAACGTCTTTTTTATCTTTTGCTGCATATTTTATTTCTTTAAGACGCAATTGGCGCCTTTATAGATTTTTTAGCTTGTATGTATGTGATCCTTGTTCTAAGTACGATTAGCCTCGAAATTATAAGGCTTGGTATTGCTGCTTTTTTCAGTTTCATTATTTTGCAGCAACTCATGCCGCTGCTGTTGGTAATTTCATTGTTTGCAAAAGTACAACTTCTGTTACCAGAATTTTTCGGTGAAGGCACGATGTAACCACTTTCCGTTTTTTGACGTGTATAGATTGGCCCATGGAACAAACTTTAATTTGAATTTGTAAAAAAAATAAAATGAAATAATGACCGGATTCCTGTGGACGGGGCATTAACGTTAAAGAAAGAGAAGAGAGTATTGTTTTCCTGTTAACATTAAATTGAAATGTGTTTATAATCACTGCGTACAAAGTTGTGCTTTTTATGCGTCGATTCCGGTTCCGTCAATCTGCATCCAATCGGTACCAATTTACCTATCGATTGGTATTGATAATCGATACCAGTCGATAACCACACGAATCTTCGCCATCAATTGGTCATCTATTATCAGTATCAACCGATTATCGATTTCATCGATTGGATACCCCGGGTCTTACTAATCTCGTTTTTTCGGTCCGCATCTAAAAGGCTTCAGGAATTAATAAACATGATAACCAGAGCTGGTAAGGAGTCTTATAATCGCCGTTTATAAGGAGTCTTATAATCGCGGTGTGTTAGGAGTCTTATAATCGCCGTTTATAAGGCGTCTTAAAATCGCCGTTTATAAGGCGTCTTAAAATCGCAGTTTATAAGGCGTCTTAAAATCGCGGTTTGTAAGGAGTCTTATAATCGCGGTTTATAAGGCGTCTTAAAATCGCCGTTCATAAGGCGTCTTATAAGCGCCGTTTTTAAGGCGTATTATAATCGCGGTTTATAAGGCGTCTTAAAATCGCCGTTCATAAGGCGTCTTAAAAGCGCCGTTTTTAAGGCGTATTATAATCGCGGTTTATAAGGCGTCTTAAAATTGCGGTTTATAAGGCGTCTTAAAATCGCGGTTTATAAGGCGTCTTAAAATCGCAGTTTATAAGGCGTCTTAAAATCGCCGTTTATAAGGAGTCTTATAAGCGCCGTTTGTAAGATGTCTTATAATCGCGGTTTATAAGGCGTCTTATAATCGCGGTTTATAAGGCGTCTTAAAATCGCGATTTATAAGGCGTCTTAAAATCGCCGTTTATAAGGCGTCTTAAAATCGCAGTATATAAGGCGTCTTAAAATCGCGGTTTGTAAGGAGTCTTATAATCGCGGTTTATAAGGCGTCTTAAAATCGCCGTTCATAAGGCGTCTTATAAGCGCCGTTTTTAAGGCGTATTATAATCGTGGTTTATAAGGCGTCTTAAAATCGCAGTTTATAAGGCGTCTTAAAATCGCGGTTTATAAGGCGTCTTAAAATTGCGGTTTATAAGGCTTCTTAAAATCGCGGTTTATAAGGCGTCTCAAAATCGCAGTTTATAAGGCGTCTTAAAATCGCCGTTTATAAGGAGTCTTATAATCGCCGTTTGTAAGATGTCTTATAATCGCGGTTTATAAGGCGTCTTAAAATCGCCGTTCATAAGGCGTCTTATAAGCGCCGTTTATAAGGCGTATTATAATCGCCGTTTATATAATCGCGGTTTTTAAGGAGTCTTAAAATCGCGGTTTGTAAGGAGTCTTATAATCCCTGTTCATGTGGCGTCTTATAATCGCCGTTTATAAGGCGTCTTAAAATCGCGGGTTATAAGGAGTCTTACAATCGCAGTTTGTAAGGAGTCTTATAATCCCTGTTCATAAGGCGTCTTATAATCGCGGTTTGTAAGGAGTCTTATAATCCCTGTTCATAAGGCGTCTTATAATCGCCGTTTATAAGGCGTCTTAAAATCGCGGGTTATAAGGAGTCTTATAATCGCAGTTTGTAAGGAGTCTTATAATCACTGTTCATAAGGCGTCTTATAATCGCGGTTTATAAGGAGTCTTACATTCGCGGTTTGTAAGGAGTCTTATAATCCCTGTTCATATGGCGTCTTATAATCGCGGTTTGTAAGGCGTCTTGAAATCGCGGTTTATAAGGAGTCGTATAATCACGGTTTGTAAGGAGTCTTATAATCGCCGTTTATAAGGAGTCTTATAATCGCCGTTTGTAATATGTCTTATAATCGCCGCTTATAAAAATCAAGGACTCTTACAATTCACGTTTATAAGGAATGTTCGTAGCCATTAACTTTTATAAGGTCTTTTTTCAGTTATGTATTTATATAGGGTTGTTTGTTGGCACTGAGTTATATACGGTGGTCATTTGTTATATTACTAGCCCTTTTTATATAAGGGTCTGTGCCCAGCTACTGATAATGATCCGGTTTTTGCAACGATTTGTTAGTCTGAAACGTTTTTTCTCTAAAGAACAATATTGTTGTTGGTTCGTATTCTCGAAGTCAGTTTAACTCGAACTTCAATTTGAACATGTGCATGTTCACAGTGTGGCAGTCAATCACTACTGCAACCTCGAGCGCATTCTATAATCTTGACTGATACTAGTTTCATACTCTAAACAACATGTTATGTCTCAGTCGCCAAAGAAATGTCTAGTATTAGCTGTAAAAAATATTTTAAAAGACTTTCCGAGAAACGAACCGTCGTGTTCTTTTGAGTTAGAACGAAAATTGCTTTTCACGCCAATTTGATCAAGGTTGACATCTTGTTCTCGGCGCAGCTTAATTAGTTTCAGTAGGAAGAGTGAACCAGTGGTTAATTTTGCTTTGCTGAT
The DNA here is from genome assembly GCF_977016875.1 of Pavona decussata. NCBI lineage: Eukaryota > Metazoa > Cnidaria > Anthozoa > Scleractinia > Agariciidae > Pavona > Pavona decussata. The sequence continues at coordinate 331,889 of NW_028145706.1, forward strand.
AAGGAAAATAAGTCAAAACAGCCACATGTGAAGAAAAAGATGGTAAAGGGCTGAAAATGCTTCCATTAGCTAAATAGGGTGACTCAACGTTAATTCACTGGCGCGGTTTGTTTTGGGCTGACCGCTCATTTTGCCCCGTTTAACTTAAATGTTATCTAGTGTTTCCGTGAGACAATCATGTTGTAAAACATGCTATGGCTTTTAAGAGGACAAACGCAACGGCGAGTGAATTTTTAAGGTGATTGACTCAGAAAATCGGGTGAAATGGTGAACAAAATGTAAAAAAGGAAAAAAAAACATGCCTAATTCTGCCTCACGATGGCGTAATAAAATGTAGCATTGATGTGATTTAATGTGAATGTAGGTGATGAAGCCTTGCCGTGAAGGGCGCTTTAATAGTTGTAAGTACGTTTCGATCGAATGCAGGCCAGGCAGGTACAGTGTATGTTTTGGTGGAAAAAGCGCTTCTTTTCAGACAACTGTTCAGAGTCCCCACATGACCTGAATAAAAACTTTCCTGCGTAATGCTGTAAACTGTTGCTGTGGTTGTGAGTGCAACTGTCGAACCTTTGTAGAAAACTGAAATTTATTTATCAGAATTAATTACTAACTTTTTGTTTTCGCACAATAACAAATCAAAAGTTGATAACCACTCTAAAGAATACCCTTTACCACCCAAAGCAAAAAAGCGGAGAATTTATTCAACAACTGTAATAAAAAAAATTATCTGTTTAGAATAGTTTTCGGCTCCGAAATACTTTTTTTCGTTTTTTTTTTCTTTCTTTTTTTTCACAAACGCGAAATGACACTTCAAACTATGGATCGCAAAACCCGCAACTTGTCTGGGATTTGGTCCCCAGGCCTCTCCCGTTGCATTGTCGAGTCTCTCAGAACGATATTAGGGACTGGCAACTACTGTGTAACCACATTTGGCGCCATATGGCAAACGTCGGCTGTTTTGGTTGAATTTGGTCGAGTTTTGAGACTTTTTCTTACGCTTCACGAATCCAAAGCGGTGATTTAAAGATAGTGGCTGGAAGAGATGATTCTGTGCTCGACATTGACTCAGGAAAAGGTGAAAATAATGGAGAATTTCGATTTGCTGACGAAGATGATTTTCCCCTACTGAAGACACATACGAAGCAATTATGGACGATGTGGTTTGTGAATGAATACGAAAATACATGTATATGTGACAGTGAGGTAAGAACTTTATTAAAATCCTGTTAAATAATACATGTTACCTTGTGGCTGTGTGAGCATTATATGAGCTTATATGAACATTTTCATCTGATTTATTCGGCCTTCTAAATTCTAATTTTGAATTTCAAATAGCAATTAAACAGGTAATCTGAGTTGCATTCTCCAAAAATATAAGTCTTAATGCTTGCCTTGATATTTACCATCTTTCTCGGAGATTAATTAATATATTAGAGGTGACTGATTTTGCAAGAGAAATCAAAAGGTGATTTTTTTGTGCAGAGCTACACTGTAAGTGATTTCAAAGTACTATAAAATTTGCATAATTGTACAAAGTATGACTATACAATAACAATAACAATAACAATAACAATTATTTATTATTGAAGAAAACACTTAACAAATTGTTGCTCACAATTAGTCGGGTTATTTTGAGGTGGGCAACATTTGTAAATGTTTACAACACTTAATAAGTAAATAAAAAAGAAATGACGATAACACTTTTAAAACACTTTTGTCACTGCCAGGAAAGATTAGATTTCCTAACCAAGTTTCAAAAGCTGCAATTCTTCACTTGTGAATTTTCATGTTGGCAAATTATATCCAGTTTTCGAAAGAAAAGGCTGCATGGCCTTTGCAGATTTAACAATGAAAAGAGAAAGCCTTTAGGAAGATTCAACAGCTTAAATGTGTGACAGTTGCACTAACTCATGTAAATTCACAATCACAACAAAATAATTTATTTAGTGTTCAGACCATGTGAGGACTCTGAATACCAGGTTGATATAATTATCTAGTCACGTCTGACTTGGCTGTCCATGGTGAAATCTAATTTGGCATGTTTGATTGTAAATTTGTACCATTTTTGACTCATGAATGCAGGCATGTGCAAGAACGAGTTATTGCGATCTGGGGATTTTCACTTGGTCGGCGGGTTGTTAACTTTCATGAATGCACAGTAAATGAGTTACCATAATGTAGGGAAATTTTACTCGGACATTGGTCCGAAAATTTTCCAATTTTGAGATGTTGAAAACGGTGAATCAAAAGAGGAACTTCTAAGGAATGGTTAACAGCTTTAACAGGGGAAAATCATGCATTAACGGCAAAGTCATTTTTCTTCGATTTGTGGTTTTATCAACCTGATGAGCAGGTGGATCTCAAATCAACTTTTAATCTGCGGACTTTGGTAACGTTCAAGTGCTTCTAGGAATATAACACACAAATAATATTATTACAGGTTCTAATGTGAGTTTGTACTGAAATACTATTCTAATAGACTGATTTTTCATTTTCCGAACAGTTCTTGCAAAATGTTTGAAAAACATGCTCTGATAAATTCGCTTCAAAATTGACTTCAAATCGCTTGCAAGGTGTCTCGCGGCAAAAATTATACACTTTTGCTCTTAGGGCTACAATGCATAACAAGTTAAGACCTATCTGAGTAAATTTTTGTTTATTAAGGAAAGCTTTTTGTATATTTCCTATTTTTATTGAGGAAACTTGGCAACTTGGAATAATGTTGTGTAAACAAGGGCAGCACTAAAAGCCAGAATCAGGAAAACAGTAACTGGAAAGGAAAATCTGGAATCCGGAATCGGAAACTACAATATGAAAATAAAACATTTAATGCTAGTGAAAAAGTGAATGTTTAGTTCAAAGTAACGTCCTCGTCAAATGTAAATTTGATATTTTTCGATAGGTGACACCAGAGAATAAAACTAATTAATTTAGTCATTATTTCCTGCCAATGAAAAGTAAGTGTTTCTCACGGGTTAAAAACTGATCGCCCATGAACTTAAGAAAACTAATTTCATAGTCTATAAGTCACCTCTATGTTTTGCTTTGAAACTCTATTAAGACTCTATCAAAACAAGTTGAAGCGGGGTGTCCGGAAAATAGACGAAACAAAAGAGGCAGAAGATATGCATTCACGCAACTAACCACCTCTTAATTGAAGGGCTCCGTGGAAAAAGGGCGTAAGTGACGATTTTGGCCATTTTTTTAAATGTCATCCAAATGAGCTGAAATTTTGCATGTGGCTTTTGATGTAATAGAAAAACGTTGCCCTGTATTTTTTTTCGCAAATTTCTGCTTCATTTTGAAGAAAAACCTTAAGCAAAAAACGCGTCGGCGTTCTTTGCATTCTTTTATTCATAGCGGAAACAAAAGAAACCGATTAATGTCTTTGTGTCGTAAAATCAACTCTCGGTTGATTTTACGAAACAAAGAACTTAATCGGTTTCTTTTGTTTCCGCTTTGAATAAAAGAATGCAAAGAACGCCGACGCGTTTTTTGCTTAAGGTTTTTCTTCAAAATGAAGCAGAAATTTGCGAAAAAAAATACAGGGCAACGTTTTTCTATTACATCAAAAGCCACATGCAAAATTTCAGCTCATTTGGATGACATTTAAAAAAATGGCCAAAATCGTCACTTACGCCCTTTTTCCACGGAGCCCTTCATATTGGAAAGTCCGCCATCTGTGCGGTGTGAAGCAATTAATGTTGTCTCCGAGTCACCTCTATGTTGTCTCTCTCTGTCCCATAGGACATTGCTTCCTTTATAAAGAGTCCTTTCATTTATGCCAGCAAGTGATATGAGTTTTTTATTCTGTATTTTTTACCCCAAGTCATGTATTTCGCCATTAAATATTCCTAACCGTATTCATTATAGTTTCTGATTCTGGATTCCGGATTCTGGTTTCTGTTTTCTGGATTATGGCTTTTATAATTTTAGTGCTGCCCTGTAAACAAACACGTGTCCTCGCAAGCAAATTCACCCAAGTTACGCGAGAATGGAATTTCATCTAACATTTTGAAACTTTTAGACCTTTACATGTATTTTGTTTAGTAAATTGTATTCATTGATTAGACATTCTAACTATTCTAGACTAACAGGGTGCTGTTTCTTTACGACTTGCAAGTTGTGTAAATACTAATGTTTATTTATTACCAATATGCATTGCTAATTTGTTGAATTGCTGGACTAACAAGTACCACATTACCACTATCCTCTTCCGCATTCACGAGTTGGCTCACAGTTGATTTTTTATAGATCTATTCTTTGTGTTCCCTATGGCCTAATCATAATTAATGTCCTTGATTAATTGAATAATGTGCTCTGTTCAGTCAAGCCCTCAACCTGGAAATGACTCACAGGCCCAGTCACTTGGAAGCATGCATGTGGGGCTTATTAAGAAGCATGCTGGTTGTCTTTTTCTTCTGCTATTCTCTACATGTATAAAGAAATGTGTTCTAAACAATCATCTTTACCCACTCATGTCTACATGTACTGCTGTGGTTTATATTGGCAGTTAACCCACTTGTCTCATCCAAAGATAAAGAAAAAAAATGAAATTATTCTTATGATCACCTGTACTGGGTTTTTAACTAACTGCGAGCCAGTGAGGGATGCAAGCCGAGAAAACTTGTTTTATAAGTCTCATGAGTTGAGTTATCAGTCAGGTATTTTTTTATTTTACTTATTTATTTGACTTCGCCTTCAAACTTAAGACTATAAACAGAACATAACAACATGAAACAGAAAATAAACGATTACTGGGTTAAGGCAGGGTGACCACAACAGCTAGCGCCAATTACTGTGGGCCCAAAGCACTGAAAATAGCAATTAAGGTTAAGCACTCAATTGAACATGTAGGGTTAAGTGCTGACAACTTTGATTAAGGTTAAGCACTCATTGTATTGATTGGAGTTTAAAGCATTGACTGTAGTGATAAGCATTAGCTAAAAATTAAAATAATAATGTATTTCTCTATATATGTAAGTTTAGGTTTGCCATTGCCTTGACCCACAGTTCACACGCCTTGTATATTTGTAAAACTCAACTGGACTTAAGTCTGGGATGTCCTTATGGGTACCTTCCTTTTCTTGTTTATGGCATCACCTTTAATAAAAGAGCAAGTGCTATCAGACCACAATAATTATTATGAGATTACATCAGAAAGACAAGTAATGGCTTTAAGAGATAAAGCTTTGTTTAGAAGAGTACAATCATGTAAGTGCATTTTGATCAAATGCTGTGGCAAAAAGACAGTCTTGGCAAGAGGGTTGGTAGTAGGAAGAATTTATTGGCGGAAATTTCCAACCTCTTTTGCAGGGTCTCTCCTCTTCACGTCCCAGGGAGCGAGAGAGGGGAGACCCTGGTTGGGGCTGGTCACGTGTCTCCCAGAGAAAAATTAGACCCAGGGAGGAGTCCTTCACTTGCTATGTTTTGTCAAGATTTATTGTCCACTCCGAAACAAGACTTCCGCTTTGCTGTGCGAAGCCCACGCGAAAACTCATTCAACTGGCTATGTTTTTCAGTAGTCTTAATTTTGCGAGCCATTGTAGCATTAATCTGAAAGCTTAACAAAGTCCGTTGTCTCGAAGCGCTGTACTTTGGAAAATCACTGTGTATACATGACAAAATTAACCGTGGACAAACAGCGCCTTCCCCTTCAATTCATGGAGTTGTAATCGTGGTTTATTCTAGCTTTGAATGTGCTGATGAAAGATCAGATCTGAAGAACTAAGGAAGGAAACTTGAAAGGAATCGGGTCTATGTCTAACCGTTCTGAAAGGACATTCTGCAGCAATTCCGCTGCTAACAGAGCGTTTCTTTCTAGAAAATATTTTAGCATAAGCGCAGTCGTTTGGTATTTAGCGTCGTTGTTTTGTTTACGTCCCCTTTTCTCTCGGGACGTAAACAAACCAACGATGCAAAATACTAGAGACGCGAACGACCACGCACATGCTAAAAGATTTGCAAGAAAGAAACGCTCTGTTAGCAGGGTTGCAACAACAAACAATACACAGGAAACAGCACATAAGCAGAACACTTTCGGAAGGAGGATTTCACGGATCTTTTTAATGAACAAAGAAAACACTTTTGAAATACCGTAATCGTTGTAAAACAATAACGAAATAACCTTTGTTCCAGTTGATGGTGTTAATTTAGTCTGCGGCTACAATGGCTCCGAGATACATTTCCGGTCACGTTTGATTCTTTCCTGGCCGTCAAATGCGGCGCGGAGGATGACTCCTCGATGCACCGCTTGACCTTAACAATGCCTGACTTTCAGAGATCATGGACTTGACCACTCTAAAAGTAGATGTGGCAAAAATTCACTTTGTGGAAGTGTGTGGCCATAAAGCTCCTCGGCTACCACCAGAAGTAGTCGATTCCCTTTGCTGTAAAGATTTCACCAATGACTTGTATCTCCAACTGCTTTACAATGTCGATAGCAGCTCACATTCACAGATTCCCTCATTTTATATACCTTTTTAGGGGTTTCTGAATGACCACTTGACATGACCTTTGAAACACACGCGAATCGCAAGTTGACTTGACTGGGGCATGTTTTCCCATCTCCGGTACACTTAGTATAGGCAAACTGACACTCAACCACCCCTCTCTCCAGTCATTTATTTGTAATCTCCCAGATTGTGGGAGACACGTGACCAGCCCCAACCACGGTCTCTCCTCTCTCGCTCCCTGGGACGTGAAGAGGAGAGGCCCTGGGAACGAGGTTGGGAAATTTCATGCCTTGGGAAAAATAAAGAGGTCTAGGAAAAAATGCTCAAAGCATATATTCAAGCTAATTATTGTTCTTGAATATTCAGACCTTAAAGTTTTGTGCCATTCTTACATGTACTATTAATAATTGTAATAGTTTACATGTACTTCAAATCAGTGTTTGATTTTAACTAGTCCAGTAGCTCATCTAATTAAATGTCTTTTTTCAGACTCCCAGATGGCTGTAAGGAGTATAGGACTTTCTAAACCAGTGAGTAGGATACATATTGGGCATGTATATACATGTACATACTTGTACTTTTGTCTAAAAACATTGACTACATTACTTGCAATCGGACGTTAAAATTTCGGTTGTTTAATTTTCGGATACTTTTTCCCTCATTTCGGACAATTTTCGGACAAACATTTCAGACACTGCGCTGAAACATGCCCAAAGTAAATTTACGACTAAAAAACATGAATTAGACTGAAATAAAATCTTTGAAAATTATAGTTTTACTGTATCTTCAAGGTTTTACAGCCGGATACACCAACGAGAAAATAACACAAACCCAATCAAGCTTATGACTCAAGCAGTGTCTCAAATGCTTACCTTTCCAGTGATTAAAAGAACGACTGAGCAAAGCCGCCTAATCCGAATTCTAAACATATCATGTACATTGGCTTTGAATATGTGATGCTGTCGCCCAGAAAGTACTTTTAAAGTTTTATACTATACTGTAAAAATTTCGGACGCTTTAAATTTCGGGCGCTTAAAAATTTCGGACGGTTTTATTTTCGGACCTTTTTTTTGTCCGAAATTAAAATTGTCCGAAATTTTTTGCAAGTAATGTACTATCAAACTGTTTCTGACAATGCACTTGGGTAACCTCAGCAAGCTTCATTGATAATATACTGCATAAATTACATGTATGTAAACTGCTGAAAATCCCGGCAGCTTTATAATAATATTAATACTAACAGTGAAGAGAACTTTAACTCAGTGTTTTTAATAACTGTATTTAATATTCATTAATTAGATCATGTGAAGTATTTGTGTTTGAAAATGTCTTAGGTTATTTCTTTGACCAATCGCAATACTGGCTGTAAGTATTGATATTTAATTTACATTATTATTATCAGGAGGAAATTCAAGTTCAGATTGCAGTTTTTGCATCAAGGGCAGTTGCTGGACAAGTGTGGTACCTGCGGATTGTGATAATGAGACATGATCAAGATGATGCTACCTTTAAGGTAATTTTGTGCTTCCTGTTGGACTCATGGTTTGACTAATTGTCTTATAACCAGAGGATTGAAGAGTCAGTGGTCACATCTAGATTCAGTATTGTGTTGTCGTGTTGCTTCCTTTTCACTTCACATTTAGTTTTTCTCTTCCTTAGTGAAGAATACTTCAGTTGATTTGCAGCTCAAAGTGTTTTGTTACCCCGGCAATGTTCAGTTTTAAAACAGCTGGTCCTACATGTAGTTGTTCAAAGGGTGGATAATTTTATCCACTGGATAGTTCTGGCAGATACTGTAAAATGTGTGCAAGATTTTCATGATAGTCCTACATGTATAATTTGTGAATAGTCTTAGAGTAGAAGCATATGTCAAATTTAAGAATGGGATTGCGTGGAAAACTTTGCAAAACAATTGGTTGGAGTATATTTGCTCTGCTGGATAGCAACTTATCCAGTGGATAAAGTTATCCGTTCTTTGAACAACTGGGGCCAGGGCAGTAAATCCTGTGTTTAAGACTAGCATGCCATCTATTGTGATTTAAAGCACAAAATATTGCATTCTTGACTCCTGAATTGGGGGGGCCACTAAACATTGTGTGGTTATTGTAAGTTATAACGACGAATTTATGGTTTAGGACTGCTGTTGATGTGCAAGGTAGTTAAGCTGAGAGGAAGTGTAAACTTGTATGGTAACCCCTGTTTTCGAATTGGTAGACTTATAAAGTTCTTTGAACAACTAGGGCCAGGGCTGTAAACCCTGTGCTTAATACTAGCATGCCATCTATTGTGATTTAAAGCACAAGATATTGCATTCTTGACTCCTGAACAGGGTTTGAGCTAGGAATTGATCACTGGGGGACAATTTGTCCCCTTGGCTAAAATTTTGGGGGACATTTTTATTTTTAGGGGGACAGATAAATTAATTTTTATTCAACAGTTTTTTTACATTGATACAGGCAAGCCAACAAAAACTTTTTTTTTAGCTGATCCTTGTAATACAAGAACAGTGATCAACACAAACAAGAAAAGTTAAGTTATTAGTGTCAATACTTTTTTTTCTCGTCATATTTAAACAGAGGATCAATGACTATACTTTATACTTCAAAACATTTCACAGCAGAATCTCGTCTCGGCATCCCCTTGTAAACTTCAATTCCTTTCTTAATTACTGGTAGACGTACATGTACTAATTCTTCTGTTGGTTCTAGCCCAAACATCAAAGTCCCTAACCCTAGTTTGTCAATGTTAGACTTCAGAACAGTAGCAATAGCATCTTGCATACCTTCCGCACTTTGATGAGAATGATAGGTAGCATTTCCTCCCACTCGAAGATTCTTAACACTTTCGAGGCCAACTTCATCCAGAAAATTGAGTAGTGAGTCATATTTGACTGTGGTTACGTCCTCTTTGGCCAGCCAGTAGAGGGCTCTCATTGCTCTGAGGATGGCTTGCGATTGTTCTCTAAGAGCATGGCGCTGTGTGTTGCTGAATGTATCCCTCATAGCTTCTTCATTGACAGCATCCTCATGCTCTTAACAGTCTTTATGTCTTTGCAGAGTTGAGGTTCTAAAATTTGTACACCCTTCTGCCGATACAAAGGGGTTGTCTTCTTAGATTTCCGACAAAAATAGCAGAACATCGCCTCCTTTTCATAGTGCAACCATGTGTGATCTCACAACCAACTTTTCTGGAAAGTTCGTGATTTTCTCGGTTTCCTTTGATCCTCATCCGATTCTTCCTGATTAATTCACTGTTCTTCTTCTGTATCATTTTTCTGATTCAGTCTGGCTTCGATTTGTAGCGAAAAAGCTTTCTATTGTGAAATGTGACTTGAGAATGAACTTTGAAGGAACAACGTGCGGTAAAATATACTTTCCACGTTCTGTTTAACTTGCAATCTCTGGGATCCCTTCGTGTCTGCTTCCGTTCGAGTTTTTTCCCTTAATTTTGAAGGAGACAAATTGTCCCCTTGGCCGTTTTTTTTAAGGGACAATTTCAATTGCAGTGTGGGATTGGCGCAATGGCGCGGCCCGGCTCAAACCCTGCCTGAATTGGGGGGCCCACTAAACATTGTGTGGTTATTGTAAGTTTAAAGAAGAATTTGTGGTTTAGGACTGCTGTTGATGTTTCAAGCTAATAAGCCGATAGGAAGTATAAACGTGTATGGTAACCCCTGTTTTCGAATTGGTAGACTAATTAATAAAGTGCTTTTATTGATGAAAATTTAAGTTCTATCCATGGCCGTGGAACAATTCTTTTAGTGTGTTTTAGTCATTCTTTTAAAAATCTCTGATCAATGGGCACATACAGGACTTCACTTTTACAACATGGTAGGAAATCAAGGCAATTAATTAACAAACTGTGTAAAATTTTACAGACTATATGTCTCATGAAGTATAGAATCTTGAAGTTAAAACTATGAAATTGATTAGAAGGAAAAGAAAATTTCGAGAGTGGGAGACTTCAATACATTAATTTGACCTGATATTCTGGTCATTTTTTATAGACTGTGAAGGATCGAGAAATTGCCAGCAAGTATCACTTGTTACAGACTTTCCCATTCAGTATCTCCTCAGACATTGCCATCTCACTGAAACATCAATGCCCTGAACATTTTAAACTTACGACTGAAAATTACCAAGTGAGTTAAATAGAATTGTGTATGTAGTCACATGTACTAACTTATATTGTTATTATTTTTAACTTTTTGTATCATTTCTAACGTTGGTGTGATGTCTAATGACCTAACGAACAAAACTGAATGTAATTGTAAACTAATGTAAATTTGCTGCAGGGTGTACAGTCAAAATATTGCATCACACAGTCATACTCTTTAGAGTTATGTTGCACCTGAGGGTGTTGGCCAGGAATGAAACAATCTTTGCCTGATGGTCACCGTGGTCAAATACTCAGCAACAGAAAATGTAGAAAATTACTTGAAGAAAAAAATTCAACTTGCTTTTGCCCTTTCACTCTACTCTGAAGCATATAAGCCACAGCAGCCCACTGACGGTTCGTTTCTGTAGCCAAGACTCTTGTGGGAAACAACAACAATGATGTTTATTAACAAATAACAGCTGGTGATAGGTAGATTTTGACTGATTTTCAAAATTAGTTACTGTATTTCCTACATTTCTATCAACAGGAGGTTGACTATACCATCATTCAAAATCTCTTGCATGGTTTTTGGTTTGTGATTGAGTTCCATTTGGAACACTTGGGCAGTGAAGCCGACCAGTTTGTGGGTAATGTGTGTGTGGAACCCAAAAATTTCCCTTTGGATGTAGAATGTCCAATAAACAAGAAATTCAATCTTGGCATCTCAGAAGAGTTTGAGTTGAAGGTAAGTTATTGGTAAAAGTGATTGATGAGTGATGTGAATGGCTGTATTTCATTTTAGAGGTGTAGGGCCATAGTGTTTAGGGTAATTTTGAAGAAGAGCTCCCCAAACCGACTGTCGACCGACAATCGGCCAACAGTCGGCCGACAAACGGCCAACAGTCGGCCGACAAACGGCCAACAGTCGGCCGACAAGCGACCAACAGTCGGTCGACAAACGACCAACAGTCGGCCGACAGTTTATCAACAGATTGTCGACCGACTGTTGGCCGTTTCTCGGCCGACTGTCGGTCGACTGTTGGTGATCTGTCGGTGAGTTGTCGGTAGGATTTAGGTTGAAAATACATTAAAATAAATGCATTATCAAAGAAATAAAAGGAATTGGATTAGATTCGCTTAATTTACTTGTGTTTCTGCTTGTGTGTGATCGTTGCTGGGACGCCATATTGTATTTTTGACGTAACTCTTTACTAATACCCAATCCCCCTCATTTGTCGTTATTAGTCATTTTATATTGGTCATTTACTTTCGCAAACTTGGTGGCTCCTAAAAGAGCCGTTTTGTTGTTTTGGTGGCTCCTAAAAGAGCCGTTTTGTAGTTTTACTCGTAGAAACGCTCATCAAACTTGAGTGGCAACAGCTTCCCCTCTCTTCGCATGTTGGCCATCACGGGTATGTACCGCCTGAGGCGCCTCCTGCAGACGAGTTCAACTGGCGGAAAGTTTATCCAGGCGATCACTTCGATAACCTGTTAGCTGACATTGCCCAGTTCCATCCTCCCAACTAAGTTCGCTTAGTTAAACAACAAACGGCTCCTTTAGGAGCCACCAAATAAAATAAAGTCTTTGACCAACAAATCATCCTGTCATGTGTTGTAGCTTTTAATTAATGGCTTTCTCTTATGCACATTAAATGATACTACGATAATTGAATTTCAGACAACAAAAACCTCAGACAACAGTTGTCCCCAACATAAAAATCCTACGCAAATATATTATACTGTTTTTGTTTTATATTTTGAAGCGCTCTGTAAAAAGAGGGAAGGCGCAAATATGTAAACACACCACCATCTTGGTTTTTGCACGTGATCGTTAGGATCATCATTCTAATGTTAATTATTTTCGTTAAATGCTTTACAATATAATAGCATGCGCGCGTGTTTTCTGAGAGGTAAGTTTTGTATTGTCTAAAAGTTTACAACTCGGTCACTTTGGAACATTAATGTTTCATCTCGTTTTTATCAGTATTATCATAATCTGAACTCAAATGTAATGGTTCGGTCGTTTTCTGGGCAGACTAAACCTTTCACTCAAAGCCAGTAGTCTGAGTGACACCATGCCACCGCAACCTGTTACAAGAGAGTGATGAAAATGTCAACGTTAGTAAAGACAAACTTTATGTGGACATACATGACACACTTACAGACAGAAGAGCGCAAAGCATTATAGGGCAATTCCAAAACGCTTTTAACTATGCTTATTGATGAGAAATTGAGTGAAGTTTTAGAGGGAAGAGTGGATAATTTCAAAGAAAATTATTTCGAAATGGACATTTCTCTTATTCGATTCTCTTTAACTACTGAATGTATGTATATTTTTAATTTTACAGCTTATTTTGATCGAGTAATACGGAACAGTGTTTTGTTTGTAACAAAACGTAAGCTTAGATACCATAAACTAAGTTCGGTTCGTGGACTGTTCAAGTAGAATTATAATCTCACTTATATTGTACGGTGGAATTGATCTGTCGGTAGCCTGTCGGTAGTCTGTTGGTAAACTGTCGGTTAGCTGTCGGTCCACTGTCGGCCGACAATTTACCGACAGTCGGTTTGGGGAGCTCTTCTTCAAAATTACCGTGTTTAGTGTGTTGGTCAGTGGTTCAAGGCTGAGCATCTGCTGATCTGAAGTCTTCTAAGACCAGAAACTGAATTTTGGAAAAATTGAAATCCAGAGGTCCCTGGTTTAAAGTCCTGCTCTGGATGTTAGCTGGAGTTGTTCCTCAGTAGCTCCAAGTTTAACTCATTTGCCAGGCTTGTAAATAACCAGCTGATGGACCTGCCTCCTTCCAGTTGGGATTTGTTGATCATGTTATTGTTCAATTAAATTTAGATCATTATTTCTTTGTGAACGTTTAATGCTCAGCCTCACTGGAGCACTTGTGCTATAATCACAATCTGCTACCCAGAGTCCTCAGGCTTTTTGGTCAGCAGGTGGGCACCAGGAGAGACTCTGGGGACATCGAAAAAATTCAAATTTTTTGATTGTCTTTTTTCCTTAACGGTTTCCATTGTTTTACCGCAGAAATCCTGCGGTAATAAAATTCGATGTCCCCAGAGTCTCTCCTGGTGACTAACCGCTTGCCAAAGAGCCTGAGGACTCTCGGTACGATGATTGCTATAATCACTGCTGAGGGTAATTAATACAGTTTATTACTGTTTTTGTTGTTGTTGTTATTATTATTATTGTTATTATTATTATTATTTTAACAGCACTATTTTACACTGCTAAAAAGAAAAAGAAGAATTAAAACCAAACATTTTCGATTGATCAAGCTATCTTCAGGGTAAAAAGACTGTCCGTTACATGCACATTTTACAGTATGTGCTTCAGGTGATTCCTTATGGGAACAGTTTAGCTATCGTAAGAATGGACTTGTTTGTTCACACTGGGGCTCCAATTTGTTGGATCATTCAGCCTTCAATTATTCTACGCTTGTGAAAAGATTTTGCCCTACAAAGGATTCACTAACTAACTGAATGGGTTGGATTCTCACGTACATGTAGAACTGGAGTTGGTGGTTTCAAATCTTGGTGTAAGCACCAACAAGGGTCTTTAACCCATTTCAGTCTTACAGTACATGTAGAACTGTTTTCTTTGCCATTTTGTATGTGTGATGTACCATTTAAAAGGTCTTCATGAGTGAAATTTGTTTCTCATGTCAAGATAACTGAAGGAAGTCAGGTCTTTGACAGAAATACATGTAGTTCCAAACGTCCAAATGAAAAATTACAAAATTTTCCTGATCGTTTCATGGGATAGATCTACCCCCAAATTGTAGCTTAATTTGCAGTTTTTAATGCATAGAAAGTTCTGTCCAGGAGATATTGTCAGAGTCTGTAAGTGCATCAAATTGAAACATTTGAAAAATTGTAGAAGTGGTAAACCACATCATAGATACCAGGGGGTACTATTTTTTTCTTTAACCCTCTCCCGCCCAAAAGTGCCATATGGCACAAGACGCAGTAATGAGCACAATATTTGGTCAATTTGTGTGAAATTTGCACAACCAAAAGATCTTGGAAAGATCTACAAATTGAAGGCATAAAATCATGCCCCCCTCCTATATGAGACTTTATTTACCACCCCTCAAACTTTTGGATTTTCTTTTCCTTTGTACGTTAAGGGTCCAGCTGATATCTGACAACAAGCAATGCACTGAGAGCTGTACATTAAGCTATAGTTTAGGGGGATACCCAGTATATACAACGAATAGGGAAATTTTCAATGTTTTTCTTCTTTCGTTTTTGAGTTTTCTCACTCTAATATGTGACCTCCTCCATCTCTGTTGGTGTGATTTATAGCACACCCCAGAAAATACCTTTTAAATGGTATATGACATGTGGTCTCCCAGTTCATAGTTAGCAATTTAGAAAATTTGACATTTCCCTCGGGCGGGAAAGGCTAGTGGGTTACCGGCAGGAAAGGGTTAACCCTATAAGTTGTTTGTCATGCCAACCGCAGGGGATGCGTCTCCCATCATGCCAAACAATGTGGTCGTGTTTTTGTTTTGTCTGCTTATTTATTGAACGTGGAATGGTAATATTGATGGTTGATATCCCTTTTGACACTAAGCCAATTAAAACCCTGTAATTACATTATCCAATGATCCAGTTTTTAATAATGATTATTATACAATGTGGTATTTCCTTAGCAGACTGATTCATCATCTCCTCGGAGCTGTGACCCTGCTGACTGGGATCCCCTTGAGTCTGGTATGCCCAGCAGGAAGGACACCACACTGTCCAGTGCAAGCAGTGGGGTCAGCAGTGGCTCCCCACTCAGCCACTCTCCTGCTGCCAGCCGATCATCAAACTCCAGTTTGTCACCTAGGCAACAGTCCCCTGTGGAGTGGCAACATGGTGTCATCTGGGGAAACTTTGTAGATGGCAACAATGCTCTGCCCCCACCCCCAGACACTGCACTAATATGGGGACCTTACCATGAAAACGAGGTACATGTAGGCTTGTTTGTAGAAAATTAGTCCTTAAGAAGCGCCTAGGTGGCTAAATGGAGCTTTTACAGTGCATAACACAATAACATTGACATTGCTGAAACAGATGTTATTTTCTGGTTTGTAAAACTCAAATCACTTGAACTGATGACCCAAAATCCCAGAAAATGGCATCTTCGCAAAGTGTTGAATTTAAAAATTTCCCTTAGTGCGGATGTGTGGGGAGGGTGTTTCGAGACATCCCTATGGGCTAGCACATTAATCTTTTAGTGCTCAAAACTGGTGGTTGTTTTGTGTCCTGATCAACATACTACATTGCTGATTATGGCTGCCAGTTGCACTTTCTTATGGAGAATTTATCACTGCTTTTTTGAGCCCAAACAAATATTACCAGTTTTCCCTGTTGTTAACCCATTAGTATAACATGCCATGTATGGCTATTTTAGTCCTTAGCATGACCAAGTTTGACTGTACACAACTGTATGTGTTTTAACTTCATCAATAAGACATAATGGCCTTTGCTTTGTTTTTGACTGATTGTCAATTACTTCTGAGTTATCTCCTTAACTACAAAATGAAATTCAGTAAACCTGTAGTGAAGCAATCAAGTAATATTTTATGATTCTGTTTGTCTCCATTTAGGTTTGCAAGCTCTGGCCACCATATGTTGACTTGGATGACTTTTCCAGGTAGGAAAAAGGTCCTCTTAGTAGTATGGCGGTATTGTTGTGTGATTCCAAAAAAACACTTAAATTAGATGGGTGCTTATTGTGTCATGTGGTACATGTACCATTCATTCCTCTTCAATGCTTCCTTGAATTCTTGTGTATTCCAGCCGTCTCATCTCGCAACATTAGGGACCTTCACATCAGAGTAAGAGTACGAGATTGAGTACAAGTATGACTTTCAAATTTCAGACTAATCACATTCCCCAGAACTGTTACTAATTCCGGTAGTTCACTAGCACATAAGGAGGTCCAAGAAACAAGATTAATGGGACATATGGTTATTTGAACCACACAAACTAGATTTCAAAAGTCGTAGGTGTAGTAAAATCGGAAGGTCCCTATTCTCTATCAGGAGAAAGTGACCAGAATTTCTTCTGCAGTGTGCAATACGCATTTTAAGGTTAATTTGATTTGAAGATGTACATGTTCACATTAGCTTGTACATGTATAGAACAGAAATGCTTAGGCCTTTTTCTCTCATTGAGGTTGTTTGTAAAATCCTTCAATTTGGGTGAATTTTCTGAATATCACAAATCGAACATTTCATGCTAGTCAGTACTGCTCAGCACTTTATAGTTTTGTCCACAGAAACTACCTTGAAGCATATAACACAAAGTGCTCAATAGCAATAACTTTACAACAGCACAAGTTACCCTCTTCAAGTTAACTGCGGTAGCTCATATAGGATGGGATAAATGAATGAATGAATGAATGAATGAATGAATGAATGAATGAATGAATGAATGAATGAATGAATGAATGAATGAATGAATGAATGAATGAATGAATGAATGAATAATTAAACAAATGGGAATTTCAGGGGAAATGCTGAGAGTGGCTATTCTGTCCATTGTTTCCTGATCTAATTGGAATCTGAAAACGTTGGTCTTTATGAAGGGCGGAAAACCCTAGGAGCAAGGGAAACAACTAGCAACAAACTCAACCCACATATGGTGTCAACTCTGGGAATCAAACCCGAGCCACACTGGTGGAAGGCGAGTGTTCTCACCATTGGGCCATCCATGTCCCCCCTTTATGTTACCTGCAAAAGGTGCTAAGTGCTTGTTTATATTTGTTAGGAAAGAAGGCCAAATAAATAAAAATGAGCAGTATGCTCAGACTCTTCAGGAGTTGGAGCGTGGAAGCCCCCCAGATGCAATACTTAGTAGTGAGCTGTTACAGACGCGTGAGACTGGAGACCAAGGGAATGAGCAGAGCTGGTTGGCACAGGTAAGATGGTTGACTGCTACATGTTCAAAAACTGCTTGTTTTATGCTTCATTTTCCGGTGGTGAAAACATCAATTTAAAATGTCAGAGTGGTGTTTCTAGTCTGCTATGTCTTCATCCCTATCTGAACAACTATTGATACACTTTAGTACTGCTTGATTCAAATGAATAGTCATGATCATAAGGGCTTCCTCCAGGGGATCCAAAGTTAGAAGCATTGTGTACAGCATAATGAAAAGGGTCTCAGGACAGTCCTGCTCAGTAGCTTTCATCTCAGTCACAGTGGTCACACTTCAGGGACTCATTCAAAAACTCAAAAGTTAGAACCACCGTGTACAGGTTGATAAACATCAATGTTAGTTTTTGATCTCACTGCCCGCGTTGGTTTTGACGATTTTCAGTTCGGTTTGACAGTTGACTGTCTGCTTCGAGTCTTGATTCGCGACTCGATCCTGCATTCGCATGCAATTCTCGACTCTATCCTTTATACTCGATACTCATGCGATCCATTTCTTACAGGACGCCTCCCATCACGGCCTTACTATTGACAGCCTCGAGAGCCAAGCTGAGAAAAAGAAGAAAACGAAGGAGGAACACAGGCGGCTGCTTCAGGAGCGTAGAAGCCTCCTGCAGCAGCAGGATAGGGAAAAACAGGAAAGAGATGATCGCAAACTTGCCGAGGAACTGGCCTACAATGACCTCAAGGCTGCCGGGTTTGTTTCCTGACCCCAGGTGCATTATGAAGCCATACCCCAGTGTGATCTCCCGGGGGCCCCCATGAGGCTGGGGGGCTTCAGTAGCCAGGCTGGAAGTGACATCTCTGGAGAGCTCGATGCATTCAGCGGGCTAAGCAGCTTCCGTGGGTCTTGGGCGTCCCCATTGGCTAATAATGATGAGGTCATCGATGCATCAAAGATGACATCAGGCAATGGGGACATTTGGGTGCAGGAGTAAAGTGACGACACCACTGTTCATTAAGCAGTCTTTTGTGTAACTGATTATTGGTCAAAGCGTGTTTCTGTGTCCCATAGGCTAGATCAGGAAATCCAACCGAGTGGTTAAGTACGGGGTTTTTTGTTTTAGACGTTTTATCACTTTTTTTTTTTTTTTTTACCGTCTGTTTGATTAGGGCCAGTCTGGCTGGATGTGTTTGACTTTCGTGTTGCAATTTTTTTAAAAATTTCATTTTCAGTGTCGGCCAGTGGTTTAGGCTTTCAATGAAAAATCTGTTCAGGTTTTTCAGGAAAATGAACGCTTCGGTCTAAATTTAATCTTTTGAGAAGGATCGTGTGAGATTTTTTTTCTCTTTGTAGGCTGCGATAAAAAAAAAAAAAAAAAAAAAAAAAAAATCAGCCTGTTGGCTTCTCACGTCAAGGGAAACATGCCCTAGCTTTGTGTTGAGTTCATGTTTAAGATGTGACACGGCTAGGTCATCAGGTGTGCACGTGATCAATATCAAATGGAGTGACAAGCATTAGAACAAAAAACAAAACGTTACATGACGCTCCATCGAGTCTTAATTTCTAAAAAATTATGTTTGATGTGAATCAATTTGACAAGTTTTTTGGCTATTGGCTGTTGAAATGTTAGCCATTTGTGGATTCTCTTAATAGAGTTTTACAAATTCGGGGGAAAAAAGTCAGTGAAAATGGAAATCATTTGTCATTTTTAATTTTTGTGATGTGAGTTTTTCTCCTTGAAAGCCTCGCAGGTGCAAAAGTAGGAATTTGTTGTTCGAAGTCGTATACAGTGAAAGCATATTTGCTATAGTGTTGAAAAAGTTAAGATATAAATTTTTGACGAAAGTTTTTCAAACGTTTTGTCGTTGAAGAATTTACTGGCCTCCAATCGAATTTGTGGTTTAGTCACTGTAACATAGTGTAACAGTAGTATGGCGTCTTCGTGCTTAGTTCTTCATTTGTTTGTCACGCAATGCTTCAGAAGCGTTTCGTGACAAAGGAAAGAACCTCGCGAAGGAGACCAGCAGTAGTATTCAATTTTGTAGGCGAAATATTTATGACTCTTAACTGACTTAAGGCATTCCTTTGTTCTTTCAAGAATTATTAGCAATCCCGTGACTAACGTGGTTTTATATATATCGTGATAAAATTGTTGTGATTTGACCACTTGACAATTTTTCGTGTCGTATTTAAGAATGGATGTGTTTCGTTTTTTTAGATTGAATTGGAATATTAAGCGAACAAGGCTGTAAAATAGAATTGTGAAGTTATATTTTTGGCTAGGTCAGCGATAAACTCAAACAATGCTTAGTTGTGTTAAATGTAATTATGATGATTTAATCAAGTCACTTGCATTGCATTTTCGTTAGGAACGTTATTCAAGGTTGTCCAATTTTTGGTTTTGCTTTACGATATTATCGCTTTGTTTTTTTTTTTTTGATGTTTTTGTATTCGTGTTTGTCACTGTTTCAAGTAAATTCAATGTTTGTTTGTTGATGTTTGTTTTTTTTTCGGTGAAATTTAATTTTGTTAGAAATAGGTTTTTAGCTTTATTCAATAGTTTACAAGGAAACATAATTTTTACTCAGGGTTTATGCAACTCCTTGTCGAAAAGACCAATTATTTTGTATCTCTACGTAGAATACAATTGGTTTCTATTGGAGCATTTAGGCCAGAACAATCTTCCATCTAAAAATTAAGTGACCCGCAATGCTCAAATGTGTGTTCATATTTCATCATCAGCGGTTTGAATTTGTTTAATCTTTAAGAAAAATATCTGAGTGCTGGCGTATATAAATGTCTCCGCTCTTTTCTGTGTGTATGAAGGGAGCGGGTTTTTTTTAATTCTAAAAGGCGATTTATCAGCGATATTTAGCCGATAAAAATATGTGTAAAATATTACAATCTACAGAGGTGAATAGATCGAGAAATTTTGGCGCCAAAAAAAGACTTGGCGCCACATGCCACTTTTCGCGGCATTCTGTATTTGGGCAACTCGTCATTTGCTTTTCGCCGTTGGCTTTCATTTATCCGCAGGGAAGAGTGAGTGGTTGTTGTTTTGCAACACAAGTCAATCTACGAGTGCGTTTGTCCCAATGAATGATTGAAAGCCAAACGACCTTGAAGCAGTGGATCTGTTGCGTGATTATATCCTTGATTTTAGTGCGTTAGATAATGAAGACGACTGGAAATAGAACACTGAAAAAAAAAAAAAACGAAAACTCACGTTGTCATATCAGTATATTTTATTGTACAATAATTTGTATCTTGTAACTCCCAGTAAGAGGTTAATAAAAATTGTGAATAAATTGTATCACTGTTTGAACAATTCTGTGATTTTTTTGTCGCTTATCCCCCGGACTATAGGTGATAGGCAGGTTCAAAGTCATTAGACCTAGAGGGGTTTGAATGTTCATCGATTCGTATCTCCACATTTCTCCTGGTTTCCCCGATGTAATCAACACTGCCAGAACAGTCCTCTTTTTAGACCACATGTGATCTGTGAATGTTTTTGTCTTTAAGGTTGAGGACGATGAAAATGTCTTTGAAACCCGTGTTATTGTATAATAGTTTTGCTTCACTTCCTTTTTGGTTTGGGTTAATCTTTTAACTTTGTAGCCTTGTAAAATAGTTTTGTAATAAGGAAGTGGATATTATTATTATTATTATTACTATTATTATTATTATTATTATTATTATGATTATTATTACTGTTATTATTATTATTATTATTATTATTACTGTTATTATTATTATTATTATTATTATTATTATTATTATTATTATTATTATTAATGATGTATTATTCTAGAAAGTGACACAGACATACATGTACTCGCAAAAAAAAGAAGAAATTCGAGTGCCCCTATCAGGAGTCAAACCCAAGGCCTTTCAATTACTAGTTCGGATGCTCTACTACTGACGTACAGGAGATTTGTTTTGTTTTTGTTTTTCATTCATTTTATTTACCACACGTTCGACTTACCGCAATACCGCAAACCCCAATGTCCCCCTCCGATCGACTTGCGCGAATTTCACTGCAGTTGCACGGTGAAGAAATCATTGGTCTGAATCTTGTCAGATGTGACTCCTCTGCCTTTCTGCGCCCTATGCACAAAGTTTTACAAACTAATCACCATCTTTTCGTCTGGATCTGCTAATTGTACATTGCATTTCCGGTCAGCGAATGTTTTCTATTGTTTTGCGATAAGCCGCTGCCTGTTTGAATTTGGTAATTGTAACTATCATGAAATGGAAATGCGGGCTCATATATAAGTCACAGGAACCGCGATCTTCATCACAGTTTAGCGGGAACGAGACGAATAAGCGCGCCCTTTCGAAATAGTGATCGATCCTGCCATGAAAAGAAAACCGTAAGATGCACAACAGCAGGAAAAAAGGAGAGGATTTCTAAGGTCTGCAAACAAAGGGATACCAGAGAAATGCAAAGACAATTTTTAAAAGAGAGAGGGACGCATTCTTCTGCTAAGGAATTGGCGCGTGTTTATTATGTGAAATGGAAGGCATTGCATCGAGACAAATAAAGGGCCATGGACAGAACCAAGGTAAGGCCCGCTTATTTAAACGAAGGAGACTTAAGTTACAACAGAAGAGCGTTTGGTTAGAAAGTCACAATATTTAATCCAAGCCTGGCAAAAAGTCGACTAACATGATCATGCAGTGTACATCGCCAAGGTAATTGTCCAGGGGGTAAGCGTCATAACATTAGGGACCTTCAGATTTTACTACGAGTACGAGATTGAGTACGAGTACGATTTTTCAAATCTAGTTTGCGTGGTTCAAATAACTGCTTGTCGCACCAATCTTGTTTCTTAGGCCTCCTTATGCGCTGATAAACAAAGGGAATTAGTGAGAGTTCTGGGGACGTTACTAGTCTGAAATTTGAAAGTCGCACTCGAACTCAATCTCGTACTCGTGCTCTGATCTGAAGGTCGCTACTCATAGTGGAGGAGTGCGGTCATGAGTGCGGTCCTTAAAATTGCATCAATCCACTGACCCATTTTCAGAACAGAAGGTATCAGGGGCACCCAAAGACAATTTTATCTCAGATCCTTTGAAACGTTATTTCAGGCGATCTGGAGTGGCTTTAAAGCTCTACAGGTTCATTTTAGGCAGCGCTATAATATTTTTATCTGTTCGTTCATTCTAGGGGAACTTGAGTCTTTTCGAAATTAGAAGGACATTTTTCGCATTTCCCGAAAACCTTAGGTCTTATTTCCTTTCCAAAAATCTTAGCTGACCTTTTTTCGGTACCCCCGAAAACAACATTTTTATCAATCCTAAAACACAAGGCCTTAAATTTCCCATATCACGAAAGTTCGTGGTGAAAATTCCCTTTAGAAAATTGTAGGGGATTAAGGACCTTCCAAACAGATAATTTACCGAAACGATCCGTTGGGTGCCCCTGAGGTATGAAGCTACGAGATGCAGTTTCCCTTTATTCAAGAGTTGAGTTCAGCACGGAGCAGCTAAAAAATTTGCAGATCCTATGCCAGCAGTTTTTCCATATCTTTTACTTGTTTCTCGATGGCATCAATCCAACTATCTGGACAGTTGGAGTTGCAATTCCATATCACACATCACAGTTAAAGGAGAAGCTGGGTTATGGCCTAGGATTAAATTCGATGCAAGGGAGAGAAACATGTTAAACTT